>NW_021604699.1:4179498-4194534 GCF_004785775.1 Grammomys surdaster | reverse complement strand
TGCCTCTCTGCCTCTCTGCCTCTCTGCCTCTCTGCCTCTCTGCCTCTGCCTCCAGCCCTGCCCCTGCCTCTCAAGTGTTGGGATTAAAGTCATGCAACACCATGCCCCTATGGTTAAATAACACTTTAAAGTCATAATCCAGATGTAGAACTTGATTCTCATTAAAGAACCTTGGAGCAAGCTATGAGGTAATACCTTGCTAAGATTTTTGATTCTGTTTTAATAAAAAAAAAAATCTTATACCAGATGCATACAGCTGAAGGAATTGCCCTGTTTTATTCTCCTCATAATGATAGTTATTTTAGCCATGCTTTTAAGTACAGGGCTATAATATTTTCTCTTTATTTCCATTACAGATGTGACTATCAAGAAAACATAGCACAGGGTGGAAAGGACGCAGAGGTGAGGGGAGGAGACCCTTATATACTGTTGATGAGAATAGAAATTAGTCTGACTACAATAGAAATCAGTATGGAAGACCTTAAAGAAACTGAAGTAAAAACAGAATTACCACATGCCATAGTAATACATCTTCTAGGTAGATAACTCAAGGACTCTACATGGACACAACACAGAGACACATACATGTTTACTGCAACTACAGTCACAAGAACTAAGTTACTTAAACAGCCTAGGTTCTGCCAACAAATGAATCCATAATGAAAATGTATCTATATAAAATTGAGGTTTATTTATACAGAAAAATCAGAATGAAATGAGTGGGACTGGAGATTGTCATATTAGGTGAAATAAGCCCAATTCAGAAAAGCAAATACTACATGGGTTTTTTTCTTCTTCATGTGCAGTATCTAAGCTTAAGAAAAAGGCTTGAAAGTAGAAGGGTGCTACTGAGGAAAAGGAAAGGGGTTACTGGGACAAAGAACGGTGGGCAGAAAAGGACAGTAAGTATGAGGCATATGAAAACTTGATAAAATGCATGGAGATTTCAAAATGAAATCTACTATTTTTACAATTACTACACATTATGAAGAAAAGCAAGAACAGATCTGAAATACAGGAAGATTAAATGCTCTGGGAAGTGATTTTGAAGGATCTTAATAAGGGAAAGAAAGGGGCATGAGAAAATTTCAGTGGGTAGTGGGTTTGCTAATAACCTTCTGTGATAATTACAAATATGACAGAAGTCTGTCTGGAGGTGATGTTCAGTTGGTAGAGGGATTGCCCAGCATGCACAGTGATGTCCGAGTTAAAGCCCCAGCACCACATGAATTGGGAGGAATGGAACTTATGTGTAATCTCAGCCTTTAGATGGAAGGGGCAAAAAGATCAGCAGTTCCAGGGCATGCTCAGTTATACAGGGAGTTCATGGCCAGCCTGCTATCATCTCTTCAAACACACACACACACACACACACACACACTCACATGTTCTCTTCTGATACACAAACTGGATATTTTAGTGCTATACAACTTGATCCACAATGTAAGAGGAAAAGTGGGTTGTAAGTTTGCAGCCCTTCAGGAGGCAATGACCACACGGACATAGGGAAATTAGAAACTGTACCTCTGGAGGTCCTGAGCTGTCTAAGACCAGCTATGGCTGCTGCAGAAACCAGAAGCAAGCTAAGTGTGCTCTAAAGTATACACTCTTACAGAGCTATCTACTAAGTCAGTTTCCCACCGTGGGAAGTGGCCTCTCTGGGGAAACTCCAGCCCCCTCCCAGGAAGGCTCAAGTCGTCCAAGATATATTCTGTGTTTCCTTGGCACTTGCCAAAATCAGACAGTAGGATTCAACAAATCGTTCTAAATACTGTACTTAATCCATTGTTCCTCGGGAGACTATAGGGTGGAAGTGGTCCAGCAAGTTAGAAAGCAGGCTGCTTCTGTGTGTGATTAGATTAGTCTGCCCAAAGACACATTGTTCTACAGCCTGTTCTACTCCCAAACTTTTTTTTTTTTAGATTTGAAGGGCAAGTGCTTGCTTGAATTAGTGATTTTACCACTGCTGCGGTGTCTCAAGAACAGCATAGACTCTTTTTCTCCCTGTTTATATTTCAGATTGTTCCAAGGCAATTACTTAATGGTACCATATCTGCCTTAACAGGAGAGGAGGACAGGAAAAGGCCAAAGTGAAGACCAATTTTCCCATGAAATCATAGCAAAGCTGCAGGAGTTGGGGACGGGCTCGCTCTCTGGATTCACTGGAGGATGGAAACAGAGAGAGGGAGAGAGAATTTGGCAAACCCAGACTGACCCAGAACAAATGCTTCTTTTCAAGAATTTTTGCTATTTTTATAACTGCACTCATGAAAAAAAAAAGTCTTCATTTTGGAAACATGGGTGATTCAGACTAGAATTTTAAACTTTCAATCTTATACAGCATATGAGGCTATTAGGTTGAAAAGTCATTATGAAGGTTCATTTCCAAGATCATTTAAGGCAAAAAAAGAGTCTGCACATCAGAAGTACGTCATGTGTACACAACTGTCCCCACATCAGCATGAACCCTTCCTGTCCTACCATGAAACAATTAGAACCCCAGAGTCCTATTTATGCCTAGTCTCACCCTTCCAGATGGGTGGACACTAGATTCATCACACTGTAGCCCTCAGTTCTTGTAAGGACTCTCCTAGAACACCTGTTGAACATTAAATTGAGATTGAGTTTCATAGCACAAAGCCCACAGAATAAGGCAAGGTCAACTTTTGAAAGCTCTCGTGCATCAACTTTTAAGTGGTCTTTAAAGTTTTCATTAACAGTGTCAGGTCTACCCCAATGGTTTCCATATTTGCTTTTAGCTTTCCAGACAACTGGAGTTGTCAACTAACAACACTATAGGAAAAGCTAACCATGAGAGACAAGGCAGAGTGCATAAAACACTGCCAAGAAAAAATAAAACAAAATGGTACAGTTAAACCTTCATTCTCACAGACCCGTTTTATTTTCCTATCAATATTGTTAACCCTATGTGATAAAATCACACTAATGTTGAATTGATTCAACAATTCTCACATTTGCCGGGCCCTTGGCAGTACCCAGCACCAACAGGCACACAAAAAATCTGCTACATTTATCAATCAACAACTAATGACACTGTCTCTTAAGGAGTAATGTCAAGAAACAAAAGAAGAAAGGAAGGAAAGAAGAAGGGAAGGAGGGAAGGAAGGAGACAAAAAGGCTCTTTCACAAGCCTTGATGAATATTCCTAGGTAACACATAAGGAATATACTGATAATAGATTAGTCACATGTTGGCACTTTTCTGTATTTAGTACAGTTACTAAATGGTTACTATTACATTGCTAGAAATACACAGGGAAAATAAAGTTAAATAACCTTGCAATAGCAACTTTCAGATTTATATAGGCTCCCAAATGGTTCCTTATACCTACACATACACAAGCTCATACTACACATGATGTACCGGATTCAGGAAAACACAACGAGGCTGAAGAGATGGATCAGTGGGTTGAGGTACTTGTGACCACACCTGACAATCTGAGTTCAATATCTGGAACCCACATGGTAGAAGGAGAAAACCAACTCCCACAAGTTGCTCTCTGGAATCCAAATAAGTGCTCCAAGTATGTATATGCACACATTCACATAATATAAATACACAAATGAATAGATGTAAGAAAAAAACAAAACACAATCACATGAAATTTATAACATGTTAAAATTATACAATGTGAAACATAGTGTTTCCTTATATGTTATTGCTAAAATATATGTGATCACCCTGGCACTTCTTAGACATTTCTAACAAAAACCCATCAGAAATAAATAACTTCCTGATAAAGCAATTTTTACAGTTAAGTCTCTTGCATGTAGTACCACAGGACTGAGATGAATATGCCTTGGTGGGGATTATGCTTATGTGTACACTAGAGCTATTGATTTTACATATTAGACAATTATCTCAAGATAGAGCATATGTCTCCCCTAACAGTCAATTTTCTCCAACATGCATAATGACCTGGAGTTTGTTCTGTATTCCACAACGTAGCCAGTTTGATAGTTCAGAGGGTGACTGTGGATATTTTGACACAAATCACATATATCAGAACATGAAGCAGCAGCTTTAAGCAGGTAACATGACTGATAGCACCCATAGGAGCATTGGAAACTAACAACTTTGTAAAAGGTGCAGGATGTCCTGAGGGTGACACTTCCATCCTTTACCTTTTCTCTTTTTATTTTATGAACATGAGTGCTTGACTTGTATGTGTGCGGTAGTAGATTCCCCTGGAACAGGACTTACAGAACAGTTGTAAGCTCCCATATGGGTGCTGAGAATTAAACCCAGGACCTCTGGAAGGGTAGCAGGGGCACTGCTGAGCTATCTCTCCAGCCCTATAATTTTTTTCTTATTTAGTATTTATGCATAATTATAAACTTACTCCAGGTAGACTTGAAAGGAAATGAGAAAAAAAATGGAACCCCAAGAACTTCAGTGGGAGCAGAGATTATGGGGTACTGAGAGCAGATGGGGTGGGGGCACTCTCCTGAGCTACAGAGTGAGTGGTCTGGTGGGTAAGAAGCCAGAAAGTCAAAAGAATTAGAGTCATCCACAGTCAGAAATAGTGATCTTCTTGCTGGTCTTGCCATTCCCGGACCCAAAACACTCTGTGGTTTCCACAGTGCTCACGTCCTCTTTCACCTTCCCAAAGACCACGTGCTTCCCATGTTGCCACACAGTCCCAGCACTGCAGACAGAAAACTGGGAACCATTTGTGTTCTGTCCAGCATTTACCATGAGCAAGATACCAGGACCTGTATGCTTCAGGATGACGCTCTCGTCCTCAAATTCCTCCATTTAGATGGACTTGCTGCCAGTGCCTTGATGATGTGTGAAGTCACCACCCTGGTATATGAATCCTGGAATAATTCTTTGAACAGAGGAACCCTTATACCCAAATCCTATTGCTCCAGTGCTCAGAGCAAGAAAGTTTTCTGCTATGAGGAACTTTGTCTGCAAACAGCTTGAAGGAGACATAGCCCAGGGGCTCACCTTCGGCTACAGTGTTGAAGTACACAGTAGGGATGACATTGGCTATAGTAAGCAGAGACAGGGATAGTGGTGTCTACCACAAAAGCCCCAATTTTCACTTTTTATTAAGATGACAAAACTTTTAAAGAAATTTCCATAAGCCAGTGTATACCAGCCACTGTCACCTGGATTAGAGCAGCCACTGTCACAAGTGACATGTGTTTGTTCCATCTTTTTAAAAATCATCTTCAACATGTCATTGTCTTAGATACTGATACTCTCTCTTTATCGAATGACCAGTAGAAGTTTGTCTTTAAACCTGGTTTGTGGTTCTATGCATGTATGCATAGACACGTGTGTATTTTAAGTATCACATAATCTACACATAAGCATATATACAAATGCACATGTGAAAATGCTCATAGATCATATACATACGCACTTGGTATATGCTGATGCTTTTGTATGCATTTACAGATTTTGGGCTTACTTCTTCTGTTTTGTCATACTGAGGAGTGAATCCAAGGTCTCATACAAGCTTGGCAAATGTGTTGCCACCAAACAAGACTCCTAGTCCTCAGTATTGGATTTTAATTTTTTTCATTTTGAGCCAGGGTCTCCAACAGTTACTTAGGCTGACCCCAATCTTGTGGTCCTCCTGCCTCAGGCTCCCAAGCACAAACAAACAAATTTTTAAGCCTTGTATTTCCTCCATTTGTCTCAGTAAATCAGCTGTTTTCTTGTTTAGTAGTTTTAAAGGGGTCATTCCAGAAGGTACCACAGAAGGAAAAGAAAATAATATTTCCTGAAAACTTCTGCTTTATAAATTTAAATGGAAGCTGAAATGGCTGTGGAGGCTATGTCAAGGGTAGGGGACCCACTCATTGTGTTCCAGAAGAAGAGCAGACTCAGTGGGGCTCTGCAGGGTGCAGCAGCCACAGCCCACACACCATCATAACTGCCATTTGTGGGCACAGTGCCGGAGCACTGCCATGATCCCGTGAGCTGGCTTCACTCACGCACCTGCTTCAACGGTGTGAGCTCAGCCTGTGGGTTTCCCTTGATTGATGTTGGTATAACTGCTTTGCACTCTGCGGGTGAAGGGAAGTGGGCTCTGCTCAAAGCAGTTTGTGGTGCCTCACACTTCCACTTGGTATCACACAGAGAAGAGTGAGAGGGGGTGGAGAGAGATAGGCGCATACAGCCTGTCGGGGCCTCCCCATCCTCTCAGAAGGACTGAGGAACACTGGACCTTAAAATAAAACCAAACAAACAGAGAGGCTTTGAAAACCAGGAAACAAGAAGCCTGTGAAGGAAGCATCTGTTGCTTTCACTCTGAAACAACCCCGAGAGTGATAAACATGTGTGTACACAAACACACAAACACACGTATACACACCATTACCTCCCGTGAGTAGGTCACTGATGTCACAATTTCCAGCTTTGCCTGGAGGCTTTGTGTTTTATTGACTAAACATATTTCACATTTTCCCAAACAACAACAATATTTATGGAATCATTCCGACTCTGAAAGAGAGGAAGTATCTAGTGGAGCATACTGTATGGCTTTTACCAAACATTAAGGCCAGGCTACAGTGACACCTTTCCCCCACTCCCCAACCCCCATGTAGGTAACTTTTCACCTTTTCATAAATGTCTGTTATTTTTGAAACAATTTTATGCATCAGCAAAAGTAAAGCTACTAGGTAGTCTGCATGGAAGCCACTCAAGAAAGCTGGGCATGCTGCCGAGATTCCCAGAAGAATGACCCCAGAAGCTTGAAGTAGCTTTGATGGCTCCACTAAAGCACCCGTTTCACTCCTATCGGTCCTTCTACTGGGAGTTTTGGGTCCATAGCCATGATATCAGATAAAAAGAAGAAGGAGAGGAGGAGGACAAGGATGAGGAGGCAGCAAGACCAATGACAAAGGAAATAAAACAGAAAATACCTCCATATGCTACCAAAGTAGAAGCCACAATGGAATGCCTGGGTTCAACTCAGTGTGATATGGGCATTTTTAAGCAACAGAAATAAAATGCTACCATTTCAGAGAACCAATCTAGATGAATTCTTAGACTGAAATGTGCCATTGTACATTGGTGATCATATCAAAAGGCTTACAAAAGGCTTGCCCTTTTCAAGGCCTCTTTCTTCTCGAATTTTCCACCTTTTATCACTGAGCTTCTTAGTTTAGGAACAATATGAGGTAGACATAGATGTACTCAAACAATCCCCATAGCCAGATCATGAAGTGACTCAGTTGTAAGGCCCACAGGCCTCTCTGTATCCATTCATAATTTCTAGTTGTCTTTGGTCCAAAACAATATTTTCTCTCCTCTCCCATCCTTCATTCTGAGACTTTCTCCCACCTTATTTCAAAAGCACTCATGCTACTTAAAAAGTCTGATTTCATTTTGAACAGAGCTAATCACAAGTCACTTTTATCCTTTTTGTGTATCTGTCTCCTACTGGACTTGGGGTGTGGTCACTTTGCTGTCTTTTAGAGAGTATTTCACTGAAACACACTAGTACTTTCTATTCACCTTCAAAGGTATAGGAAAGAAATAGCTCTGGCATCTTTCACTATCTTGTAACAACGGAATACTTTCTACTACAACATCCATATCTAAAGGAAACTCATCCTTTGAGGAAGGGCTGGCGAGATGGATGGTGCCGTGGTTAAAAGTACTGGCTGCTCTTCCAGTAGGCCAGAGTTCAACCCTTAGCACCTACATGGGAGCTAACAACTGTTGATAACTCCAGTCCCAGAGGAACCACTGCCATCTTCTGGCCTCTGCAGGTACCACATACACATCATGCATAAATATAAACATTCATGCAAGCACTCATAAACATAAAGGTAAGCTCAAATCTGATCTTCCCAGTAGCAAACCCTCTATTCTTCTCATGTGGGAATTCATCTTGGAAAACAATATGAAAGAGTGTAATGAAAAACCCTGGCCCTGTCCATCCAGGTTGGCTCTTAGCCAACCTCAGCCTATGACGACAATTGGAAGCTGTAGCAAGAGTCAACTCAAAATAGTAAACCAAATTTTATGTAAAAATAACTTAAATTATACCAAGTTATTAACCAACACATGTGCACGCATGAGCGTGCAAGTGTGCATACACACATGTACACATATACCTTACCTACTGAATGGACAAATACAACACACTTAAAGGGTGGCTTGGTCTCTCTGGGGCACCACTCTATGTTATCTCCCACAGCCCACCTATTTCTCATTTATTCCACCCACCAAAAGCCCACACCTTAGAGAGTGCTAACAGACCATTGTTGAATTCAGATTCATCTGTACATCAAAATTCACTTTCAAATAACAAACGGTTGCACTGGGTGAGAAAGCACCACACATTTTAACAAAAACACTTATCTGATCATATTTTAGTGCTTGCAAATGAACAATAAAATCACAGTTCAGCCCCTGAGTGGTTTGGTCTATAACAGACACAGCAGTTCCTGAATCAATTAATCCAGTCTCTGTCAGATCCACAAACCAGCGAACATTAAAAACAAAAACAAAAACAAAAACAAAAAAACACCAAAACACTAGACTGCAAAAAGCAAACATACCTGCAGGAGGAACCACTAACCCCATAGCCTTTCTTGTTCCCTTTGCCCTTCAAGTTTGATGACTTGGCAGTTCTGGGATTCCTCCTAGAGGAGTTGGGGACTCACTGCCAGCCCCAGCTGTTCAACGCTTAGCCCAATCTGTTCCATAGAGTTAGCTGTGTGGTAACAGTGTGGCTACAGTTCACCTTCATTTGCTGTGAAGATCACGCAGCATGGGGGTGGGGGGGAGAGACAAAGAGGGACAGAGAATGGCAGAGTCAGAGAGATACATACAGAGACAGACAGACAGATAGACAGAGTCAGAGAGATGGAGACACAGAGAGAGACAGAGAGAGAGAGAGAGAGAGAGAGAGAGAGAGAGAGAGAGAGAGAGAAACAGAGAGATAAAGAGAGAGACAGAGACAGGCATAGATAAAGAAAGAGGACCCAAGGTGCAGAGTCCAGTTCAAAGCTGGAAAGATGCTCTGACCCAGGTACCTGACAGTTTCTATAGCCAGAGAGGCAAGAAGCAACAAGGGCATAAGAAATGGAAAATCAGAAAGAGACAGGAAGCAGCAGCCAGAACACTTTTGGCAAGTGTGCATGCTCATGAGAAAAGAAAAGAAAATGCAAAAAGCAAAGTTTGAACTAAAGACAAGAACGTCTTTCACGTGAAGTCTCAGTTGTGACAGGAATCTACTTGTCTGCCAGCCCAAACAAACATCCCACACCAGAGGCACAGGGAAACCTGGAGGAAGAGTCAGAGCCCAGGAAATGGGCTTCAAACCGATTTGGATGCAGGGGATATTCTGGACAGTTCTGAGCACTGTCAGAGACACTGAATGCAATGAAACTTGTGTTTCAGTCAGGTAGCTGACCTGTTCATTCACAAAAATGACTAAATTATAGTGTGGCGTTTCCTCAATGCAGCCATGTGCTTTGCTATTTAAATCTTGTAAGGAGTCACATATAAATCTTGTCTTCCAAACAACCTCTTCCCACTGAAACAGCAGAACTGTGAAAATATCCCTCCACTGGTGTTCCCTTCACAGACAGTCCTGTCTGCAATATAAACAGCTGGAGAGCCTTTAGTCACAATGACATCAAAGTCAATATTTGTTCTAAATGACTCTGATTGATGTCTAACACTAAAGTAAATTCAAATTCCTGTCAGTAATGAAAGGAGAATTGGTAGACGGACTGGAGTTTGCCTGGAAGATTCCAAAGCTCCTGGATTCACTTCCCTGGAAAGCATGCAGGTATTAAACTAACAAGACAACAGCTCCTTCCCTCATTTTCACTGGTCTTTGCCTCCTCATCCATTAGCTGAATCGATCCAAGAACGTTTCTGGATGCTACACCTGGAAGTTAGTATCTCAAAGTCAAAGCCCAGGCTGCTATGGAACATTCTACAGAACACAGAACACTGCCCCCAACATACAAGGATCCAGTCCCAAATGTCCACAGTGCTGAGACAGGGAAACTCCTCAGAGACTTAGTTGTTGCAGAAGTAAAACTTCCCCCTTGGGGAGTGGGGGGAAAATCTCTAATGGTTTGTGTGTG
Source organism: Grammomys surdaster (assembly GCF_004785775.1). Classification (NCBI taxonomy): domain Eukaryota; kingdom Metazoa; phylum Chordata; class Mammalia; order Rodentia; family Muridae; genus Grammomys; species Grammomys surdaster. The sequence continues at coordinate 4,184,443 of NW_021604699.1, read as the reverse complement.
CATATGTGTACATGTGAGTGTAGGTAATTTTTGTGTGGACACATTTGTGTAGAGGTAGAAGGTGCGTCCAGGCATCTTTCTCTATTATATTCCACTTGTTTTTTGAGACTGGATGTCTCACTGAACCTGGAGCTCACATATTCAGCTCCACTGGAGAACCAATGAGTGTCAGGGGTCCAGTTGTCTCTGCCTCCCCAGCACCAACACTAGAAGCATTCACTGCCTTGTCTGGCCTTCTTTTATATGTAAACTCACATCCTCATGCTTTCGTGACAAGCACTTTGGTAACTGACCCATCGCTCAGTCTCAACTCTAAGGTTGTACAGTCATGCAGCTGAAAGAGAGTCCAACTAATATCTGTGTACGTTTCTTGTCACTAACTAGACAAACATCTGACACAAACAACTAAGAAGTAAAGTTTATTTTGACTCAAGGTTTCAGAGGACTCTGTCCATACCTGCTTAGTCCCACACACTTGGCAAGAACATTGCAGCAGTGGGAACACATAACAAAGAACCATCTTCACTCTCGATGCTTATAGGAAAGTGAGAGGTAGAGACAGCAAAGGGTAAGATACCTTCAAAGACTCCTTCCTCAAGCCAGATGCTACCTCCTAAAGTCCCCAGATCTTTTCCAAACAGTGTCATCTAGAGATGTAACCTTTAACACGTGTGCTGGAGGAAGAGTGAAGTGTTCCATATTCAAACCATAACATCTTGCTGCGATTAAAATGTCTTCTCTTCACTTTTAACATAAATACACAGGACAGCAACAGACAGAAGTTTAAAATGCAATCAGTATGGAACCCAGAATCCCATAGAACACCAAACTCTAAAGGAGGCTTCAATGGATGATTTCTTCCCAAACTAGCCACAAAGAAAAGATAAATAACAGAGTCTTAATGGATCAGCAAAAGGTTGCTTTGCTTGGAAGCATATGAACCGAAAAGGAGCTAAGAGAGAGAGAGAGAGAGAGAGAGAGAGAGAGAGAGAGAGAGAGAGATTGATTGAGAGAGAGAGAGAGAGAGAGAGAGAATATGTTTCCATGGGCACTCTGATGTGTATACGTGTGGAAGCTATATGTCAACATAGAGTGTCATCCTCAACCAATTACCACATTTTTGTTTTGTCTGGTTTTGAAACAAGGTCTCTCAGTGAGTCTGGAGCTCGCCAGTCAGCTAGGCTGGCAGACCAGTGAGCTCTAATGATCTGCCTGCCTCTATCTCTATACCTTATAGTTTAAAAAAATAAATAAACCTTTATCCTGGCCACCTGTCATAGGACCACACCCACATATACAAACACCAGAGCAGCAGTGTCAAAGTCAATTGACTCTAGTTAAAAAGATTCTATGTAAGTCTTCCACTAGCTTGAAATAAAAGAAACTGGCCTGAGAGATGCAGAGGAGGAATCTGAGGGTTTAACCCTTTCCTAAAAGCAGAGAGCCAACCACACCTGGAGATTAATTAGCAGGTCTTTGATGTATCATCTGTCCTCTGCAAGGCACCCAGCGGGGTGGAGTCATCAAAACATTTACAGTGCCTGGTGAAAAATAATTTGCCATGAGGTAATTTAGTGTAAGCTCAGGTCAGATCCCAGTCTTGCCAAACAGATGGAGCTGCCAAAGATCCCTTCCTGTAGCTGCTCCTTTCACAATGATGTGCCTGATCACGTGCTTGACTCTCTGCCGACCTTGATCTGCTATGTGGTGTGTGTGTGTGTGTGTGTGTGTGTGTAGTTTGCGGGAAGTGCTTCAGGCACAATATCTTAGGTTTCTCTAGATTCCTCTTGGTAGTCACACTTGGACTCAAGAGCGTATGGAAAGAAGAAAGGAGGTGCTGTCTAGACCAGGAGAGAGATGTCATTCCCCAGCATGCACAGAACATGTCCTGCCCTGTCAGAAGAAACAGCTGTGATGCCCAGCGCAGGTTCCATGCAGCTGCTGTTTTGTGGAAGACTTCAACCCCATATCATCCATAAAGTACAAAGAGCTCTGTTCACCATGTGCTGAATGGTTAATGGGTGGCGGTAAGATGTCCTTAGAGCAGAAGAAGATATCTCAGCAGACTTTGAACATGCACTCTTATTGCAAATGTTCCTTCTTATGTGACCAGGACATAAACTGAACTTGACTACTTTGTTTGTGAAATTGTAGAAATGCAGGTTAAAGAAGAGCGGAAACTGGTGTTCCTCGCCCTCCATGTGTTCCCAATGCCTCTCCCATAAGATGCCATCTAAAGAGCAGCTCAGCAGTCGGGTGCAGAGAATACCATACAGAGTTGGTCATTTCTGTTCTCTTAAAGGTGCCACACTATGAGCAAGAGCATGGATCATTTTTATTAAACTGGGTAAATTAAGGGAACTTCTTCAAGCCGATACACTTGTATCCACAGGAATGCATTGAAAAACCAAGGCCCTGCCTGGTGAAATCCACAAAGGAAAACACACAGAAATCCACAAGATTTGGTGAAGGGCACTGAGGCTATTTTCAGGTCTGGTTAGAAATCTAGAAATGACTTAAATAATCCATGTTGTTATGCTGAACAGAATTCTCACCCTGAATGTAATATATTAAAACTCTGTAGACTCCTTCCCTGAAAGTGCTCTGCTTACATCAAAGAGGGTTAGGGAAAGAAGGATGCTTGAACTAAAAGACAACAGGCAGGCAGAAGGAAAAAAGGCTCACCAAATCCACAGCCACAGCCCCACAGCTCATTCTGAATAATGATGGATCCTTCCAGCATTGATTTTGCTCACAGCACTAAATTCACTCATTATGTAACACTACGTTGCTTCTTAGGTTTAGTGAATAAATTATAAAAGTTTAAGTCACTGAATGAATTATAGAACCAACCGTGGGCTCTTTCTGTATGCCAAGAATAATGTGCTTTCTCCTCAGGTGAATAACCTTAGGATAAATATGAAGTTAATCGTAATATCTCTAAATCATCATCTAGAATTGGAACAGTGTGTTCAGCCGTACCTGTGTGTATTTATTTATGGTATCATACTTACATAATGTTTATACCACACTCTTTTATCTTACATAATCATGTTTGTATGACTATCTAATTTGGTAAGCAAAGTTGGGAATTAGACTTCAATTGCTTAAGTAGGGCTGAAAGAGATGGCTCAGTGGTTAAGACAGCACTACTTCCAGAAGACCCGAGTTTGATTTCTAGCACCCACATCAGGCAAGTAAGTCCAGCTTTAAGAGGAATCTGACACTGCTCAACTCTGTGAGCACCTGAACTCACATGCATAAACATAGACACAGCAACACACACACACACACAATTAGACAGACAGATACTTTAAGTATATTAGCCAATACAGGGATATTTTTTCTCAACAAATATGTATGCACAAGATTTCTGTTAATCTCTTAAAGATATAAATAAATTTGGGGCAGGAAAGATGGCTCAGTGATCAAAAATGAAGAATGATTTCTATACAAGCATGAAGACCTGAGTTCAAATCTCCAGCAGCTATAAAGCCAGACATGGACACACACACACACACACACACACACACACACACACAAAACTCTACCACTATATAAGGCACCAACAGGAGGACCACTGTGGCATGTTGACTTTTAGGCTAGTTCCATGTTCATTGAAAGACCCTGTCTCAAGGGAACAAAGCAGAGAATAATAGAGCAGGATATCTGACATCCTCCTCTGACCTCTGTGAACACAGAGGTACCAGTACTCGCACATTCTGACACACTACACACACACACACACATGAACATACATTTGTGTATCCATACACACCACACAAATCCAAACATACATGAAAATATAAGTGAACTCTACCCAGTTGATCTTTGTTAGTTACAAACCTCACTAGAGTTGAGGATATCTGTGATTAACAATGGGAAAACCATTCCCCTTGAGATCATGGAAAATTCGACTGAATTCAATTATGGAACATAATTGAAGGAGCAGTAAATCAAAACATATACCATGCCCTTCATACAGAGCCATCTGCAAAGTTTCTCACAGACACAAACTATTTAACAACTTGTCATAGGCAGCTTTAAGACTCTCCTGGGAGTTACAAGTTAGTTAAATGTGCATATTTTGCTGTCCCAATAAAAACCCCAAATTAGTACATTTCAGGTACTAAGCCAACAAGTACTCACAATGGGCTGCTATGTTTATGGAGAAGGAGAGCTCACAAAAAGCATTTGAGAGAAGCAGTGATTGATGGGTTCTTAGGCAACAAAGAAAGAAAGGTTTGAATGCAATAGCACACGCACAGAATTTCATGGAGAATGATCAAGAAGCAACATCAGAAAACAGTGCAGGAAAATGTACTGCAGTGGGTCACTAGATGTGGCTTTGTTTACTCCTGTTCCCTCAGTAGGAATATAGCTGGACAAATTCAAATGCATCAAGTCAAACAGGAAATACTGAAGGAGAAGGAAGAATGAAGAAACAAGAAGAATGTAGAGGGAGGGACACAGCAAGGATCAAGAGGGGAAGAACAGTCCCACCACCTCCCAGTGTCCCCCAGGATACTTGACTAAAAGCATGCAAGGCCCCTGAGCATCTCCTACATGTCAAACAGCTGGACACAGGGATAATTTACCAGCCTTAAGATAGGATTACGCTCCTGTCTTTCGGGTACTCCAGCCTTGTTGTCTCTTAGCCATCTCTAGCCACCTGTACCTACCCAAACTTCCTGTTGATCTACAAAAATATTAAGCTCAAATATTACTCATAATCACCACCATCAAATAGTACTTTTTATACTGTATGGCGACTAGTACAGTTAGACTCCTTCTCCCACCAGGAACAGATACCTTCAGGTCTAGCTCATAGCTGCTCAGGAAGTTTCTGCTAAACCAGTGCAAGGGAACCAAAAAAAAAAAAAAAAAACCTGTTCCAAAGAACAGGGCTCAAATGAAAAGAATCTTTCACACACATACACACACA
>NW_021604699.1:4159680-4179098 GCF_004785775.1 Grammomys surdaster | reverse complement strand
CCTCTTGGTCGGGGTCGAGGGAGAGGGAGAGGGAGAGGGAGAGAGATCCCTCTAATTGTTATACATAAAACAACTCTAAAGACAGAATTATTTTAAATATTACATAAAGAAGTTTGTATTTCTAATCAGAAAAATACCAAACTGCTTCATGTAAATTAGGAAAAGGACCAAGACCATAATAAATTATAAGCATGAAGCTTTAGCCTTTCTAATCTACTGACTTGGTATTTCCTTTAAGTCAACTCTTCCATTTTTTCCAAGATTTGTTTTTTCATTATGGGTGGTTCTAGCTGAAGGCCAACAGCACACTGGGATACCTCTATACACAAACAGAAACTTCTCTCCCTTTCTCCACAAATTCAGGGTCACTACACTCAGTTGCAATTTTGAAGGCCTAGAAGGATACCCAGAGGACTCTGGCAGACTATTCCAGATGATCAAACCACTTAAAACCTTTCCTACCCTCTAACTATCCTGCCAATTATAGTTTACAACTACAGTCCTTAAAACAACGCATACTACATATAATTAATAAAAAGGGTATAAGCTTTTAAATAGATACAGAGTCCTAAAAATACTTCCTATATGAACTAAACCCCAAGACAAAGTTCTCAAGAGTTACAGGCTATTAACTAGGCACACTGAGTAGTACTGTAAGGTAGTAACGGTTCTGGTCTTCAAACCCCACTAGGTTCATAACTTTGGTGAGTGATCTATCCTGTTGTACCTGGCTCTTCTTGTGAATGGACTCATGAGGGTGCTTGCTCTGTAGAGCATTGAATATTAATAAGTGTGCAGGTAGAAGTACACACAGCATACCTGTAGGTGACAGGAAATGCCATTATAACATTATCTTCATACATGTCCTAGCTTTTGACTATACAGTCTTGAGGAGGAACGATGCTTCTCCATGAGCATGTCTCTGCAAAGAAGTCAGTGTACTGGGGATCAAGAAAGAAGTATCTAAAGATGATCCAAGCACTTGCCCTTCAAGCCTAGCCATCTGAGTTTGAATCCCCAGAACCTAAGTAAAGCTAGATGTGGTGGTGCCAGTCTATAATCCTAGAACTCTTTTGATGAGACAGAAGGCAGGGAGAGGAAAATCTCTGGAAGCCCGTGGTCTGGTGGATCAATATACTCAAGAATCAAGAACATGCAAGAAACCATGCCTCAGACAACATAGAAAGTATAGATCTACTCCTAAGATTTTTCCACTAACCTTCATATGTATGCTGTGCCATATGTGTACCTTGCTCACACCCTTGAACAGACACATACAAAAAAAAAACCAAAGAATAAATAAATATGTAAATATAAAACTAAATCTAGAATACAGATGTTTGTTGGGTTCACAAACTCACTGACAAAAGCAAAGATCCTCTGATGCCCATGTACCTAATACCTAACGTATGGGCTATGGACTGTTTCTTCTCATAACTACATGACTGATGGTCAGCCATGGCCCACTATGGCTGGCCAGCATTACCGCAGCATTTCACCAGATACTGTTAACTTGGGACAAAACACAAAATCTGAAGCAGTTTCTAGAAAATGTGAATCACATTTCCACCATGATGCGATGAGTCACTGTGGAACCATCCCTAACATGGCTTTTACATCTAGATTCATGTAAGGAAAACACAGATGCAGTGCACAATGGGAATTACACTCACTACATTGCCATTAGCTTTACTTACATTGCAAGTACACAGTCAATGTTTTGAAATACATGCAACAGGAACACAACACAGTACTTGCTATCTTATGCTTTGAGCTAGTCAACTTGCCACTCGGCCTACTTCCATACTTATCCAAAAGATTTAGTCACACCACAGTTACCATGATAGCTTATATTTGTGATAAACCTTCTACATATGAGAATATCTACTACACAGATAAGCTATGTTATCTTGAAATGCAAATGCCTCAAAACTTCTATCAAAATCTGTGTTAGTTACAATTTCAGTTTTCCAGGAGTCTCCTATTATTTTCTCTCTCTGATGAGAAAAAAAGATATAAAATAAACCAAAAAACTTTATGTCTGGAAATATAAATGTATATCAAGCGTCGCCAACAGACAAGTTCCCCTTTCTTAAATGAAGAGTATCTGTTTCAATAACTATATGAGACCGGGAAAGAGCAGGCAGTTAACACAAAACTAAGATAAAGCTAGGAGACTCAGCATTAAGTTAGCTACAAGAAGAGCTATCTCTTTCTCATATGTTTGAATTAGAATACAAAGAGAAATATAGCCATAGCATGGTGCCTGTGTTTTTCACTATAAAAGCAGTATATAGAATCTGAAGACAATGATTCATCTCTTACATCTGGAAGACTAAATAAGACCAAGAACATAAGTGTGTTATTTTGCATTGCTATGATCAAAATACCTGATGGGAATTTAAAGGAGAAAGGATCTATTTTGGTCCACAGTTTCAAAAGGTTTAGTTCAAGATATCTAGGTCCCATCATGGTGGTAAACATGGTAGACTTTTTGGTAGACAGCAGGCTCAGAGAAGAGGGATACCAGCACTGGACATTCTCCCTAGCCTACTTGGTAAATTCCAGGCCAGTAACAGTGCATGACACAAAAAATAACAAACAAATACAAAAAATACATTGCATGCAAAGAATGACACCTAATTTTACCCTCTAGTCAATATAAAGAAACACAGTGAGACAGACAGACAAAAAGACAAACACACATGGGGGTCGGGGGCTGGAGAAGGAGAGGGACAAAGGATTTCTTAAGGTTGAAACTTGAAACAGCTTTAAAATACCACTGTCTCAATTTGAGGCCTGTTTGTGACATTAGCATTAGTGCTTTCCGTTGACTGGTATAAAATATAGAAACTCTGGCTTATGTCAATTTGCAGTGAAAAAGGACAGCCTGGATCACCCACCTTCACCAGGAAATATAAATGCCTAAGGATCTGGATGACATGAAATAAAAAGAGAAGGCTTTTATGTGATGCTATATGTAAGCTAACATAAAAAGTGATTGACTCCAGAACCGCTGTTTGTATTGGAAAGGTACACATGGTTATAAACAGCTTGATTCTGCTGGTTCCCTACCAATGAAAAGCTCATGCATTTAATGGCTCCCTGGATGGTTCATCAGAACCAACTGTTGGCCTGCAAATGTTTATCATAAAACAAGAAGAAAGGGAGTCTGGTTCCCTGATCATCTGTCTAAGGAATAGACCTTCACTTAAGACTATCTAAGGGAACACTTCTACCTTCCAACTGGAGTTGTGCTGGCTTTCAAAGCAACTGGGTATTCTCTACATTCTACTGAAAAGAATTCATAGGCTCCCAACAAAAGCACCTGTTAATGGAAGCATCTGAGTACTTGTTTTATTTGCAAGATAGACTTTGGAAGGTCAGCAATTCAAACCCACCATCAGAGAAGGCCTAGAACACTCTGAGTAGATAATTTCATTTCTAGAGCCTCCAAAATATCATTCTAAAGCAATACCTGATCATGAACTAAGTTGATTTTGCAGTTACATAGATCCAAAGACCTAGAAAAAGATTTGATACCAAATCTGCCTCACTACAGATCTTCAGTTGACTATGTGAGCCAGCCAGCCTTGACCTCTCTCCTCCACTGGGTGGGGCAGATTACTCAGTGGTGAAAAATCATCTGTTTGAATACCAGTTGCATTAATTAAGAGGGATGGTCGGTCTTGAATAACATGATATTCTTTGGGCAATACAATATTCAAACAGTGTTACATCTAATGGAACAGCTATGGATCTGATATTATACAGTTAGGCACAAAATCACAATATATAAAGATGGCCATCATGAGTTAGTCCAAATTCTGATTTGTAAAAATAGGACAGGAGATCCACCTACATAAGGCTATTATACTGAACTTACAATTCTACTTTGCAGCAAGACCAAATCTGTCAACTTATTTGTGATTAAAATTCCCACTCAGTCATGACATTGTCTCAGTACACAGTCCACATTGTCCTTGAACTCACAATCTTCCTGCCTCAATCTCCCAACAGCTGGGATGACAAGTATGTTATCATTACTGTTGGGTTTCAAATGGACTTTTATAAAATGTCTACCACTTTGATGCAGACCTCAATTTCCATCCTTCCTGGTTAGATTTTAATCCTGACATGGCAAGTGTGGTGTTCAGGGCAAGGGCATAAACAAGGCTTAAGAGAGAAGAGGCTTTAGCTATTATATTAGGGTGAAATGCTAGGGAAAGCCAAGAAGTCACTGGTGTGACTAGCTGAGAAAATGACTGTTTGGCACCAGTTTGAGCACAGGGTGGCTGATAGGACATGGATACTCAACTCAGTTTTTAATGAAGAAATAGGAAAACAAACAAACAAAAGCACAGAAACAAAAAGCAAAATATAAGCAAGCCCCCAAAGATAGGCAACATGACTTAGGGGATAAGGAGAGATAACTGAAGGATTGTCCTTCTCTGAATTCTAGTCAGAGAGCGAAAGAGCAAAAGCTTAAAACAGAGCCTTACAAATGCGCTTAGCTTTCCACACTGAAAGAAACTGTCCCTCTGCAATTTCTTCTTCTAGATTTCCAAATATTGTTTCCTAGTGTGTGACTATGGAAAGGCTAGTGGTGGGAAGGATGAAGTTCTTAGCTCCCACAGTTTACCAGGATGGAAGCTGGGACTGTGAAATTCCCAGAAAGGATAAAGAAAAACCAAAACCCTCCCTGAATGAGCTTTCCAGGTCAAAGTGAGGTTAATCTCTCCCAACTGACCACTATGAATGAAAACAGCTGAGCAAGTAGGATATGGTTATGAATTTTGCTTTTATTGATTTTTGCTCTACCAATAGCAATTTGGAGGCCTTGGTGCAATTACAGTTGATGGAGGTCAGACGATGGAGATTGTGGCTTTCCAGGTTCCTCCTGATAACTTAGGAGTGAATGATGTCAAGTATTTACTCAGGCCGCTAATCCAATGTACTTCCTCCTCCTGCCTATTTAGTGTCATGTGACAGAAAGTATCCCACAGATGACAACTGGCACTCATCACAGTTTATCTGATACAACAATCTCAAGCAGCAGGGATAGCTTCTCCACAGGAGACAGGGAGAAGAAAGTGAACACCAACAGTTTCAAACATTCCTCACAGCATAGTACATAACAGAAGAAACTAGATTTAAATCCGGCATTCCAGATGTCAAGAGTTCTATGCCCTGTATACCCACATAAGAAAATGTCTTATCATTCTTATTGCTCCTTAATCCTTCATTTCTACAGAGAGCAGAGAGGTGCTTGAATGGTAGGTATTAGGATAATTTACTATCTCAATGCTTTATACCCTAAACCATGATAGAGATAGTAGAGTTGGCTTTATAGTATCTTTTGGATCTCTAGAAAGAAATAGCTGTTAGAAATAAAAACAAATGTGGGCAGGCTGAGGATGTGTCTGGGTGCTTATAGAATTGGAGAATGCATAAATGTGTGCACTCTAGAATGGACTAGGCTCTGGGCTGAATCCTCAGCAGTATGGAAATAGAACCTTTGTTAGGGGGCACTGTGGAGATGCTAATGTTTTATCTGTCTTTGTTTTAGAATCAAAAGGGCCAAATCACCAGTGGGAAGTACATCCTACTTTCCAACTAAATTAGTGTCCTGTCACTCCCTGTTCAACACACAGAGAGAATGTACCTATGGTGAGCCTATGGGTGTGAAGAAGGACAGCACAGTGCAAAATTGCTGCTCATTCTTTAGTTTAAAAATTCAAGAAATACTTCTGAAAGAAAGGTTTTTAAATACAAAGTCCTAGCATTTCTTTACCTCCCTCTACCCCCAAAAAAACCTATAGTGCGGCAGTGGTAGTACACACCTTTAATCCTAGAACTCGGCAGGCAGAGGCAAGCGAATCTCTGTGTGTGTTTGAGGCCAGCCTGGTTACAGACTGAGTTCCTGGAACCAAGACTAAACAAAGAAACCTTGTTTCAAAATTTCCCCCAACCAAAAGATAATCTCCAGGTCACTGGGACATGGGAAGGACCAGTGGCCTTTTCTGAATCTGTGCCTTGATGAACAGGCTCTGACTACCATTGAGACTGGTAGGAAATGAGCCTTGTGCTGTGCAATTCAGAAGCCTCGCCTCAGATTTTCAGATTCAAATTAAACATGGAGAGACAAACCTTTGACCACATCTCAATGTTAGTGGGCTTTTTGTCCCTACAACCAACAACCATATGTAAACTCCCAACCTTTAAACTCCTAAGGCCCTGGAAACATTAATAATGACCTTCCTCCATGAAACCTCAAGTTCTCTCCTGCCTGTACTTCTGACCAATGTACTTTGAAGCCAGCAGCCACATCTGGCTCAGTTTCTCAGTAGGAACTCTGAATCTTTACTCAATACCTTGGACCAAATAACACCAGAACCTACAGGAAGCTTTATATCTTCACACCCTTTTATCCATACAAGCCAATTGTGTAACTCTTTTTTTTTTTTTTTTTGGCTTTTATTTTGTGGCGGTTTTGGTTGCCATGGGGAAAGACTGTGCTGACAGTTCCATCTCTTGCCTATTACTAGCCTACACACACACACCCACACACCCACAGAAGGGGATACACACACACAGACAGAGACGCACAGAGAGAAAGAAGCAGACACAGAGAAACACATAAGCTTGTAGCCTGTAGTGATACACAGACAAAATATACATAAAAAGCTTTCCAAAGAGGTTAAGCAAGCATTGAGCAATCAATGCACTGATGTATTGCCTTGTAGCTGGTAGAACGAAACAAAGCAGTAGCTATTTATTGCCAACAAAACAGCATTTTCAGCTGAAATGATAATAATAGCAATTAATGTTCCCTCAGAATTTAATATTTGTGAGGCACTATGGACTAAATGCCTTCCATGAACAATTTTATCCGTGAATATAAAATGTGTCATTGCAATTTTACAGACTATAGTTGAGGGTAGGGAAGGTTGAGTAACTTGCATGGTGTTGATTAACAGCAGAGCCAAGACTGAAACCAGGGGCGACAATTGTGCTGCATAGGAGGTCTCTGCCAGTAAATGTGTGACCACACTGGTGTCAAAGCCTAGCTATCTCTGTTTTGCTTATTGATCTGTTGAAGGAACTCGAAATATCACTCAACTCATTTTGAGAAATTGACCAATTTATAAAATATTTGGGTGTCAAAATGCATACTGCCACCAACTCCATCCATCATAGCGATCTTTTACTTGTCTCTATGAAAAGGTATGCGTTATACACGATGGAAATTTATTCAATGGCAAAGAAGACTAATGTTATAAAATTTGCAGGAAAAAAAATGGACAGATACAGACAATTATCTTCAGTGAGGTAACCTAGGTCCACAGAGACAAATGCTACATGGTTTCCCTTGTGTGTGGATCTTAGCTATAGATTTTTTTTAAGTCATAGATTTATCATTATCACTGACTGCTGGTAAAGGACAGAAAGACAGAAAGGAGCTATTACAGAGAGGAGTGATAATAAAATCCATCAGAGATGAAAGGGAGTGGGCAGTGGGAAAGATAGAAAAGGCTAAGCAGAGAGGGGTCAAGGAGGATATGGAAGAGGAAGGAATAAAGAAACTAAAGATATAGATACATGTATGTATGGTTACTAAACATATAATCCTAAAAAACCCTGGGGAGATGGCTCAGTGGTAAAGTGTACTCACTGCTCTTGCAAGATACTTAGGTCCCAGTACAGCACCCACATCAAACTACACACAGCTACCTGTGTGTAACTCAGAGACAGAAAACTGAATCTCTCTTTGCACTTTCTGCAGGCTCCTGCATACATGTGGCTCACACATACACACTAAAGTGCATACACATACACACACACATACACACACACACACACAAAATAATTTTAAAAAATGAAAAGAACTAGAGTGGTTGATAAGGCTCCTCCTGGAAGCTGTAGGTTATTAAATAAAATTCCCAGTGCCAGTTGTGGTACACCTCCCTATAAACTGTTGGCCAATGAAATCCTAAAGCAATACACGTTACTGTCATGGCTCTGTGTTGCTACCTAGACGTTGATAGTAAGGCTGTAATGCTGAAGATAACCCATACTCAGAGAAAACAAGCTGGAGCTGAACTAGAAGCTTCTTCCTAAGTAGCTTATCTTCATGGTTCCAGAAACAGTTATATAGACTGCTGGGGGGAGGATGGGGGGGAACAGTCATCAACAATTTGATCCAGTTGTCAATTTTAACAGCTACAATAATGACCTGACAAGCAATTCTGTGCCCCGATCCAATAGTAGCATGATTGTTATAAGGAAAACAAATCAGTTTTACCCTGTCCTCACCGGATTTGAGGCCTGTTTTATAGGAAGGACCTCATGCCTACTTCTGTGAATCTTGTTAAGAGTTCACAGTCATAGGCCATAAAAATGGGGGGCTTACTACTATTCTTTTGGCTAAATGGTCTTGTTGTCAAAATCATTCTCTAAATATTCTTTTTTATAACCATAAGCTAGTACTGCTCTTAATCTTAGTCGAAGAAGCTTCTTACTACAGTAGACAGTGGTTTTTGTAGAGACCTATAATTGTCCAAAGTGACAAGAATAAGTAAGTAGTGATCAAAAAGTGGAACAGCTGTCACCTCCTCCATGGTTCAGAGAACATCACAGGAGAGGGAGGTGAGAACAGTATCAGGGCCAGAGAATGGGGAGATGTGCCGCATAAAGTGTTCTTCTGGACGTTACTCAAGAACTGACTTCAACTTTGGTAATCTGCATAAGTCACACTCAAGATTGAGAATGTCACATTTCATCATGGACAAGAAAGAGGCCCATGAAACCACATCCCTCTACAAGGGACTATTGTCAGTTAATGGTTGTCAGGCAAGAGGGTGTTATTCTATTCTATTGTAAATTCACTGATAATGTATCTCTGTTCCTTGCAAATACCCTCTTAGCGACATAGGCAAGAAACTCTACCTAAATTCAGTGGTCCACAAACAAAGTCCTGAAAGGAGGAGAAGAACTTGGGAGGCAGGTATGGGTAAAAACAGGGACTCAGACATGAAAAGGAGTGCAATTGATTATATCAGTGTATACAAGTGTCAAAATTTAAAAAGGAAGTGTGTGTATTATATTAAAATCCTATATGGCCATTTTCAGTCTTCTTAGCTTTGAGTTTCTAATTTAACCCTAAATTCACCTTTCTTTTTTCAGTATGAAAAATACTGCTTAACAGCTAAGAAGATAACTTGAAGGAGGCTGTCCACACTGTCCCACATGGGTCCTTGTCATCGGTTTAGTGGCACGTGGCTTTACCTACTAAAACATGTTGCCAGCACTTGCAACCATTTTTAGCTTTAGGAGAACTTTGAGTTATGGGGTAATAAGAAGAATTACTATTTCATTTTACTCTATTTTTATCATTGTGTTGGGTTTGTTTTTCAAACAAGGTCTTATTGTAGTCTATACTAGTAGCCCAACTGCATATGGAGCCTTGAACTTCTGTCTCCTGAGTGCTAGGATTTCACACATGTGCTATCCTATCTTGGAGGTTTTCTATTTTTGGCCTACCTTTGTTATCTTCTTTAGGTCCTGGGGTGGGGGTATATCCTCTGGGGATTAGAAAGTATATAGAATTCACCCAATCTATGTCAGTAACATAATGTTTAAAAATTACTGAGAAAGACTAGGTGATATCATATCAGATCCTTAACCCAGGCTGGCAATACACATAAAATGATCATTTGCTGTACCAACATAGACTTCCATAGTATCCCTATCTACCTAACTCTACTATCAACAGAGAAAGGTGTGCAATGTGGAGTTCCCAGCCCCTCCCTCTTATCTGAGCAGCATGTCTGGTCTTCATATTGCTGCCTGGCAGATCTGGTAAGATCCTAGCTGGGGACCTCATTTGACCTTGTCTTCCTATGCATCACTCATCTCCTGGAAAGGAACACACTTCCCAGCCTCTTCCACATCAGCACTAAGAAAGGAAATTGCAAGCTCTACGTGGTAAATGACCTGGACAGTGCAAATGTCTTGGGAGGGAGGTAAGACAGAGGGCTGAGGAAGCACAAAGAGATACTTTCACCCTGCCAAGTTCCCATCCCTTGTTGGCCTGTAGGAGATGCCAGAAAGGAAAGCCAAGAGGAGGTGGGAGGCTAAGTGGAAACAGCTCCTCCTCTTCCCTGGCACTTCCTGGCTGGGTGTCTGTAAACATCTCTCTAGCACTACCCCACGCAGGGAGTCTGGGGAAGATGCATAGACTTGTTTAACCCTGTGAGCCACGCTATCTATATTAGAGGTCTCTATAACTCCGAGAGAAGATGGGCAAATGTGGTAAGCAAGTAAGGACAGGAAAGGTGGCATGTAGCCCAAATATCAACCTTCCCACTAACAATCAGAGAGCTCTTGGGACAGATTCCCAGATAAAACTGGACAAAGAAGAAACTCAACATGTTCTTTTGCTTTCCTTTCCAACCATCACACTTTCAAGTCTCTCCCTTGGTGCTGTACAAGAGGAACAAGGTGCTATGGCTGGTGGGAGAGGAATCCTCAGAACAGGAGAGCTCAGCCTAGAGACTGAAAGGCAAGCCAGAGTGAAAGGCAGACACATTTGGGATGGAGAAATCCCAACCCATTGACTTGTGGCCAGAGCAAAGCCTGTAAGTAAATGTGAACTTGCCAATGGCTCTCCTTGCATGAGCCAAAAGTCAATGTTTGACAGACTGGGATCTGTGCCAAACTCCAGCTCAGTGGCCTCCCACAGGGGACAACTTCAAAGAAATGAGATTTAGCGAAACAATCTGTGTCTGTTGCCAGAGGCCTGGGCTCACAGGTCAGACTCTGAGTCCGTTTTCTGAGCTCCCAATCTTCCATGCTCAGTTCCCCCTCAGGTACTCAACACCAATATTAAATGTTCCATTGATCTGCCTTGTCCAGTAGGCAGTGGTAAGAGCTGACCTCTTTTGGCCATTACATCCTCAGGACAAAATAAGCTAGCTCTAGACTTTACAATATAATAGCTACTAGACACATGCCCTTTGAGCACTTGACACATGGCCAGGCCAAGCTCATAGACTCATGATTGAGATATAACATAAGTTTAAAATGCACAGTAGATTTAAAGAAATATGTATGAAAAATAAAGTAAATCATCTCTAATTATTTCTATTAATTAAATACTGAGACCACATTTTACATGTTAGATTAAATAAAATACAGCATTAAAATGGATGTCTCAGTTTCTTTTCTTCTTTTTAAAATCACTCATGTGGCTTGTATTATATTTGCATTGGACTACAGTGTTCTGAGCATGCTGTAAGTGCAGATAGATGGATGGATAAAAGGGAAAAAAAGATTTTATAACTTGACCTAAGATCAGCATTAATATTTTTACATCAACATGGAATAAGTGAATCAAAACAGTTGAAAACAAATGAAGCATAGCTGTTTTGGGAAGCAACATTTGTATCTGGAACTACATTTAACTCTGAGTCATTTGCTATGAGAAAATGCTTACTATTCTTATCAGAACTCCTAAAGCATGAGAGAGTGACAGGACATTGGCCAGACCACATAATACAAGCCAGACTTGGCCTTTAATCCCATGGTAAGAATTATGGAGAACAGAAGACAAAGACAGTACTGCTAAGGATTATCAGAGAGGAAAGGAGGAAGAAAGAATTAAAAAGAAAGAAGGAAGGAAGGAAGGAAGGAAGGAAGGAAGGAAGGAAGGAAGGAAGGAAGGAAGGGGCTTACAAATAACTAATCTGGGAATCCCATATTCTACTAAGGTTCTTCTCATTCTAAATATAAAAGTTTCTATTATCTGATTGCTTTTAATACATTCATTAGAAATATTTTTAATGTAGAATCTTATACTGACATCAAAAGTTAAATCATGTCAATCTTTTATAGACTTTTTTCCAAGAAACTTGAGGAAGAATGGAAGGAAACACAGACACTTCCTAAATCAGTGTCTAAGTATTGCTCTGACATCAAAGCCAGACGGGGTGGCTACAGATAGAAATAAGAGAGAAATATAGATAGAAGTAGAATAGAAAACTATAGCTCAATGTCTCTCAGGAACATTGATGCAGAAAAACAGAACCAAAATTTCCTAATGAAATACTAGTGAACTCAGTTCAGCCACATAGTGAAAGGGAAAGGAATGGAGGATAGTTGAAGACATTAAAACCAATCATGACAATATATAACATTAATAGAAAAAAAGGACAAAAATTTACATGATCCAACAAGAAATACAGAAAAAACAACAAACAAACAATAATCAATATCCTATACCCTTCTTGACAAACACACTCCATACACTAGGTAACAAAGAGAATCACCACAACATAATTAAAGTCATAGAACCCTATACAGACCACTGCAACCAACAGCAAAAGATTGAAAAGAATCTTCCTTTTAGATCAGGAACAAGCTAGATACAGTGCTGTGGGCCCATGAGCTAGCACTCAGAATGACAGGCAGGAAGATGTCAAGGGTGAATCTAGACTGAGAAACATAGGAAGACCCTATTTTAAAAAATAAATTAATTTAATTAATTGATTGCTTAAAACTGCCAGATCATCAATAAGCAAAGAAGAAAATTATGATAGCTTTAGGCACTTTATTCTATATGGTAGTGGAAATCGTGAGGGGAGGGGTAGAGAATAAAAGAAGCACTCCAGCCAGGAAAGCAGGAAACATAATTGCAGATTTTCATCTCTCCCTCCTCTTGTCTAAATCCAATCCCCATTCTCCTCCAGCTCTGAGGCTAACCATCAACTAGGGCCTCTCCTTCCTTTCAGCCCCCTGACTTCCAGGACACCACACAGATCTTTCCTTCCAAACACTTGTTTCTCCTTGGGGAAATCTTCTGGGTGAAGCCACTTGTCACTTTCCCCAGCCCCAACTCCAGCAAGCATTCCCTGGGAACTCACAGGCCACATTGGCCAGGGAAACCGTTAACTTAATTGCAAATCTTCCTATTTCCCTCCTTTCCTCTAAATTCAATCTCCTGCTCTCATCCCTCAGCTCTGGAGCAGGCCACTGCTGGGGCTTCCTCCTCCTCTCAGGCTCCAGCAGCATCGAATAACAGATCTTCTCTTCCAATTTTCTTCTCTTCTCATTCTCTTATCCTCGCCTCCAACTCCAGCAGACAATCCCTGGGGACCTGCCAGCTAAGTGTGCAACAGAAGCAGCGTGGCCAGCAAAGCAGGTAGACAAGTTTCTATCTGCACTCGTCCTCCTCTCCTCTATATCCGACCCACTAGTGTCACCCCTAGACCTGTGAGAGACTATCTGTTGTGGCCTCTCCTCACTCTTTTGTCCCATTCCAAGGGGACTACGCAGATCCTGGTGGAACACACTGTTCTCCTACCTGAGGAAACCCTCTCCTCTGTCAAAGCCCATCCCCATTCCTCACTGTCGACCCCCAATACATAGAAACACATCTGACCTAAAACATATTGACCTCACCTAGCAGGATCCCAAAAGATCTCCCCAACAGGCTTTGTGTTTACACAGCCACTTACACCCTCCTATGAAACAGAGTAGGCAACAGAAACAGAGGAACAAAACAGCCTCCCAACACAGGTAAGACCAGATATCAGCATCTAGATATCTAGATATCAGCATCCAAGTCAAGATGCCAAAACAACAGCATACACACTACACAGCCAGGACAGTGTGTCTCTACTAGAGCCCAGCAGTAATATCACAGCAGGCTCTGAAAATTGTGATAATTGGGTCACAAGAAAAAGCCCTTAATATAGCCTTTATGGATATGACATAGGTTCTTTAAACAGGAAATGAATAAAACCCTTAAAGAAATCTAGGAAAACACAAACAAACAGTGGAAGGGAATGGATAAAACAGTTTCAAGATCAGAAAGTGGAAACAGAATCACTAAATAAAACCCAAATTGAGGGGAACATGAAAATAAAAACTTTAGGAACAAGAAACTCAAAGCAGGCCTCACCAACAGAATACAAAAGCTGGAAGAAAGAATTTTGTGCATTGCAGACACAACAGAAGAAATGGATACCCCTATCACAGAAAATGATAAATTAAAAAAAAAATTCTGGCACAAAACAACCAGGAAAACAAATCTAAGAATAATGGGAATAGGAAACAGTAAAGAAACCCACCTCAAAAGTCCAGTAAAAATGTTTTCAACAAAATCATAGAAAAAAAATTACCTAACTTAAAGTAGGAGAAGCCTAACAAGGGACAAGAAAAATACAAAACACCAACCAGACTGGACCAGAAAAGAAAATCCCCTCAGCACATAAGAAGATAAAAACACTATATATATATGAGGATGAAAGGAAGGAAGGAAGGAAGACTAAAAGAAAGAAATGACCAAGTAACAAATAAAAGCAAACAAGAATAAGAGCTGACTTCTTAAGGAGGACTAAAAGCCAGAAGACCCTGGACAGATATTCTATAGACATAAACGACCACTGATGACAGTCCTGACTAAATAAACCAGCAAAATTTCCAATCACAATTGATTGAGAAAATAAGACATCCTACGATAAAACCAAATTTAAGCACTATCTTTCTATAAATCTAGTCCTCCAGAAGATACTGCAAAGGAAAGCACAAACCTAAAAAGGTTAACCACAATCAATCAAGAGGGAAAACACATACACACCAGTAAAATAACAGGAATCAACATACATAGATCATTGATATTTCTCAACATCTCAACAAGTGTCTCAATTCCCCCAATAAAAAGACACAGACTAACAGAATACATGTGAAAACTGGATCCAGAGGATGGATATCACCCCAGGATAGAAGGTTGGAAAACAATATTCCAAACAGATGAACCTAAGAAGCCAGTTGGTGTAGCTGTTTTAATATATGACAAACTAGATTTCAAACCAAAAGTAATCAGAAGAGATAGGGAAGGACATTACATACTCAAAGGAAAAATGCATCAACAGAACATTGCAATTCTTAACATTTATACAACACACAAAACGGCACCCACGTTCATAAAAAAAACTACTACAGCTTAAATCACACATTGACCCTCACACAATGATAGGGGGAGACTTCAATAACCCACTCTTGTCAATAGACAGATCATCTAGACAATACCTAAAGAAAGAAATGTGGAAGGAGCTAACTGAAGAAACAAATCTAATGTATCTAACAAATATTTTTATTAATATTTTTATTAATTTTTTAATTTTTATTAAAATATTAACAAAGAACATTTTACCCAAACACAAAAGAATATACCCTCTTCGACACCTTATAGATCTTTCTCCAAAACTGAACAACTACTAAATGAAAACTGGGCTGAGAAAGAAATAAGGAATTTAAAGACTTTCTAAATTTGAAAGAAGATGAATACACAACATACTTAAACTTGTGGGGCATAATGAAGGCAGTTCTAAGAGGCAAGCTGGTAGGACTAAGTACCTACATAAAGAATTTAAAGTTGGAGAGATATCATAGTAGACACCTAACAGCACACCTAAATGTTCTAAAACAAAAAGAATTCACAGCCAAAAAAATCAGATGGTAAGAAATAATCAAACTTGGTCTAAAATCAATAAAATGGAGATAAACAAACAAAGAAACAAATAATATCAAGAACAAATAAAACAAAGAGTGGTTCTTTGAGAAAAATCAATAAAATTAAAAACCGCTTAGCCAAAATAGCTAAAGAGCAGAAAAAAGAATACCAAATAACAAAATTAGTGAAGAAAATGGGAATATCACAACAGACACAGGAAACCAGAGAATCATAGGACATACATTAAAAAACTGGATTCAACCTAACTGAAAAATCTAAAAGAAATGAATAATTTTCTTGATATATACTGCTTAGTAAAGTTAAACCTAGATCAGATAGGCAATTAATGAACCCTAGTAAAAGAGAAGCAGAACCAAAAAGAACACCAGGCAAGATAGTTTTAATGCAGAATTCTATGAAGTTTTCAAAGAAAAGTTAATACCAATACACCTCAAATTACTCCACAAATTAGAAACAGAAGGAAAATTGCCCAGTTCATTTTTTTTATGAAGCCACAGCTACCCTGATACCCAAACCACATAAGACCCAACAAAGAAAGAAAATTACAGACCAATTTTCCTCATGAGATGAATGAATAAAGAAAATATGCTAATTTACACAATGGAATATCATTCACCTGTTAAGAAAATAAAATAATGAAATTTGCAGTTAAATGGGTGGAACTAAGAAAGAGAACATCCTATGTAAGGTAAATCAGACCCAGAAGGACAGTTATTATATGTAACTACTTACATGTCTATATTAGCTCTTAAGTGAATGATAACTAACTATGAGCTGTAGAATCACAGAAGTTAGATATGGAATAGGAGACTTTGGAGATGGGAGGGGTGGTGTGGTGTGTGATAGGTTCCCCTAGGAAAGGGAAATAGAACAGATAGTTATAGGCGAATGGGGAGGGTGGAATGGGAGGATCCAGCTGGGAGGGGAAGTGGAGAGAAGGGAATATGAGAGACATAGATAAATTAAGGGGCATTTGAAGGGTGGTATAGACATCATATACAGTAGAAGGTTCCTAAAAGATATACATGTATGAAGGCAATCTAAATGGTATCACCAAATATTGAGTAGACAGAGTCCCAACTGGTCATCTCTTGTCAAAAAATGAAGGTTTTAGTCCTAGGATATAATTGAGTGATTGTCCAAGGGGGTCCCATGGGAACCCCCAAACGATCCAGACTATAGCAAAGACTATAAGTTGCTCTCCACAACGTATGGCAAGGCCCCATTGCTGAAGACAACATCTACACAACTCATTGAACATGAAGAAGTCAAGCTGATGCCTTCATAGAATCTGCACCCCTATGTTCTATTATCTTTGGTATAGGAAGGTCTTCACCATGCTACCAAAGAAGAAATGTAAGTACCAACCAGCTACAAACCCTTAACCACAATGGTGTCCTGCCTGCAGGATAGTTAGTGCAATGATGGCACAAAGCTTGTGAGATTAACCAACTACTATTTGACTTAAGGCCCACTCCACAAGATACAACCCATACCTGACACCGTGGGGATGACCAAAAACCTGAGACTAAATAGACTAGAGACCTAGGGGGAAACCAAATACTAAGTTGTCATAACAACAACAATAATAATAACGACCATAGTAACAAGGACAACATAGCAATAAATTGACTCCTAATGACATTCTCCTATACTCATGGATTAGCGCTTTGCTCTGCCATCATCAGAGAAGCTTCCTCCTACAGCAGATAGTAACAAATATAGAAATCCATACCCAGACAATATGCAAAGAAAGACATTGGAACACTCAGGCCTAAACAGGATATGTTCCCAACAACACCTTCCCTTCCTCCAAGGCTCAGGGAACTCTGCTGAAGCAGAGGCAGAAAGAATATAAGAGTCAGAAGGGGTGGAGGACAACAAGAAAGTAAGGCTTCTAACCACAACAAGCCTGTTGCACATAATGAACTCAAAGAGACTGCTGCAGCATGCACAGGGATTACAGGGGTCTACAACAAAGGGTATCTTCAGTTAAAAGAAAAGCGGACATATGCCCCATCCATAACCAGAATCGTTTCCAATAGATAACCACTTGCAAATGAAAATTTAGCTTTCTTCAATGGAATCTTATTGGAGAAACAAACTACTCCTACACAGGCTGCATTCTCAGCAGTGGATGGCCAACAGAACATGAACTCAGCACCCATGCTGGGAGGATCCTTGTCTCCTAATATTGTGCCAGGGCTTTGTTTGTTGGTTTGGATTGGTTTGTTTTGGTATCTGGTAACTTTGTTATTTTGTGTTATTTTGCAGTTTTATGTATATATTTTGTCTTTACCTTATGCATGCTTTGCATATATATTATGGCTTTCAGCTTAGTATTTTGATAAGGCTGCTGAGTGTGCAAACTAGTGAGTCTCTGCATCTATATTTGTTTCATATGCCGTTTCTTGGGCTCTTTCCTTTGGTTGTTTTGTTCTATTTTGATGTGTTAGTTCTTATTTTTATCTTACTGTTATCCTTTAGAAGCCTGCTTGTGTGCTAATGAAAGACAAGGGGTAGATCCAGACGAGAATGGAGATGGGGAGGACCTGGGAAGAGTACAGTCAGGGGAAACCATAATCCGGCTATATTACATGAGGAGGGAAAAAAGCCATTTTTAATAAAGGGGAGGGGAATAAAAGACTTCCAAATTGGGAAAAAGAAGTAAAATCTCTAAGTATCAGAATATTTTATATAAAGCATAAACATCACACGTGCCATAGACTTTAAAACAAATTCAATAAAGTATATGTAAAAATCGTTTATGTATTTCTCTACAGAAACAATGATCACAAACAAAAAAGAAATTATAAAAATGATTCCAATTATTTAAATTTAAAAATAATAAAATACTTGGTAATTAATTATCAAGCTGAAGATTTGTATAAAACATTGACCGAAGAAATTAAAAACATAAAAGTAATAAAATACTTAGTAATTAGTTATTAAGCTGAAGATTTATATAAAACATTGACCGAAGAAATTAAACACATAAAAATAATAAAATACTTAGTAATTAGTTATTAAGCTGAAGATTTGTATAAAACATTGACCAAAGAAATTAAAAATATAAATGGAATTTTATTCCATGTTCGTGGATTTGGAACAATTAATCACGCTGAAACATCAATTCTACACATGACATTATATGGATTTAACAAAGTCTAGGCCAAAATCCAAATGAAAATGCTTACAGAAATAGGAAAGCACCTTAATGTTCACATGCAATTATAAAGAACCAGAAAAGAATCAAAAGGATCTTGAGCAGGAACAAAGCTCAATGATCTCTTGGATCCTTATCGTGTGAGCCGGTGAGATGGCTCAGGAGGTAGAATGCTTACTATCTCACCATGAGGACTAGAGCCCACATGTGGTGGTGTGAATAAAAATGCTCCTCATAGGCTCATATATTTCAATGCTTAGGGAAAGGCAATGTGTGATAGGATTAGGAGGTGTGCCTTTGTTGGAGAGAGTGTGTCACTAAAGGTAGGCTTTGACATTTCAAAAGCTCACACTAGCCCAGTGGCTCTCTCTTCCTACTACCTGTGGATCCAGATGTAGAACTCTCAGCTCCTGCTCCAGCACCCTGTCTGCCTGCATGACCCCATGCTTCCTGCCATGATGATAATGGACTAGACCTCTGAAGCTGTAAGCCAGCCCAAATTAAATATCATCCTTACAAGAGCTGCCTTGGTCATGTTCACAGCAGTAAAACCCTAACTAAGACAGATATTATTTAAAAACTGGGTGGCCAAAGCAGAATGCCTATAATCCCAGCTGAAGTCAGAAACAATATCTGGAACAAGCTGGCTGGCTATAGAGTAGGTGATCAAGGATATATATATATATATATATATATATATATATATATATATAT
>NW_021604699.1:4151958-4159580 GCF_004785775.1 Grammomys surdaster | reverse complement strand
TTGCATCCTCAGTCAGGAAGCAGAGGCTGAACAGGAAGTGTGGCTGGCTATAAAGCTTCAAGGCCTGCTCCTAGAGATCTACTTCCTCCAGCAATACTCCTCCTCTACACAATGTTCCAACAAGTGATGCAAGCTGAGGACCAAGAAGCAAACTCGAGTCTATGTGGCACATTTCACATTCCTACCACTCCTTATGTATTCGGCCAAATGGTTTCAACAAAAATGACAAGATCCTTCAATGGAGAAAGGACCATTTTCAACAAATAATCCAAACTGAATATGAATATTGAAAAGAACTTTATACAACGTTTGTCTAATAGCATGAATGAAAATTAATTCAAAAGGGATCACAGACTTAAATCTCTCAGGAAAAAGCCCAACCAAATCTTTATGATGTTGAACTTGGCAAGCATATTTTAGACATGATACCAAGGGCACAAGTACTGGCAATAACAAATATAGACAAATTGCATTTCATGCAAAAAAAAAAACTTAAAACTTTCTTTATCAAAAGACAATAGTAATAGTGTGAAATGGTAACCCAGAGAAAAATAGAAACATTTACAAACTATGCATCTGATAAAGAATTAAAGTTCATATTATAGATTTACAACAGTGAAAATTCCACAGGAGAAAACAATTTGAATGAAAAAAGGATTTGCAATGATATTTATTTTATAAAACCACACATGGAAAAAACTCACACATATGCTTGTTGTTACTGCAGGGGACTCAGGTTCAGTTCTCAGCAGCTACACTGGGATGCTCCCAATTGTAATCCCCATAGGATAAACTCCATCTTCTGGTCTCTGTCGGCTCTGGTACACTTACACAGGCATACATACACATATACATAATTTATACACACACACACACACAGAGTCAAAAGGGCCCATCATACAACTTTCATATCTAGTGTAGTCAATTTCAGAGACAAAGAAAAGAATGGTTGGCCTCAGGGCCTGGTGGTCAAGTGAGAATGGGGACTTTGTGTTTAACAGTTTCCATCGTGAAAGAGATGAAGTTATGGGGAAGATAGGGATGATGCGTGGTTACATGACAGTGTTAACTACTTAATGCCAATGAACATTTAAAACAGTGACCAACATTATGATCCATATAAGTGTAAAAGGGAAGAAAGGAAGTGAAGGAAGAGCTGGGGGAGAGGGGGCAGCAAGGGGAGGAAGGGAAGTGGAAAGGTTATCTTCTGAGAAGAGTGAATCTTCTTATTTTGCAACATGAACCTACAATGAGATTCCTAAAACGGACCAACTGAATATATAGAGATAAAAGAAAGTGTATATACATTCTACTTTTTAAATATTTATTCTCTCAGCCCACCATCCACCTACTAAGCCTCACACATCCCCACATAAGCAAAGTCAGGAAAATGACAACTATTTGGATGGCGAGAAAATTCCTTCAGGCAAATGCTGTTTCTGAAACGATCTAGCATAACAGGAATCATCCTGGATACAGAGCAGCATGGCACTGACACTAAAATTTATGATTATTGCCACAGCAATATTTTCCTACACACACTGATACATAAACTAAATTTAATAAAATAAAATAATGTACTCAAGGACATAGGGAAGTGATATCTGAAACCCAGGTCCAGTGTACTGCTGAAGCCAGAGGGCACATTGTCAACAGAGGCTGACCAAAATGGAGGGGCATTAACCAATGAGCAGAAAGGGAAGTCAGCAGAGATGAACACATGCAGAGACCCCTGCTATGACTCTGCTGAGAGACATGCCAGATGCCCCACAAATCACTTATGATACCTCAATCCCAGTGTGTGACAACTGATGTCAAGTCCTGTGAATGTCCTTTTATTCTCTTTAAAATTTATCCGTAGGAACAAAAATCAAGGAGTGGGGATATGGTTTAGGAATTAAGCATTTGCCTAAGATGTTCAATGCCCTGTGCTACTTAAACAAATAAGAATCAAAAGAATATGAATCAAAGCACAGAGAAGAAATTCTGATAAAGGTTAATAAATTTAATTTTTTATCATCTCTTGTTCTCTAAATCTATAAACTGAATAACACAAGCAAAAGATAATAATAATAATCCCAGGAAAACTGGAAGCCTTCTTCAACCACATTAACTTTACTGACAAAGAACATCCTACAGATTGCATCTGCCTTCTAAAATATTATAGATGACACAAAGAAAAAACAGGCTCTGAACAGATCATCAGATCGTTTGGTCCTTAATAGACAGCTGTGGCTAATGTGTGCCTCAGCCCACACTGCAATCCTGACGCGCACACCCTGGCGCTGAGGTTATTAGGCAACTCAGTGAAATGGGACAGAAAACCCCCCAAGGAGCCAAAGCACCGGAATCTGCTAGACTCATTTCCACGCTCACCCGGGAACCCAGAAAATCACTTTCAGATGCAACCCAAGACCGAGGCTGCCTGCAAGGAGAAGCTCCGATGTACACAGACTTCCCCAGCAACCCTCCGTTTCGCCCTTCACAGCTACCAGTCTCTCTCCCTCTCTCTTTTTATTTATTTATTTTTTTTATTTTATTTTTCTGGAATTCACAAACTTCTTTGCAGCAAAGCTTTCTTGCAAGGCTGCCCATTGCCCATCTCTCTCTAGCCATTCAGTGCCTGGAAAATACAAGAAGGGGAGACAAAGGGCAAATGCCAGTCTGTGACCTCTGTCTGGATTTAGCCGAGCGTGATGTGTGAATCAGGTGTGTGGAATGGAAGTTTCCATGGCAACGAGACTGCCAGCCAGGCAAGGCCTTCACATACTCTTTCTACCATGGTAATAAAAACAATGAGGCCACCTGAGGGACCTCAGCAAACAGTGAGGCAGCCAAGTTCAGGGTTACCGAGTGACTGGGCGGACCTGGGTCTGCACAAGTTCCTCCCACACCCCTAGCTCTGAATTCTTTGCCCTGAGTTTCCCACCCAAGTCTACTCACCACCTTTTGCTGGTAGAAGGCATGATCTCTCAGGGGAGTTTCTTGACAGTGTTATGTAGAAAGGGCGAAGGAAAAGTGTTTTAAGTAAAGGCACAGCTATGCCCATCAACATATCGAACTCTTTTGACCCATTCTGATACAGGGCACCTACTTGACAGAAGTATTTCCATTGCCTGAAGCTTCTTTGCCATACCTTCAGTGTGTTTTGATTTGTACATTCAGACCATCGGGACAGGATCCTGTGCTACATTTTGTATTTCAGGAATTTAAAATTTTACACTTTTAGTTGGGTATTATTACTAGAATTATTCAAAACTTAAGGGGGTAAAAGGCAGTTTGTTTTTAAGGCCCAAGAGTTAAGTTGGCAGAAGGGGAAAGGCATACAACTTTAATGAAATCAAAGCTTGCCTGGGCTTGTATGGATGCCCAGTCTATGTGGAACTCGGTTCTGAGATGGTTAACAGGTCAGCAGCAGGCTGGATCTGAAGGAAACTGGAAGACAGCAAATTACACTTCCTGTCTCCCCACTGTTTTTAGCTCTGCTCTCGAAAGGGTTTCAATTCCTTCACAGCATCACTCCACAGGCTGAATAAAAGTTCCTCCTGCTACTTCGGTTACAGGTCCTGCTTCAGCAGACTGTGCCAGGCCCTGCAGTGATCAGCCTGCCCTTTCCAATGCACCAACGGAATGTGTCTCACCACACCTGACTGGCACCCAGAGGCCACCCTCTGCCTTTCAGACAGTTCATTGTGGTGCCCTGGGATGTACCCACCCCAGAGCCTGATTTACTACTGCATCAGCTACTCCCCTGTAGCTTGATCCACTGCAGTCCACAGTGGCACTGCACATTCCAGGCAAATTCAATGAATTTTGGTTGCCATAGAACCCCTTATCAGCTTGAGAGAAGTTCGAATATTCCAGGTGATACTGAACCATGCACAATATTGAACCCTGTATATGCCATGCTTTTCCTATATGTGCATGCCCATTCTACACTCACAGCAGGCTGCTCCTACATGTACATACCCACTGTGTGCACACAACCTTCTGCTTCTATATGTATACACCCATTGTGTGTAAACATCATTCAGCTCCTATATGCATACACCCACTGTGTGCACACACCATTCAGTTCTTATCTATACACACCCACTCTGCGCATACCACTCTCCTCCTGTATGTACACCTCTACTCTGTGCACACACCATGATGATCCTATCTGTAGACACTCACTCTGTATAAACACTATGCTGCCTCTATCTGTAGACACCCACTCTGGATACACACTATGCTGTTCCTATCCGTAGACACTTACTCTGTATATACACTATGCTGTCCCTATCTGTGGACACACCCACTCTGTGCACACACTATGCTTGTTTTCTATGTACACAACCACTCTGTGCACAAAGCATACAGATTCTATATGTACACACCCACTGCATACACACTATGCTGGTCCTATCTGTACACAACCATTCTGTATACACACTATGCTTTTCCTCTATATACACCCACTCTGTGCACATACCATGCTGTCCCTATATATACATCCCTATGGCAACATTCAACTTCTAAGTTAGCATAGTAAGAGATTAACAATAATGAAAAAAATAGAATAAATAGTACATTTTATTTTAGAGTATTACTTGTAGGTCTCTCTCTCCTCCCCTCTTTCTCTCTCTTTCTCTCTCTCTGTCTCTCTCTCTCTCTTTCTCTCTCTCTGCCTCTCTCTCTCTCTCTCTCTCTCTCTCTCTCTCTCTCTCTCTCTCTCTCTCTCATTTCTTTGCTTCAGTACCCTCCTCCTCCCATCTCAAAGGATCTTAATTTCTCACTGCACAACAATAATATTTTCAGACCACGGTTGACTACACCAGATATAAAACTCAGAGCTTTAAACCCCAAGTAAGTTTACTCTTTCTCTCACCCAGCCCTTTTAATTACTGATTCCTGCACATAGCATGTAACCATTCCTCAATATTTCAGCTAAGCCATTATTCCTGTTCAGGAAGCCTGTCTCTGAAAAATTTTACAGCTCGCTTGTCCTTCAGAAGTGTCCAGCACTCTCTTGGTGAGTCTGAGAGAGTGTTTCCAGATGCTGAGCTAACAGAAGAAGACCTATCCGGAATGCGGTCAGCACTGTGCCATTAGGTGGGGCTCCAGATCAAATAAAATAGGAAAAAAATAGAGGAAGCCAAAGGAGTCCTTGTCAGGGCCACAGAACAGGCTGCTCCCGTGGACTTGCCCTCTTACTCACCATACTGGATTTATTCCTCTAATTGTAGTGAGAATCAAGCCTCTTCCTTTAACTTGCTTTTTATCAACAATGACAAAAGGAACTACATCACCCAAGACATAACTTCATGCATTACACTCTGACTCCAATCTAGCTAGTATAAAATGGTGCCTTGTCTACATTTATCTCTCAACTTGGGGACTAGCCTGCCAGAGCAGCCCATGAAGATGTACCAAAAAGTAAGGAATAAAAGAATGAGCACATGAAAATGAACAGAACCTTCTGTTGCCTTGTAGTCCCTTAGCTTCTGGAAAGTTCCTTCAGCACCAAGAACCTGGGATCCCTGGTTTGAAATGGGTGGAGCTCCTGTCCAAGGTCATTAAGAGTCATCAAATGAGATTGTGGATGGAGAGTGCTTTGTGAAAATTTATGAATCCCCATATTAGGTACTTCCCAGTAGGAGGCTAAGAAAATGACTCACATATGGTTACAGGGACAGCAGTAGTCACAGAATAACTAAGTCAGGGGATACACAAGATGCTCTAGAAACAAATGGTAAGTTTCTGCAAACAGCACAGACTGACTATATCCAGAGAAAAATTAGGTTTGTTCTGGTCAGTTTGGTTCTCATTCATGATCTCTAATAAGAGTGACTACAGATTGAATGTCTCAGTTAGAAAGGGCTTGGGTGTGGGAATGGTTCAGAGTGCCATTTTTCAGGTTTTTCCAGTATACGAAGTCACAAAGGGTTTAAAAAAAAAAAAAAGAGCACTGTACCATCACCTTAGATGTTTTAGATTTCAGGATCTCTCAGATTTCAAGATGTTTAGATAAAGCATGGAACTGGGGGACTAAGAACGGTGCTTTTGACTCTTCTCACTCGGGCAGCCCAGTGCTCTGTCTCTGACCACACACTCACATGCCGCCATGCTCCAGGATCCATAATAGACCACCTCTGCACATACAAAGCCAGTCTTAATCTGTTTTCTTCTGGCTTAGTGTGCTCCTCATCCCATAATCACTTTCCTCTTTCCTTGTATGTGAGGTCCCCCATTTCTAAGCGCAGGGAGGCACTCCCACAATTATTAGAGCCAAATCTGGAGGATCAGAATGAGGGCAAGCCTGTGTTACAAAACATCGGATTTGGTACCAAAGGCCAAAGCCAAGAAGTGTATTAAGAGTCAGAAAATAACACCAATACAGCTGCCAAGAAACAAAATTGTGTGAGAAGATTGGCTCCATGTTCAGTTTATGATAGTGTTGTATTCTTTTGGATCTCAAATGGCCCCTCACAACCTCAAGTGCTGATGGTCTCCAGCTGATGGGGCTATTGGGAGATGATAGGACCTTGAAAAGATGAGATATGATGGCAGAAAGGCACACCACTTGGGTATGATGTTAAAAGGAATGGATAGCTAGCGATACCCAGACCCTATTCTCCTTCTCTCTGCTTCCTGGCTACCATAATGT
Organism: Grammomys surdaster; assembly: GCF_004785775.1. Lineage (NCBI taxonomy): Eukaryota > Metazoa > Chordata > Mammalia > Rodentia > Muridae > Grammomys > Grammomys surdaster. The sequence continues at coordinate 4,152,931 of NW_021604699.1, read as the reverse complement.
AAAGAGTTTTCCTCTGCCCTGTGTTCCCCACCATCAGGTGACAGGGCCAAATGACCATGGATGGAAACCTCTATAACAGTGAGCCAAAGTAAATCTTTCTTCCTTTGAGGTCTATTTTCTCAGGCATTCTGTCAGAGTAGTTAAAACACCAACACAAATGGCTTTGGCTTCAAGATTCTGTGACAGATGAACATAATAATATTGGTTAAGCAAACCCATGTCACATACATTGCCCAGGGGAAAGTATGGAAGGTAGCTCATAGCAGGAGCACTCTGAATGATCCTCATGCCTGCCTAGTGAATGGTGGAAGAAACAGAAACATGATACAACAACAACAAAAAAAATTACCACTAGGGTGTTCATAGGTAACACAATGCAAAAACCCCAAATCTCCCTGAGAATGGAATGCTACGGGCTACAACAACTTAATGAACTTTGCAAAACTGTGTCTCAGTGAGCTTTGCACACATAGAAAAGAAAGGCTCAGATGGCTGTCTTGTGGAAGAGAAATACACTCAGATATGGACACAGTTTGTTAGGTCCATAGCAAGAAGAGTAAGAATGGAGGAAGACAATCAGGTAAGGATGGTGTTAGATATGACTTTGAGAAGATAAGCTGGGAAAAACTGTGTAGCTAGGGAAAGATATAAACAGAAAGAAATAAAAATAACACTTTGAAGGTTGTGATGGCAGAGAGAAAAATAGAGAAGTATATATATATATATATATATATATATATATATACACATATATATGTATATGTATATATATATATATATATTCAAAGAAAACTTTTATTAGTAGATGCTTAACAATTAAATGTCCACAACAAGGAGTTAAAATTAATAAAAAGCTGGACAAATCAATAACATCATCATTGAGCCTCAGTGGAAAACCATAGAAAAGTTACAGTATCCCAGACAATATCCAAATGACCAGAATATATGGTCCAACCAAGTAAAAAGAATTACA
>NW_021604699.1:4140729-4151558 GCF_004785775.1 Grammomys surdaster | reverse complement strand
ATCCAAATGACCAGAATATATGGTCCAACCAAGTAAAAAGAATTACAATGGGAAAGCATCTTGTCAAATTAGGGGTGCCTTGTGCACCTTCTAGTGGATTCATTTGTACAAATGTGGGCTCATCATTGAAGGAGGTCAACTATGAGTGTCAATCCTTGCTTTCTACCTTACTTAACAAGGCTCTCTCTCTCTCTCTCTCTCTCTCTCTCTCTCTCTCTCTCTCTCTCTCTTTTGTTAAGTGACCTGTAAGCTTCCAGGAATTGTGCTGGCTTTTACTCACTAAGCCAATACTAACATCACCACTCTACCATAAAGCGAACCCGAAAGCCATCTGGAAATGGCAATGTGAATTGTGATGCAGGCATATCAAGAAGCACAATGCAACCTCAAGATTTAATGTCAATTTTCCCCTTTATTTTCTGGACCTGGGCATGAAACCCAAAGGCTCACATATACTAAACATGCACACACTATATAGTAAGCTACACGAAATGTAGTATTTACTCTATTGTTTAAGGAGAAGACCAGAAGAGAGAGAGTGTGTGTGTGTGTGCACGTGTGCACATACGTGTGTACATGTACAGTCTACATACACACTCTCTCTCTTAGAAATAAGTACTAAAGGAAAAATACCCAAAATCTTCTTTAAACTATATTACTACAAGATTATTTTTGTTTGCCTTTCTTTTGCCTTATTATATTTTCCGAGTTTTTGTTAATGAGCATGGATTGCCATATAGTTAAAAGTTAGAGTTGAAATATCAACTAACCAGATCCCCCAGAGCTCCGAGGGACTAAACCACCAACCAAAGAGTAGACATGGAGGGACCCATGGCTCCAGCTGCATATGTAGCAGAGGATGGCCTTATCTGGCATCAATGGGAGGTGAGGCCCTTGGTCCTGTACAGGCTTGATGACCACCATAGGTGAATGCTAGGGCTGTGAGGAGGGAGTGGGTAGGTGGGTGGGAGAGCACCCTCATAGAGGGTAGAGGCAGGAGGAGGGGGGCTGGGATGGGGGATGGGGGATGGGATTGGGGGGTTGCAGCGGGATTACCAGGAACAGGATAAATAAGATAACCAATAAAAAAAGTTACAGTTGGGAGGCAGGTGTGATTTAAACCTGCTGTCCCAGTTATATGGAGACTCAAATCTGAGGATCACTTGAGCCTAGGCATTCATGGCCAACCTGGGCAATCCATCAAGATCGTATGTTTTCTTAAAAATAATTGTTATTATTTATATGTTGGGTGATCTTGACTGCCAACTTGATGAGATCTGAACCAACTAAGAGACAACTAAGAGACAAACAGAAGAGAAGCTCTCTAAGGGCATCTCCAGAAAAGGTTAACTGAAGAGGAAGGGTCCATGTTGTATGTGGGCAGCATCAATCAGCTTCTCCCTCATTTAGTTGTTACTTGTAAGGCATTTTGTTGGAGAAAGATAAAGAGTAACACACACACACACACACACACAGAGAGAGAGAGAGAGAGAGAGAGAGAGAATATGAATGAGAATAATGATTTTAGTGGATTAGAAAAATAATATTTAGAGATAGTCATTCATGGAAAACAAAAGTAATCCACATTCTCAGCTGTCCAGGGATCGAGCCCGTAATTTTTCCTAAGAGCATTTCTTCCCAGCTACATGCTGCAACTGTGCACGATATCATGTAGAGGAGACAGCTCAGTGACAGAGCACCTTCCTAGAATGTGCCCTGAGTTTATTTCTCATCATCCCATACATTCGAGCATAAGATTGTTCTTTCCACAACAAATTACTTCAAGGAACTCTTTCATCATTGTTTGTACCTGGGAAAGCAGTTCTAATCAGAGCAAGTTTCAACCCTATTTTGAGTCTTAATCTTTCAAGAGAACTTAAACTGCCAGCTCTAGACAACTATAGACCATAATGCTCCATTCTTCCTCCCCATGTCCACCCCCACACTCCATGGGGGTCTATGCCTCCAGCTAGCTGCATCTGGCTGCCTTCTTTCACAGTACACAGGCCTGCCTCTGAAACACCGCCCTCAGACCAAGATGGCAGCGTTGCCTTTGATTTCTTGGCTGCTTTATTCAACTTGCAGAACAGCATCCTCAGTTCAAAGGCAACTTAAAGGTTTCAGACGCACAGCTCAGTGTCAGATGCGCGTCCAGGATATTTACAAGCACCACAGGAAACAACTGCATGTGTGGTATCACCAAAGAGTAAACCAGTGTGTCAGAAGTCGGTATGATACTCATTTCAGATGTCACGTGACACTCTCCTCGCTCAGCAAACAGTCCAGGCTGGGACCAGGGCAGGAAGTTGAAGCTGGCAGCAGCCCACGACTGCAAAGGGGAAAATAAGTGCTGGTAACTTGAAATGAAAGAGAGAAGCTTGACATTTTTCTATTACCAAACCAGGCAATTAAAACATTAAATGTGAAATCGGAGGCACTGTAAATTTCCTAATATGGTATGAGTGCTGAGCTTCTAAAATAATGTTTTCTCGTCTTTCAACATATCAAAGAACATGCCAAAACCTCAAGGAAACATTTCCATTTTGAAAACAAATAAATAACACACATCCACATTCTATTAATAGTGTTGTCTTACCCAAAAGATCCCTGCATCCTAAGACAAAATCCCACTGTAATTTACACAAATCTTAATATTATTGAAAAGTCCCATCCAAAATCAACTGAGTATGTGTAGGTCCACTGGGTGGGACTGAAGCAAAAAGTAACGGAACCCTTTCTGGTTTTTTCCTTACTGGAGATTGAATGTAATGTTTCTCACACCTAAGAACTCTGCAAACAGGTTCCACAGCTGCAGAAGCACTTCTTAAGAGGTGAAATTTGGCAACACATACTTAGGTAGAAGCCAACGCCACAAAATTGAGAGGAGCTAGGAGGCAGTGTGTAAGATTCGAACAGAAAAGACAACAGAATGAGCAAGGCAGATAAAAGATATCAACTTCCAACCATGCACCCCTCCCCCACCACCAGGAAAAGGTGTGAGGACAGCCAACCTGCTGTGCTGGACAGTGAGTCTGACACTTGTGGTAAACATTACAGAGAATACAGATTCTCACCCCCAAGGGCTTCTATCTTTAAGGAGAGCAGCGTAAAAAGTTAAATTAAAAAAAAAAACATATTGGCGAAAAAAAGATCATTCATTCAATTCTAAAACGATTTACCATGAAGATGGCCAAGCCAATCCCAAAGCCTGCATGGACAGCCTTTGTGTTATAAGCCCTGAATCATGAACTTTATGATGGCTCCACAGAGGTAACAGAAGACCCGGTTTGATACAGTCACATCCTCACACATTTGGATGGTTTGCTGAGCACGGAGAGGTCACATGACATCAGAAATGAGAATCATACTAACTTCTGACACACTGGTTTATTCTTTGGTAATACCACACATGCAAGACACCAAGTGGAATATAATTAGAAAGAAAATGTAGTATAGCCACAGGGTCTCCCTTCTAAGATCCAAGTTCAAATCCTGCCCCAGCTATTCTCCATGCTCCTTAAACTGATGAAGTGAATTCACTTCTGTTTTACAGAGCTTTTTATGGACAAGCTCTGCACTCCAGGCTGTCTTCATACAATTCTGAACACAATTTATTTAACCCAACAATAAACAATAGCAGTTGGTCCTGTTAATAGACACACTTTAACGAGTGTGGCACAATTTAGAATTCAAATTTTAGTGGTCTGACTCCAAAGTGTGGTCTGAAGATCCAGGATGCCTCATGCGTCATGATCAATGACTTGTTTTTCAGTGAGATGGACACGAGGCACCCGGCGCAGAGCCTGGCATTTAGCAGGGGCTGAATAATTCATCTCCGCACTCCCACTTCTTCCGGCCCTCTCTCCCCACACTGTGAGGGGCTGGAGGCAAGACTCCACACACACAGAAAGGCAGCTGTGTCAATCTGCGAAGGCTGTGAGGCTGCAGGGCAAGCTGGAAAACGAGTCTGTCTGTGTCCCCTGAGGCCTGGAACAAGAGCTGAAACTCAGGCAGGATGTTCAGTGTCTCCACAGATATGGCCTCGGTTTGTTAGACTCTGCACTCAAGACACGACGAACTCAGACAGAACCAAGGGAGCTTAGAAGGAACTGTGTACGTCTGTGTCAAATGAACACCATACCCACATACGAACACAACACATCTAAAACTTAAATCATTCCTACTGCAGAGGAAAATAAGCTACTTTTTCCAGAGGCTTCCACTGCCTAGAAATTGGCAGAGCTCCTGTACCAGGCTGCAGCTTGCTTTCAGACAGTCCAGAGACTGCTGGGAGCTATAAGACAAAGTCTCTTTTGAAAATTATTAAGAACAAATTAGGCTCAGGGGCCCTGGAGAGCTGTGTTGTAAAACAGGAGAAAATTTTGTTTTCCATATCTTTGGTTGCATTTCCATGAACTAATGACATTAAAAGGGGAGACAGGGACTATTTTTGTTACCTTGGTTGAAATCGAAAATATCATTGAGGAAAGTGCAAATGTTATCAATTATACGAGTTCATTACTGAGGCAAGTGCTGACTCGTACAAAATAGGAGAATCGGTATCAGTGGGTTTTCCCCATGCACAAATTAGTGCCTGTTACTTAGAAGTTGTCACACATGATACCACGTAGGAATGCTGCCTAGCACACTATCATTTATTCCTTAACTAATAAAAGCCCTACTTTTCCCCCCTAAACCAAGAGCATTATTTTATTACCTGAAAATATATTGCTGCAATTGAATCTCTGATTGCCATTCCGACCCTACGAACTCACTATCGGGGTTTTAAAGTCATTTAAAAAGGAAGGCTCAACTCCGATCTCAGCCTGCCAAATCTCTCAAAACTCCAGGATTTCGATCCACGTCGGGGAGAAAACCAACAGCTCTATACTGCTGTTGTGAGTAGCCTGATGTTTCTGCTTTATAAATGCATCACTTGCATGACATATTGCAGAGACTCAAAAATAGGCCAGGTGCACACACCATGAATCCAGTTCTTCGTATGTTTTCATTGCTTTTTAGCACAACCAAGGGAGGGAAGAGAAGGAGGTCTCTTCATAAAATGTTCATTAGAAATGGCAGTTTGCTAGCGGAGAGACAAAACTGGCATCCTCCAACTTGTTCAACCACGCAGTCTCCAGGCATGAACTCTGCCTATCGTCATTACATATGAGCCACATTCAGGCCTGTGGCTCAGCCCAGGGGTTATAAAGAGGGAATGCAGGATGCAGAAGGAAATACAGCTTATACAGAAGCAGGGTGAGGAACTTTGTCAGGCTGGGTAGACAGACCTAGAGGAAACATTCTCTCTACTTATTTTAAAAGCCATGGTGCTCTGGCCTGGGAAGGTTTGTCATCATCTCTTTAGCCAACTCCAGAGCCCTTAAAATGAGAGGGAGTAGGCTGGTAAATGAGAGGGAGTAGGCTGGTAAAGCGCATGCCCACCCCACTCCCAGTCATCAGAAGATTCGAGCCTCCAAAAAGAACTTCAAATAACAAGCTAGAAAAGACAATAGCACCCACCTCCAGACAGTGAGAAATCGCATTAGCCTAAGGATGGAGGCCACCCATGTTCAGGGTAGATAAGTGGGAACATTCTCTGTGTGGCCAGTGGAAGACCTGCAGCCCCAGCTGCTCACAGAAGCACTGGGTGGCCTCTCTTCCAGTGGTTCCAAATGGTTTCAGGGCTAAAGCCACTGCTGCTGGGTGGTACACTTAAATGAAGAGAATGGAGGGAAGAGCTCGTGGGGGTGGGGGTGGGGGTGGGAGGACATTGCCATTCCCAACATCTATTTAGGTGCTACCATTCTCAGGCTTTAAGAAATCACCCAGAGATCTCAGGGATGACTCCATTAAAGCAGTTGAGCCTGCCTTCTCACCACCCCATAGTAAGAAGAGCCTGGGCCAGTCAGCTTACAAAGCTGCAGAGACTCTCCTGTTCCTAGGCTTCTGGGAGCAAGAGCATAATTATTGCCACTTGGTGAAAGAGGGAAAAACATTCCAAACTTGGTCAGAAGAATGCAGCTTTGCCCACACTACACAAAGCTCCTGTAAGCAGTCCCTATAAAAGACCAGATAGTGACTTAAAACTGCACCAGCAACATGAATTTATAAAACTTTAACTGATTTCTAAGAGAATTTTGAAAAGAATCTTAGCAGTGGGGTGGCAGTGGGAATAAGTGACTGTATCTGCTCTCCCTCAGGCTGCCATCATTGGCAAAGAGCTGCCCAAAGGAAATGTACATTTCACATACCCAACAGTATCTGATATCCATGTGCACAGTGTTTCTTCCATATGCTTACTTGTGTGACTCGGGAGGGGATGGAGGTGTTGAAGGGTGTAGGACGTGGCTTTGTTTTTCTGAGATGGAGTTTTTGTGTGTAGTAGTCCTGGCTGGTTTTAAACTCTAGGCCCTCCAGCCTCCCCAGTGCTGAGACTACTGGCATATACCACCATGCCTTGTACATTGTATACACACACATACAAACATACACACACACAAACACACATACACATTTCATAATATTTCAGATGCTAACTTTTAATGTTTTCTTGTCTATAGATAATGCACACATAGGACACTGGACATATAAAAAAGGTCTGGATTATCAGATATAACATAAGGCTGAATTTTATATATTTGCACAGAATCCTCAGAACCAAGTAACCCCCTCATCTGATTGAACCTGGCATTAAATTATTTTTAAGAATATACATTTTATTTATATATGGAAACACATATAAAAGGCATACTTATGAGTATATGAGTGATAAATGAGGAATCTCAGGGGAAAGACAGTAATTTAAAAAATTAGTATTGCAGGACCTCAGAGACAGCTCAGCAAGTATAGATGCTTGCCAACAATCCTGGTGACCTAAGCTCGATTCCTGGGACTTACATGTTGTAAGAGGAAAACTGATTCCTACAAATTACCTTGTGACTTCCAAATAGGAGTCAGGGCATGCATATATATGCATGTAGATGCACACGCACATAATAAATAAAATGTAATAAAAATTTTAAAGAAAAAAAATAAGCATTGTATTTGCAGAGCTGAGCATAGCAATAAAAATTCATGCAAACCCAAAATGGACAGAGGTGTTAAAATTAAGGTTAAGTCATCTGACATCAAGATCTCTGGCAGAGAGGTTGAAAGGCTCTGCCTGCCTTGATTTTCTTCGGAACCTTCATCAGGTCGGGCTTTGCCTCTGCCATAACATCTGCAAAATGGAGATAACACTTCCTTCTACCTACCTCAGAGAGCCCTGAGAAGATTAGATACTGAAAGAAAATCCTCAAAGCCCTTTGAGTTTCTCATAAATATGAGACATGCAATGTAATAAAATAGCTCTCTCTACAAGAGTCTGAAAGACTTGCAGCTGCAGAAACAGGAAACACATGCCAGCCAGCTATGCAACAGGGCATACCCCTGGAGGCACACGCTGGCCATCAGGGAGAGCCAGACATCTCTGTCCCCAGCTCCTAGGGCCTATATGGGGAAGAAAACTCGGAAATTCACATCTATTCGAGACAAAACAAAACACCCAGGGTAAAAAAAAGGAAAGAAAAACAGTCCTGTTTCAACATACTACCCAAAATCCTTAGAGATGAAATTCCTAACTCTTGCTTAACTCTAGATGGACAAGGAGACAAGTGGAAACATGGTGTCATCCTGATAGCGCTTCTGGCTTAGAAAAGTTTCTTAAAGAATAATGTTAATACTCTGGGGGTGGGAGTGAGGGTAGTGGTTAAGTCTTTCATCTCCTTGCTATTCCCAAATGCTAAGGAGAAGCAACCTAAGGAAAAACAGGTTTATGGTGGGCATGGTGGGTTCTGCGGATCTAGTCCACCACTGTGCCCTGGAGGAGGGCAAGAGTGAGGCAGCTGGGTACATCCCCTCAGCTGGCTGGGGGAAGTAGGAGAGAAAAACAGATGAATAGACAAGAGTGGGGGAGAGGGAGGGCCCGACTGTCACTCCTAAGGCATTTCAGCACCACCCACTCCCTCCATAGAGGCTTCCCCTCCTAAAGGTCTCCCACATCCTCCATCAGTTTGGGCCAAGTCTTTAAACACATGAGCCTGGGGCAAAGAAACATATTATAGGCAAACCACATCAGAGGAGGAAGGGTGACCACCTCCGCCCCCCTCCCACACACACACACACGTACACACAGCAAAAACACAAAGTATAGAAGACATTTCCATTTAATCTATCTATATTGGAAACAAACGCTGTAGTTGCTATATTCAGTTTACCTGCAGGTCTATAAAGAAATTAGAAGGAAGATGTTAACTATACATATGTCTTAAGATATTCAGAATTATTGAAGCCTAACATTTGGATCAATTAAGAATATTATAGATTAGTGCTACAGAAAAAAAATTATTAGGAGCTATGGGTCAAGCTAAGATAAAAACAATAAATAATATCCAAGTCCTTGTTCTCATTAAACTCAGAGCCTAGCAAAGGCTCTGACAAACTAAAATATTAATACAATCTGATAGGATTTTGAGACAAGTATACAAAGAGAGCTGGGGGTGAGTCGGGGCGGGGGATTAGTCTTGACTCTGCCTAGAAAGGAAGCGGGGCTAAGAAAAACATCGGAGCATCTGAAGCTTGCACAGCAGCAGTATTTCACTAGCACACAAAGAAAATGCGATTCCACATGTCATCATATGTGTAGTTTTAGTAAAGACTCAGTTAAATGAAACAGTGGAGCCCGCCGGGGAGGGTCTTTAATGGAAGGTCCTGGTAGGAAATTGCAATACCACATGATAAGATTTTTTTTTTTAAAGGAGACTTGAAACACACACACAGTGTAGTATAAAAAGAAACCATTGGTAATTCTGGGGCAGTTCCTCAGCTTACAATGCCATGTTTTACCTTCTTACGTGAATCTTTCTGCCACAACTCAGTTCCCACCAATCTCATGTTTCTCTCAAGCCAGGACCCACTGCTCCCTCTGCTCCCTCTGCTACCTGTACCAGTTTTCTCCATGCACATGGAGGTCAGAAAACAATTTGTAAAAACTCTATTCCCTCCTTCTACCATGTTGGTCCTAACTCAAGAGAGTCAGAGTGGGCAGCAAAGACTTTTATCAGAGTATCCACCAATCCAGCCACGGAATGTGACTTTTTGGTGAAGTCTTTCTGGGTGTGATTTATGTAACCATCTTGAGATAGGGAGATGGTTCAGAGTTATACCATGAGAATGCTTTTTTTAAGAGGGAGGCAGCAGGTGATCAAAGTAAACACAGGTGAAGTGACCAAAGAGGAGGAAGAAGTTGAAATGATTCAGCAACAAACTAAGCATTGTGAGCTTCCAATGGGGTCTGAAAGATGGGAAAGGGCTCTTGCCTAGGACAACTTGTAGTACCTTTGCAGCATAATCTTGGTCTGGAATCAAATCAGCATCAATTTGTCAGATAGCTATAAAAAATTAACCTGCAAAATAAGCAAAGAGTCTTCTCCTAACTGATCTTAGGGGCCACCATCAACAATCATCAGTCTTGGTCAGATGGAAAACTACACCAATTGTCAAGAAGTTGAAGCTTAAGTTGTGGCCAAACAGAACAGCGCCTCAGATCTGAGGAACAGGGATTTAACTGAAAACCAGTAAGGTTAACACAAAGCAGATGGGATAGTCCTGAACAATGGCCAGACTACGAAATCACAGAAAAGACCTGGGTTTGAGTAGCCATGAGAACAAAAGAGACACACAAAAGGTCAAAGGTCATAATGGGCCCACAAGATCACTGGTGTAGACTACACTTAGACTGCTTGTCGGATAGGAGAAGAGGTGGTGAGTGGGGTGGAAAATATGTAAATTGATCCATCTCCCTAGCTCAAGATCTAGAACTAGGGCTAGATCATCGAAATCAGAGACACCAATGAATACAGGAATATTCTGGAAGCAAAGTATATAGGCCATGAAACGCTAAGAAAGGCTGGCACATGCTTTTAGATAACATGATTAGACCCATTTCTCAAGGATGGAAAGAGTAAGGAGTACCAATCACAGACTAGTCAGCCCGCTGAGAGGAACAAGCCAGGAAAGGGAAACTGATGAACAAACATAAAAATGGAAACATGGAGATGGATTAGAGAAGGCTTTGGAGGATGGCACAATTTGGGAACAGGGAAAGAGAACTGATCAGATCTGGGACAGGAGGTACCTGATGCCAACAGTCTTTGAAATACTAAGCTCAAATGGATGGGTCCAGAGAACACACAGGAAAAGCCTGTCTCTTGCTATGCTGATTATAATGTGTAGACTAGAGTGACAGCTACAGTATGTTAGGATCTGAAATTCTACAGAGTGTCATAAATGTTTGAATGTTGAACAACTCATCTGCTATGAATTCTCTCATCATCTTCCTTCTGATTCATCACTATGAAAAGGACCTGAAATTTTAATAGCCTCAAAGCACAATATTTAAGCAGTATTTAAATTACACTTAACCACACACATATAAGAAAAACATCACATCTCCTCTAGCTTCAAACAAATGCCCTAGAAATTCCTCAGATGTATCTCAGCTAGTGGAATACTTGCCCACCATGCACAAAGGCCTGGGTCTGAACCTCAGCACTGCATAAACTATACATGGATAAGCAGGCAATCACAGCATTTGGGAGCTGAAGGGAGAAGCCAGCAGTTCAAAGTCATCCTCAGCTAGCAAGCTAAAGACCAGCCTCGGAACATAAGAAACTGTCTATCAATGCAATAAAAAAATAAAGTGTATTTTAGGGGGAAAGGAAGGAAGGGGAAAGAAAGAAAGAAAGAAAGAAAGAAAGAAAGAAAGAAAGAAAGAAAGAAAGAAAGAA
>NW_021604699.1:4097597-4140329 GCF_004785775.1 Grammomys surdaster | reverse complement strand
GGGAGGAAGGGAGGAAGGGAGGAAGGGAGGAAGGGAGGAAGGGAGGAAGGGAGGAAGGGAGGAAGGAAGGAAGGGGAAGGAAAGATAAAAGTCCTCAGTGAGTCTGTAAGATCTGAGATTTATGCCTTCTCACTAACAACTATCATAAGAGATACATCTTCCATGTTCATAGTAGGACCAGAACCACACACTTCAAGTCTGCATGTCAAAGAGCCTTACAAGATTTCTGAAGCTAAGAAAGCAAACCAAGTGATCTCCTTGGTGGCCTTCAAGCTTCTAGTAGATAATATGAAGCCAGAGGCATCGCTAAGACCGCAAAGATAGACAGACACACTGGAGCTTGGCAGTAGTTAGTGTTAAAGGATATGGATTCTGCAAACACCTGAAAACATCACCAATTGGGTCCTATATGCCAACTGAGATGTCTCAATGACTAGCTTGGAAACAAAAGATTTCAGCACTGTCTTTATATCCTATACTACTCTCCAGGCAGTTGATCAAAATCACATAGGAAAACTGAAAATACTTTTTAAAAGAAATATAACCCCAAAATGAAGGTTTAATGCTCTTCACAAATTTATGTGGTAATAATGACTTCAACATTTAATATATATGAAATAGTCCTGTTTTAATCTCATAAATACACACACACACACACACACACACACACACACACGCACACCAATATCATCACCGATTTTATCTTACAGAAACATAGAGCAAGGCTAGCTTAAGTCATCTAAGGTTACACTCTCAGAGCATGGTCGGGCCAGGATCTGGATCCAAGCAGTATGACTGCAGTGTCTCACAGTCAATCTGCTACTATCCATATTGGTTCTCATACACATGTTCCAACACACCACTTATTTTTTAAAGTAAACCACTGTTAAAGACAGTAAACATTGTCTATGACATAAGTGTCTTTTGATTATTTTGAAAATCTCCAAGAGGACCAGACACAAACAAACCCAAAGAGAAAGGCAACACACATGACTTTCTAAGGATTGCTTAAAGAAAGATTCCATGTTGATATAAAGAAATCTTGACCATGTAGGGTGACCAAGGAAAGACAATGAACATACTAAAAGAGGCTGTGGACAGCCACTCCTGAATAGCTTAGTTTTTAAAATGAGTCTCTTGAACTTCATGATTATCTACCTAAAATGTAGACTGAATGCATAATTATTTCTATAAATTCGGGATTGAAATCAGAGTCCACCATCCTAATTATTTCTTCCATTTCCCCTAATTTTGCTCTAAATCTGGTTCAGGGAAATATAGGAGAAATCTGGTAGATGGACTTGGCAAATGTGATAGCATTTTAAAAGACATTTTGATATTTTACCGTTTACAGGTTTAACAAACTGAGTGGATTGCTGAGAACTTTCCCCTCCCAATGGCCAGCATAACACAATCTAATCATATGAAAGCTAAGCAGTAAGAAGGACGGTTCCTGTGAGTAATCCATGTCCTATGACGAATGTGTGTGGTGTCTACAGCAATATGATCTTACCTTTAAGTTTTGGTGGACAAACAAGGACAAAAGCAATAGGCTGCACTGCTTTAGGAGAAATATGGGACACCTATGAGCAGCAAATTGAGAGTAGAGATCCCATACCAGCACTGAGCTTTTATATGACAACCTATAACTTTCTGGGAGGATCATAACCACCTAAATAGAATAACACAAATTAAACTTTTTGTGTGAATATAAATATTCCGAATGGCTTTTAAACATCCTTAGGATTACTTATTCTTCCCTCAACATCCTACTTTCTCATCCCTCTCCCCACATAGAAGGCATGCCAAGGTATGTTCACAGGTGCAATAGTGGCATAGTATATGGGGATAACCAACCACCTTCTGATTTGAATTTAAGGCCCATTCCATAGCAGAAAACACAGACCTGATACTATAAATCTGAACAACAAGTCATAGTTGGGGAGTTCACAAGCCCCAGGAAGAAATCTATTGTTTTGCTAAATAGACATAGCACCAAGCTACCCTCTTAAACTTGTATCTCTCTATATACATAGGTTAACACAGATCTAAGACCACATCAGAGAACTTTCTTTTTGTAGCAGATGATTGATTCAGAAACTTAAAGCTGGACAAAGTACGGGGAATAGATGAGTGTGAAATGATCAGCTACAAACGGAACATGTATATCATATCACCTCCCCAAGAGTTAGGGACCATCAAGGAAGAAGGGACAGAAAGATTTTAGGAAGCAGATTTAGGATGAATCTTCTGGACATAGAAGGAACTCCTGCACCCATGAACTAACAGTAGCTGTGTTTTCTTGCACAAGATCAAGTCAGACAACATTCTAACATGAAGGAGGAAGTGATTATGACCCTCTACACCTACTTGCAGAACTGTGAAGAGTTGCATACTTTCTGGAGGAGAGAATATCAGTTTTATTAAGGGTAGGTTGACCATGTTCCAGTGGATGACCCCATACCCAAAAGCATGTGGACAGTACAAATTGGAGTTGATAGGTTCTTATATTTAAAACAAAAGAGGACACAAGGTTAGAGTGACTAGGAAGACAGAAGTGGATCTGGGAAAAGTCAAGGAGAGGAGTAGGAGTTGGGATAAATATGATTTAAAAATTATATAAATTTTTTAAAGAAAAGAAATATTATTATAAATTCTAAAATTCAACTATAACGGAGTTGATTCCTCTCCCAAAATAAATTCTAACCTATGTTTTTTAAGGTTTTAACCTATATTTGTAAAGAATGAATTAGAACTAAGGAATTTATAATTAACAGTTTAGTAACCTACAAATTTGCCTAGAATTTCACTAGATCTGTTTTTTCTGTTAGCTAATTTTAACTAAGAAATATTTCCTTGACTCTCATTTTAAAATGTAGAGAAGTGGTCTTAAATGCAGACATGGAAAAACAGTGTAGGCAATTGAGCACCTTCTGAAACAGCCCTCTTTTCCACCTAATTTCTTTCAAATGTGGTGAGAGGAAGAAATAATTCTTAGCTTCAAATGTCCATAGTCCTTTGATGATCTAAAAGTAGACCACACAAAATAGAAGGATTAGGCACACGACATGGCTTTCTGGAGCAGGATGCTAAGAACAGAATTCAAAGCCTTATGCACATCTACCAGAGTAGTGGGACCCTCCCTGTCACATCATGTCCTTATGGGCTATGGTTCCAGTCAACCCTTCCTTCCATACTGTGGGGGGACTAAGAGTGTCCTACGAAATGTACATGGCTATGGAATGATCTCTTTCTTACCACATACTACTGATAGTAACATTCCCCACAGAATCAGTATTAAGATAGACAATGCAGGGCTGGAGAGATGGCTCAGTGGTTAAGAGCAATGACTGCTCTTCCAAAGGTCCTGAGTTCAATTCCCAGCAACCACATGGTGGCTCACAACCATCTGCAATTGGGTCTGATGCCCTCTTCTGGTGTGTCTGATGCCCTCTTCTGGTGTGTCTGAAGAGAGCAATGGTGAACTCAAATACATTAAATAAATAAATAATAAATGAAAATTTAAAAAAAGTTAAAAAATAAAAAAAAGATAGACAATGCAGGTATAAATGTGGGTAAAGTCTAAAAATTTATAAAAGTAATTATGAAAGTGTGATAAGGAAGGGTGAAGTGGAGTCAAAAGGACACATGAGGCATGAAGAATGATATAAGCCTTTGTTTTCTTAATTTCAACTCATAGTTGTAGATTGGGTTCTTCTTCTTCTTCTTCTTCTTCTTCTTCTTCTTCTTCTTCTTCCTCTTCCTCTTCCTCTTCCTCTTCCTCTTCCTCTTCCCCTTCCTCCTCCTCCTCTTTCGCTGCTTCCTCTTCTTCTTCCTTCCTCTCTTCCTCTTCCTCCCTGTAGTAGATCTGTGAATTCAACTCTCTTTGTATTGAAATAGCAAGAACCATGTTTGTATTACAAAATAATCCAGCATGTGTTGGTTCTCTGGACAATGATCATAAAAGTTAGACTGGCTTTTTAATACCATTATCATTGTCAATAGGAATCGGAGGTCACTGAATGCACTTTTCATAATTACCTAGTTAGAAAAAGTGATTAAAAAAATTTTTTTTGTTCTGGGGGAGGGTACTGTATCTTCAGTTTTTTTCTTTTTTATCTTATGTTACAACTATATCAAATAATCCTATTATACTGTTATTTAATATGTAAAATGTATTTTTATACATAAAGAACCATTTTAATAAGGTAGGCAATTTATTTACATAGTTGATCAATATAATCAACAAGGAAAAAAATACCTCAATCTCAAAGAATAAAAAGCAGAGGCCAACTGCTCCGCTTGTCATTTTTGTTTTTGTTCTGTTTTGTTTGTTTTGGAGTTCCTATCAATACCTCCAAGATGACATGAACAATTTAGATTCCTCCATATTTTAAGACTGCACAGACCAAGACCTATGGAGATAGAAAGCTAGAGGCCAACTTAAGTGATAACAAAACATCCCTGAAGCCACACTTTCTTCCGCTTATCGTCTTCTTCCAAAATGTTGCTTCCTGCATGGCACAGTGTGAGCCTGTACTCTCCAATCACCAACTGAAAGAAAACAAGGACTCTGGGAGCTGTTTATGTGTATCATTTGATGGAAACCATCCATATTATAGTGCAAGACATAGCACAAACTAACACCAGGCATAAATGTGGTACATATACATGCAGGCATATATTCACATCCACACATATATCATAAATACTTGTACTTAAATTAAAAACAATAACAATGAACAAATAATTTAACAGTCTGAGCTGGGAATGTGGCTCAGTTGGTAGAGTGCTTGACCAGCACTTATCATGCCCTAAGCTTTGAGCCAAAGCACAGCATAAAATTGGGCATTGTGATGAATGCCTGTAATCCCACCTTATGAAGATAGAGGGAGGAAACTCAAAAAGTCAAGGACATCTTGAAACAATGATTTCAAGGCCAGTCTAGAATACAAGAAACCTTTTCTCAAAGAATAAAAACAAAGACTCCAAATTGTGCTTAATGATATTCAAAAACACCAACAGTTCTCATATACACCATAGATTTTACATCATAGTATTCTTTATCCAGAAAATCTTGCCTCTAGTCAAGCTTACCCACCCTCTGTTTAATGACATGCATTGCACTGTTCCCTGTATTTCACCTATTCTTAAAAGTCCACTGTCAACCATTTTAGTAGGTTTATCCCTCAGCATTTAAACTAAAAGTCCTCTATCCTCCAGTGAGACTTATACATAAAGACATCTTCTTTCACTTGAATATGCACTCCACAAAAAAATCATGGTAGCAAGGGAGGAGAGATTATCACAGGATAATTATTACTCAGAGATCCTGTCTAAAATCCATTCTTTTCTACTCCTGCCCCTATTTGTAATACTAGAGGTGCTGCAGTATATAGGAAGAGGGAGTTAACTAAAGATGGGACCGTCTATCCAAAATAGGATGAAACTGTGGTAATGCAACTGTTTTAGAGTTATCTTCATCCCTGGGAGCAACCTCTTTCCTATGCATTGCAAGTAAATACAAACAGCAACAACAAATAAACAAGCAAAACAGGCTTGTGTAGGGATTCACCTACTGTCTGTCAAGTAACAACTTCAGAAACTATGGGCTATGACCTCAGAAGGGATTAGATGAGTAATTGTGAGAATCATAAAAAGTCTGATAACAATAAGTGTTCTGAATATACACCAGCCAAAAATGAATTCAGAATCAAATACACAGTGAATCGAGGACGTTTCTAGTAACATAGTGCATCAAATGACTTAAAGTATTCACTCTGGATTGTGCATATCACGCACAACAAACGCTACCTGAAACACCGAAACCCAGATTCCAAATAGCTGAATGCTATGAACAATAGAGTTTTTACTAAACATACAAAGGGAGGCAGAGGCAGGTGGATTTCTGAGTTCAAGGACAGCCTGGTACACAAAGTGACTTCCAAGGCAGTCAGGGCTACACAGAGAAACCCTGTCTCAAAAAAAAAACAAAAAACAAAACAAACAAACAAAACAAACAAACAAACAAACGATCAACTTCTTTGTGATTTAGTATCAGTATATGACTGATCTGTGCATTAGTGGCACCAACCACAGGCCAGGGGTGAGCCTCACACTGCACACCTATTTTCTATTTCTATGTAAATGGAGGTTACATAGGAACTTCTCACAAAGAAAAAGACCACAGTGAAAAACCTTAAGAAGTCCTAACTGAAGTCTATAAACCTTCCTCCGACTAACAATGAAATGAGGGCCTGGCTGAGAACACTGTCTAAGGTCTCAGCTTGGATACACTACCTAGAACAATATTTTGCTCCAGCATAGATGTGGACATCTACATGAAGAAGAGTTGGAAAGCGTGTACTGTAGTTGCTCAAAGCGTGTGTGAGTGCTTTGCATGATTTTCAGTGTGAAATTAGAAGCTGACAACTACAATGACAGGAGAACTGGGCACATGTTTACTGTCTTAAAAGTCTGCAGTGGAATCTAAAGATCATGATCAACTCAGATCTCCAAAGGGAGCTCGCAATTGGATCCCTTGAGAATAAGGACGCAAGTATGAATGGAGTAGGTGGCACACTCAGCCTTTTAAAAGAAGTAAGAGTCCGGGATTTCCATGTTGTGCAATTACAGGATTCATGCCCTCTGCATGCCTAGCCCTGCAATCAAAGGTGTTTTTGTGAGTACAGGCACAAGATTCATTTTATCCACCCTCCAGCATGTTCATATGGTTCCTAACTTTTAAAAAGCATCCAATGACACTTCACAAGCAATACATGGCAGTCACTATAGAGAATAGCTCCCTATGGAGGAAACAAGGAAACCTAGCAGCATCCAATCCTGGTGAAAAATCACAGATAACTGAAAGTACACACATCTCAGCAGAATTCTAGACCTATAAGTAACTTTCACTATATACCAAAGTACTATATACCTAGACAGGATATGAAACAATTTACTAGCATGATATCTAACAAAAATGCTTAGATTTGAGACCAGGTTAGAATGCAATAGAAATTAAAAAGAACGGCATTTAAAATGCTCAGAATTGAGATTACTGCATGATATGTGTTGCAGTGTTCTTAGTAGATGGCTGGCATGCCAAAAACTAGACTTTTCAGATGAAAAGAACAACCAAGATGCATCCACTGCACAATGGCCAAGACACTATAAAAGCGGCTAGCTACACAATTCCAAAATTATAATTACCATTCAGGGACACAGATCCAGGACCGTCCAAATTTGTTCTTGCAAAACACTTGAGAAAACTCTTGAACAAGTTGCGTAGGTTCAAATGTTGGCTCTACTCCTATGAGGGATGTGCATTTTTACTAGCCAGGGATAACTTTCCTCATTTGACAAGTAAGGATAAAGTAACAGCTATTCGTGGTGGGATGGTGGAAAGTTGGCAGGTACTACCCAGGAAGCTCTTTAAACACAGCTGAAAGAGCAGAAACCCTGAGTCCTTCGGAACACTGCTGCATCCCTGGGATCTAAGTAAGAGATGCACCCTTGCTACAATACAACTAATCCAACACAGCTGTGGCTGCAATACAAAACTTCCTCCACTGCTCTCTCGTTAACACGACACCCCAGCATTGCATAGATTTCTCATTGAAAAGAGTTACTGAGAAGACTCTATGGCCAGCTCATTAGAAGTAAGACTTAGTAGGCTCTAAGTCCCCTCTGTCTCCTACAGGGAAGTGAAATGACAACTTCAGACAAACAATAACTACAGCTGGGAAATCCAGTAAACAATCGAATTTTTGATTTTCATATTGACATATCTGTGGAGTCATGGGAAGGTGTGACACTGTCATTTACCCGAAGAGGTTCTCCGTATTTTAATCTGCATTAACACTTTGACACCAAGGTGACACTAGAGTCACTTGAATATGAAATGCATATGGCTTTCTCTATTTCCCAGGACAAAACAGAAAGAAGCCACATAATAAACCTAAACTTTAAAATCCTCAGTTCACACTTAACAGAAAAAAAAAAAAAGACAGACAAAATACACTTCATCTTATTACACATTTTTAAATCCTCTCTTAAAATGACACATTCAAAAAATTATTTTAAAGTTATTTTGTTGTCAAATAAATGTAAATTAATTCAATAAAAGGTGTCATTTAAGGAAAGATCTGAGACTCAAGCCTCCTTTCTACTATCCCTGATCATGTGTTCTTTTCTTCCAATCTCTTTCTTAATCTTTATGATTCATACTCAACATCCCTATCTTGCAGGTTTTTGCGTGTCCTCTAAACTTTCTTTTATCATTTTCCTTTAGGCAGATAGAATCTGGTGGTAGCAAATTCAACATGCTAAAATTCAGCGCTTTTAATCGCTTAGTGAAGAAAAAGAAAAGACCAACAAAAGTCACCACACTCTCATCTGCTTTGGCCCTTTAGGAAGGGGTGGGATTTTGCTGACTGATGATACTATAAGGTTGAAGTGACAGTGTGAACTGCAAACTTCATCCAGCTTCTAGTCGGTGTGCTGAAGTCATGGCTGTCCACAGCAGCCTTGGCCTCTTCCTCAGTGATGATGCAGGCCTAAACGTCCATATCTGTGCTCTCCTGCACTGCAGTGGGAGACAATTGGCTCATGTGAATAGTATCACAACAGATTCTGAAAGATCTCTTACTATGTGTATAACATGTAAGCTACAACATGTTCTCATATATGTAATAAAAGGTGTATGCATACAGGCATACACAGAAACATACACAACTTTATACTGAATAAAATTTATTGTGGATTCTATTATTTGATAAAGAAAATGAATTTCTCAAATTTTATTTTAGCCTGACTAATACATTCTATATATTCATGAATATAGCTGACTATTGCAGGGAAGGTTTTGCCCAGAATATTGAAATGTGCTTCCCTGTATGCTATCATTGCTTGTATCGTTGTTTGTTTTATACAAGGATAACTACCAATATGCCCACTTTTCAAGTTTATTTTTAAAGGCCTTAGCAATTTTACCTTTGATTAAACTAAAAGATATTTGGGGGCATTTGGTTTAACTACTTTTCCTGTAAATATGTGCAGACCATAGAAGAAACTTGGGGACATTAGTCCCTTAATATGAATTTGACATAAAGCTGGCTCTATGGATACAAAAATAAGTAGTTCAGCAGGAACATAGTTCAACAGACAGGGGCCCTTGCTGTCAAGCTTGACAGATCTCCAGTACCCACATATGAGTAGATCAAGTTTGAAGTAGGGTAAGGGTAGCATTACTTTCTAGTTCTACTTCATTTAGCCAAACCATCTACAGGACACATGTATCTTCCTCCTCATGCACCCAGTTTTTCCATTTGGTTCCCTTCTAGCAATCTTTCCTCCATGACCTCTCAGTATGGCCTTTACCGTGACTAGGCATTCTATACCACAGACCAGACCACCATTCCCTGAATCCCAATAATCTACTAAGGTTTGTTCATTTTAACATAATATTTACTCATTTTGTATAATATAATATGTGATTAACAAAATACATAATATTTACTCATATTATAATTACTGTGACCTGCATATGTCCTGATTGTGTGCCCCAAGGGTCTACATGTCAAGAGTGTGGCCTCCAATGTTCTATAGTAAGAAGTCTCAAGACCTTTATATGTGAGAACAAATGGAAGGCCACAAGACCAGCGCCTCTCTGTCACTCTATGACTTCTGTCTCTCAAAATAATCTCTTCTTGCATGTCACAGGATGCCACCTAGCATGAGGCTCTTATCAAAGCCAATGTTATGCTTTGAAGCCCGTAGAATTGTAAACTAGATAAATCTTGTCTTTACAAAGTATTCACTATCAAGTAATCCATTATAGTAATAGGAAGTGGACATCCATACAATATTGACTTAAAGTGCACACACTCATCATTATATATATATATGTCCAAAACTCCCAACAGGCACCACAATCCACAGCTCAAACCCCTATGCCAAGTGGAATAGCATATGTCCACCCTCTTGTATACCTTCTCCCATCTCTAGATTACTAATACTACGGAGCACAATGTATGGCCTATGTGGGCCATTGTCATACTGTCATGCTTAAGGAAGAATGACAGAAAAGGAAGTCTTCACAAATTCAGCACAGACATAATTTTTCTCTGTGCATTTCTGACCTGCTGGATGAACATGCAGATGTAAACCTATGAATATGGAGAGCTAAGTTTATCATGTTTTCAAAATTCATGCAAACATAAGTAGGATAAATTGCTTAAGTATGGAATGTCTATACAACTACAGAAACAGAATTTATATTAAAAAAAATCTATAAAGGATGCAAGGCTGACCTCATTAATACTACTGAATGGAACAGGCAGGTTTTTCCTACCTGATCTATCCCTGGCAGAGTTAAATAAGGCACAAATGCAGGACCAGGATCCATTGTTAACTAGGCCTGTTTGTACACATATCAGAAAATGTTGATGGCTACACGTCTTTCTGGCTTGATTAACACACTCATTCACAAGCCAATCATTAGCCAAGAGCAAAGACATGGAGATAAGCAGAAATGTGAGCAATAGGGCTGAAATTTCATCCATGGCATGGACATGATTATGAATTGTCTTTGTAACGATTGAGAGAATGTTTGAAAGCAAGAAGCTACCATGTTCTAGTAGACAAGTGCTTAGATGTTCTGCAGGGAGAACTCTCAGTGTCCTGGCCACACCTCCCACACATGCATGAACCCTCTCCTGACACACTAATTAGTATCCTACACCATGCCCATCCCTCCTGGGGAGCCACAGAGTACATTCCGCAAACATTCATCACTTAAGTGAAAATTTCTGGAAAAGCCCACAGAATCATTTATTCAAAGACCGAGTTTCTAGTTATAAAATCCTAGGTCCTATGGAAAATGCAGAAGAAGAAGAAAAGGAGAGACAAAGAAAGAGGGAGGAGGAACCTGGCAACTTTGGAGGCCAGGGCTGGGGGTGAGAACAGAAGGTGAAGAAAGAGGTAAACTATGAAAAGAAAATTCAAATGAGGTGTAAAGGCAGAGCTTTCTGAGAGATTCCCTAATTCCAACTGCTCAGTGAGGGGGGGGGCGGGCACTCGGTCTGTGGAGTTTTCATTTCTCATGTGGTAGCAATTTGGGCATGAATGCCATCCTCACAGCAAATAAATACTTACAGATGCTCTAAGTCACTGTACACAAAGAAATATGCATGTGTATAGCCACATACAAGGCCTGGGTGACACACAGTGCCTCAAATCAGGTCAGGTCAAAAGCTTGATGCCAAAGTAGTAACTCAACTCTATTCTTTTTCTACCTGCCTCTGGGGAGAAGCCCACATGAGGTACTGAAGGCAGAAGATGTCCTGGAATAACAACTCTGTCTTCTATTATCTGTCACTGCTGCTGCCCAGTCCCCAAAGGCAGAACACTCTGTTGGAGCTGGAGGCAGAGGAGAGATAAGTCTGGCCCTGGGAGGATGCTCACAATTGCACTCAAAATGTTTTAACCTCAGGCCAACGTGAACATGAAACAGCCATATTCTCTACAAATTTGACTCATCCCTGTTTCTGGACATCTACAACTTAAGATTGATTCTTCCACTCTGTACCTTTCAAGAAAACTAAACTGTAACAAAATAATCATAATAAATGACAGCCCTGGCAACAGTTAGCAGCTCACACTATTGTGCCAGGCACAAGAGACACAAATTCTAGGCAGGGTTTTCTTTTCTTCAAACTTCACAACAATGAGGTATAGACTATTACCAGAGTGATAGCGGTGTCTGCCGCATTTTAAATATTTACACACAGCCACTCCTATGTGTTTAAACATTAAAGCTGGAATCCTGAAAATGCCATCAACATGCTTTGACATAAAGGCTCACTATGGCATTACCCATTTATTCATCTGCAACTAACTTATAAAATATTAAATATAAAAATCATCACTCATGACATAGCTAAGAATAGAAAAAAATACTTTAAAATGGTTTGTCGGGGACTAAAGAGATGCCTCAGTTAAACACACTGGCTAACCTTGCAGAGGACCAGGGGTAGCACAGGGGGTGAAGGGGCAAAGGGAGGTTCTATTCCCAAGACCCACATGGAGGCTCCGAACCATCTGCAACTCCTGTTCCAGGGACCCAAGTGGGATTCTTTCCTCTTTTGAGGTTTCTTCTTCCCAAGTGACTGCAGATATTGAAAGTGACAAGCAACTAAGTGGAACTGGCTGCTATAAGAAAGGGGCCGACATGAGGTGACATTAAAGAACAGAAATATGTGGTTTCACAGTGCAGAAGGCTGGACTTCGGGGTTATGGAACTGACAGGGCTGGTTGTCTTCTGAGGCCTCACTGCTTTGTATTGCATGATTTCCTAATTGCCTCTTCTTAACAATCTACCCAGTCTTCAAGTTGGACTTGAAGGACACTCAAAGTCATATTGAAATAGGGCTTCACGGTAACTTACTTACCTTAAAGGTTTTCTGATAACTTAGCCATCCCCATTCTGTGATGTGCCTAGGAGGATTTGAGACTTACATATACAGATTTTTAAAAGATCACAATTCAATCTAGAACAGTCTAGAACACTCATTTTATGTAAACACAGTCATGGAACATCAGAGGCTCCAACCAGACCAGCCTCCCTCTCTCAGGACAATCACACTGTCTATTTTTTATCTTTTGTATCTTTCTGTGTGTCTATTCTGAGCCTGGGTCTCAGGCTGGCCTAGAACTCCCTATGTGGCCTAGGTTAGCCTTGAGCTCTTAGCACTCTGCTTGTCTCAGCTTCTCAGATGCCGGGATGGCTTGTGTGAATCCATCAAAATGCCCAGGCTTATCTTATATCACTTGATAATGTTACCAAATATATTTGCATGATTCTAAAGTCTTACATTTTTCCCCCCTCACAAAAAAATTGCAAACAATAAATTTCCATCTAAAGGAGAGCCTGGACTTTATCTCCCAGATTTTGATACATTGGGTATATATTATCATTACTTCAAAATGCATTCAAATTTCCCTTTTGCTTTCTTCTCTGACCTATGGGTTATCTAGAAGTGTGTTGTTTAATTTCTAAATGTTAGGGATTTTCTTCATGGCTTTCTTTTATTAACTTCTAATTTAATTCTGCTATTGTCAGAGAAAACACTGGGTACGATTTCAATTCCATTTAAATTATAGAGGCTTGGTTAATGGCTCAGCATATGGTTTTACATTTGGAATTAAAATAATAAAGTTGATAATGGCATAATTTAGCCCAGCTATGCTCATGGCGGCTAAGTTGATTCAAGTTATCAGTCATCTGTAGTAGTGCCCGAGTGAGGAAAGACAAACTGAAAAAAAAAATGTTTTTAATTAGGTAAAGGTTAGATTATTCCTCAAGGGAAGATGAATACACAATTTATTTTTAGGAGCATGAGTATTCTTTTCACTGCAAGTGTTGACTAAAGAACAGTGAAATAAATATAGTCATATGTTAAGTCATATTTTTTTAAACAAATGCTAATCACTTTACCTCTGGAAATCAAGTGACAGGAGATAGTAAAGGACCAAGAAGGAATTTAAAACTTAAACTGTGGGAAACTGACCAGCAAAAGAGATCGTCTGCACACCAGGTTTATTATGTTAAAGGCTATGTACAGAAAAAAAATAAATAAATCTTATTACCCAAACATTTTTAATACATCATAGGAGAAACAAGTACAAGAATCCACTTTTTTATTCCTAAAATGGGCTATCTAAAAGTACTGAAAAACTGGAACAAAATAAATACTCAGTGCTGACTATCTTACTTTAGGAGAAACCATCGAGCTAAGCACATTTCTTGCCAGTGCTATTTAAGCATGGGATTCCGAGGTAAACCTTATTTAGATGAGTTTCTAGTCAAGGATTTGACCTACATAATATAATTTGTGTAAATCAAAAGCCACGCAGGATCTTTGAAGGAACGGCTAAAAACTGGTTTAAAATTTTTCAGCTTGGGGATAAACATGCACTAAAGAGAC
Organism: Grammomys surdaster; assembly: GCF_004785775.1. Lineage (NCBI taxonomy): Eukaryota > Metazoa > Chordata > Mammalia > Rodentia > Muridae > Grammomys > Grammomys surdaster. The sequence goes on along the minus strand of NW_021604699.1, from coordinate 4,126,341 downwards.
ATAAATTTCACAAATACTTGGCACCTCAGTAGAGAGGACATTAAAGGTCTAACTTTTAATTTTTTCTTTAATCTTTTTTTATAGTCCAGTCTTTATACTCCTCCTGGTCTTCTCTCTGACTGTTCCATATCCCATACCTCCTCCCCCATGTCTCCAAGAGGATATCCACACCCCCATTCCATCAGACCTCCCCACTCCCTGGGGCTTCAAGTCTCTTGAGGGTTAGGGGCATCTGTTCTGACAGAGTCCATACCTGGCAGTTATCTCCTGTATATGTGCTGGACCTCATATCCGCTGGTGTATGCTGCTTGTTTAGTGGTTCAGTGTCTGAGCAATCTTGGGAGTCCAAGTTACTTGAGACTGCTGGTCTTTCTATAGAATCACCCTCCTCCTCAGCTTCTTCCAGCTTTTCCCTAATTCAACCACGGTGGTCACCAGCTTCTGTTCATTGGTTGGGTGTAAATATTTGCATCTGACTCTTTTAACTGCTTGTTGGGCCTTTCAGAGGGCAGTAGTGATAGGCCCTTCTTTGAAAGCACACCATAGTATCAATAATAGTGTCAGGCCTTGGGGCCTCCTCTTGAGCTGGATCCCAATTTGGGCCTGTCACTGGACCTTCTTTTCCTCAAGCTCTTCTCCATTTTTGACACTGCAGTTCTTTCAGACAGGAACAATTCTGGGTCAGAGTTTTTAACTTTTAAAGGGCATTTCCATGGGTGTAGTGGAAGTTATATGCTTTGGTTTCAGCCACAATCATCACAAATATTCCAGAGTCAGTAATCACCTTTTTATACAAGGCTCCATGGGTCCTGTCCTAGATCTACTGTCTGCTGACAACAGGCTATAGCAAGATGGGAGCAGAAGAGGATGCTGGGTTGATGTTCCTACTGGTTCAAACACGGCGTCGACAAGGCTTCCCAAAGATGCTTTTGCACCAGGAATAGTGGCTCATGCCTTTAATCCTAGCACTCCAGAAGCTGAAGCAAGAAGATAGCTGACAGTTCAAGGCCAATTTGGGCTACACATTTGAGACTGTTTCTAGCACCCAAGGAATCTTTGGGGCTTTCTTATAAAAAAATCTTGAACTCAAGCCAGCAAGCCAACTCATCCACAGGTTCCGCAACTGTACCATTTTTAGGCATTGTATCATTATACATCTATTATACATTATATTATACATTACCCATTAAAATGGTTGAAATGCCAAAGCGAACCTTCGGAAACAGAGCACACTTTATCTAAGGCATTTTATGGCATCTGGCATTGGGATTGGCATTGTAATAAAAAGATAAAAGTTGCTTAAATGTCTTTGTCCTGGAAAGGTGTTCTTTTCTTTCTCTTCTGTGGATAACACTGGGAATCAGCCATATGGCTGCTGTACACCAGGCAAACACCCTACCACTAACCTACATATGCTCAGGCCTCAAGACAATGAAAAAGAGGTGAAGCCTTTTGTTATGATAGATCATGAAATAAATATTATTACCACAGGTTTTATTTTCAAACTGTTTTAGAGTTGGCCTGAAGGAATTAACCTCCTCCTTTATGACCAGTTCCTGAAATAATGGGAAAGGAGAAGGGCTTTACTTCAGGTGCACCATCTTTAACAGTGGAAGCTACCAGGTTTTGATTGATACTTAAATGTAGGTGAAAAACGCATCACCCCATCTGTAACAAACATGACAAAGTCTTCCAGCAATGAAGAAAGACACTTCTTTGTTTCACTGGGAAATTTTCTTGAATCTAAAGTTTATAAGTATTCCAGCATATCAACAGGCTTATAACCACACAGCCTTGTTAAGGTCATCCCCACTGCCAGGGTACAGGTCAGAGGTCATTCGGCACAGTTATCTAGACACCAACAAATAAGGAATTTAAAATTTAAGTGTCTAACACTACCCTAAGTTCTGCCATGATGGACTGGCAAGAGCCTTGTGTCTGAACCAGGAGATATAAACAGAAATTTTGTTCAGCTTGTCTATGGTTCAATGAGGCTGCCTAAGGCCCAGCTTTCTCACTGCAAACCCTCCCTTACACAGCAATTGTATTACGTAAGATTTAATACATCAAACATCCAACCTATGGCAAAAATATAGCATTTATTTACTAGACATTTGTATTAGTGTTAGTATTAGTATATTGAGAATAAAACATTAAGAGAAAATAATTTCAAATTTCAAACTATTTTGTTCATGTTAACATTGAACCAAACAAACCAAAAGTGCCACTCCATATAGTGACCTTTAGGCTTATTTTTGTTGTTGTTCTGATCATTTGTTTTGCTTTTCTTTTTGTTGTAGACAGGATCTCATTATATAACTCTAGCTAGCCTAGAACTCATTGTGTAGGCCAGGCTGACTTCAAATGGACTTTGGGCTTTTAAACACCAAGTCAGTCTCAATCTGTATCTAAACTCTTCCCCCTCCACCTGTGTATTCACACGTGAGCCTGCCTGTCTGTCCATCTATCTGACTATCTACCTGCAAACTCTTACATAGCTGCTGGCCTTGGACTCACTATGTACCTAAAGATGATCTTGAACTTCTGATCGTGCTACCACCTCCTAAGTGCTGGGATTATATATGTGCACTTCCATGTCTGACTGATGAGATTCTGGTGACAAAACCCAAGGCTTGATGTATGTCAAACAAGCAATCTGCAATCTGGGCTACACCTCCAGACCTCTAATGTCTCTTTAAATCTAGATTGTTCAACAGCGAAATACTGTGTAATTTTGTCATCCATAAAATAAAATATTATAATACCTTTAATACTATACTGGCTTTCTACAGTGTTGATTTTGTTTCCACATAGGGCTGAAAGTGACACTATATTTTTAAATGTATTGATTACATATTAGAAGCCATCCCTATGGCCTTCTCCACATGAAAACTTTAGCCATCATGATGTTATAGTGGCAAATAGAACCCATGCTTTGGTCATAGCATTCTCAGCGACAAGAAGAGCCATCAGAATTCAATATGAATGCTACTAACAGGTAAGGAAGGTTGCTCCTAACTGTCTTTTGTAGGAAATCCTGATGGAATCAGAGTTGGTATCAGGAGGCAAAGTTTCCACTTTCGAAACAATAGAATAGAAAAACAGAAGGGCAAGCCATTAAACCCAATTACGTGAACACTCCCATGATCATTGTTTCTAAGGGTTGATCAGGATGACCAAAGTATCTGAGCCATTTGTGTTTATTGTCTTGCTTGTTCCTTGACTATTTGCATCTATTGTATTGCTAGACCCTCAACCTAGAACTGAGCTTAATACATGCATGTAATTAAAATGGTATAAAAGCATAAAGGAGGAGGGGGGATCGGATGGGGGCTCTAGGGAAGGGAAATGGAAAAAGGGGATGATATCTGTATTGTAAATAAATAAAATACCCAATAAAAAATTTAAAAAACAAGAAGAGAAAGGTGGTAAAAAAAAAAAAGGGGGGGGGAAGAAAAAGAAAAAACAAGGGGAGAGCCACATCCCATAGGACATCAGTACTTTGTCCATCCTGGACAAGATCTTGGGCAGAGAGTAACAAGAATGGGCTGTGACAACTTAGAAAAGCAAGTGTCAGTGATGCCAGACAATGTTGGTTCCAAAGGGACAGAGCAAACCTCATTTCCTCCTTTGACCAGGCTGGAAGCCTGGCAGCTGGGGGAACTATAGCAGACATGATATATTCAGGATTAAGTGGGGAATCCGGGAAGAGATCTCCTGACAACATAAAGCTCATGATGGAACGGCATGTGCTGAATGGTTGGGCAGCATGTTTGGCTAATAGGTGAGGCTGGGTGCTGCCACCATCTAGTCAGTGGCAGCCTACAGGAGATTCCAGAGGTGGGGCTTTGTCCTCCTTCCTTCTGTTTGATAAATAATATTTATTATATTGCATATTGCCAAATTCCTACTATAGGGAAAAGCAATTCATTCCTCTTCCCTATACGCTGCCTCACACAGGCATCTTTACAACAACTAAGAAAAATGTGAGGACATTTTATTTCTCTTAAATATATATATGCTTGTATTGATATTGAGTGTGGATACATATGAGTGCCTACATGCCATGGTGCACATGTAGAAGCCAGAGGAAGTCACTTCTCTCCTTCCACCATGTGGTGCCTGGAGATCATGAGGCTTGACCTTGGCAGTAAATGCCTTTTCCTGTTGAGCCATCTTGCTGGCCCTTTATTTCCCATTTAAAAACAAAACAAACAAAAACAAATCAAGGAGCCCAGACTACCCTTCAGAGAAGTGACAAAGTCCCAAACCAGCAGAGCGTTATTTAACCTCAACCTCAGCTCTTCTGACTTAATACTTCAGCCAAACCCTGCTATAGGAAAAACTACAGATGCACAGGTAGCAGGGTAAAGGAAAATGGGCAAAAAACTGAGAGGCATTAACTAGGAAATAACTTCAGTCACGGGCCCAGTGAGCCCATAAAGATATCATTCCGTCTATCAATGTTTTGAAACATACAACCTGCTATGATTTCTGAGATGATCTCCCTGCACCAAGCTGCACTGTAGATTTAGAACAAAAGGAATGATCATGCCCCTTGCCCTCAGCTGGTCACAGGCCATCTGTGTAAAGAGACTCACAGATCAAATGTGATAGCTAAGGTCTTTTCTCATACCAGTGGTCCATTTTCACAATACAGGGCTAAATGGTTTGGGAGAATGTATGTTGAGAGTCAGTGCTCAAAACTGGCCAGGTAACCATTGGCCAGGGGAACAGATCTATGGCTCCTGAAATGCAGGATTCTGAGCTGTCATTCATAAGTCATTGAGAATCACTGATGGACTATGGGGGGAAGTTCTCAGTCACTACACATGACTGACAGTCTGCTTGTTTTCCCTCTTTGAGTTACTGTAGACTCCCAAGTAACAAAGGAAGCAGCGATAAAATATGTAGTCTTGCTTGGAATTCAGTGTGGACATGTGTAAGATATTTCTGACCTGAAGAACTACACATGACGGTCGGTAGGCTTCCAACTCACAGGAGCCCGTTTTCATTTATATCTTGTGATGACTTAAAAGAGAACAGCCCCCCACAAACTTATATTCTGAATACTTGGTCCTTGGTTGGTGGACAGCTTGTGCAGAATTAGGAAAGATATCTACTAGTCCCAGTGCCCCTGCCCCCCCTCACAGAAAAAGATGTAAAGATATAAGTACTCAGCTATACATTCACTTTACTACCATAAACCCTAGCCATCATAAACCATAAGCCAAACTAATAGTCTTTTTTGTTCATAAGTTACCTTGGTCATGGCATTTTATCACCATATTAGAAAAATAACTGACAGCTTTCTTGATGAAGTTCCAGTGTCCTCTTCCTCCCCTAATCACCCTAAGCTAAACCTGGAGTCTGGTGCTACAGAAGAAGAGAGAAGCATGGAGCCCCACACATCCAGAACTTGAAAATCCCAGAAGCGATCTTTCCCTTGTTCTCATTGTGACCAAGTGCCACCAGGCTGGAATCTTTAAGATCCAAGGCAAGAGATACTCCCTCCAAGCTAACCACATGGAGGATAATGGCAGCCTATCAAAACAGCAAAACAGGGAAAGGGTCTCCAAATAGCAAAGGAAATGCATATTTAAACATATGTTCCACTTCCTATGCCAATAATATCTAAGCTTGTAAAAGTGTGCATGCCCTCTGGCATTCAAACAGGGTAATCTTGGTTTGACTTTTAGGTCATAATCCCTTTCCTCCAACTACTTCACAGCTACTGAAGTTCTCCCCTTACAGTGTCTTATCTTTGGAACTTTGGTAAAAGCCACTTTCTATGTCAGATGTCACCTTTGGCTCTTCTCACTTTAAGTCTTCTCCTCATAGCTAGTTTTGATTCTTTTCACTGACTTTCTGGTTCCCAGCTTCTCTGAGGGACATCAAAGGCAAAACTCATTAGGTAAACAGGCTGGCACCAAGGGCGCTGTGGGGAGGGGCTAAGTTAAATCAACACTACCCATTTGGGGAGGCAAGGGTTTGTGGTATTTTTCCATGAGCTGCTATCTGACAGCAGCTACTGGAATGGTTCAAATACCTCCTGCTGGGGTGGCATTGCTGCAGCCTGGGCCAAAAGAACTGGAAGCACCAGGCAAGGCCTCTGCTGCCAGCACAAATCTTTGAATTAATGAAACTCCCAACCAGTCTGCTGCACCAGCTTTCTTCCCTTCAGTATTATATGAATGCATTTCAGACCTTGAGGTTATGGCCTGTATCATTTTTGTTTTGTTTCCTTAATGGGGGAGGAAGCTGAGTTCTGCCTATCAAGACAATATCATATGCAGGCAGTAACCCAAGAGCAATGTGAGAAGGATTTTCTGACTATGTCATCAAACAGGAAACCTCATGGAGAATCTGGGTTTGGTGTATTTTCTGCTGGAACCATGAATGGGTAGGATGTAGTCACTGGAAGGGAGTGAGAGAAAGGGAATAGATGGAGGTGGTATCTCTCAAAGCACACTGAGTGAAATAGCTCTCACGTATCCACACCCTCAAGTCACTGAGCAAATAAAGATTTTTTTAACTTCAGCTGAAGTTGGTAATGAGCATGCGCATAAGCACTGGGTATCAGCACACCCCACCAAGAGTTCTCTGAGCCATGGCACCAGTCTTGCTCCAGATGGCATGGAAAATAATTTATAAATGACAAAAGTTCAACGAGAGGATGGCAGCTGCTTAGCTCCAGCTCTCTGGCCACCCACTTCAGTAGAAGTGAGAGCTTTCAATCAACTCCCGCATCTCAGAGGGCCTTCAGACGCCATCAGAACATGTGTACAATATGTTCTCAGAAAGGAGCTGGCCAAATATGAAAGATTAGAAAAAATCAAGTGAAATAAAAATAGAAATACATACTCTTTTCTCCCAAATTCACAGTACCAAGCAGGGACTGAGAACAAAGGACTTTACATTTCCTAAATCAACCTTTTCACATTGCTTCCCACTTTCTTTTACCTGCCTCCTCCCGCCCCACCCCCCACCCCACCCCATACAGTCACTGCTAGAAAAGTATCTAGAACTTCAACAGCGCTATTTAAAAATACATAATCACTACTTTCTGATCTTCTCACCTACTTAGTCAGATAAACCTATAACTCTTAATATAAAACTGTCTCTGCCTGATATTGGGTCAACTGCTTCTTTGAAACATAAAGGCTCCCATTTTCATTTCAATTCTGAACGTCCACGATATTTATTTATTTATTTATTTATTTATTTATCTATTTTAAAGTACCACTTTGAGGCGGATGTAGCTGAGTTGGTAGGGTGCTTGCCTATAATGCACCAAGCCCTGGATTTAATTTCAGTGTTACATAAACCTAACATGGTGGTACATACCTGCGACCCCATGCTCTTGAGATGGAGGCAAAGGATTTATAAGTTCAACAAGCAGGAGGTCAGCTTGGTCTACATGAAACTCTGTCTCAAAAGAAGGAAATGATGGCTCTAAAATGTACTATCTTACAAAATAATACCGTCCTTGGGAAAAAGTAGCTCAGTTGCTACTGAAGTCTTAGGGAACCATTTACACAAAGAGAAAAGTAAACAGAGATGACCATACTAACTAAAGTCACCAAACTATTTTAAAAGTACACTGGCCTATAAAACAAATGCAATGTAAACAATTTGCCCATTTTGGAAAAGCCACCTATAATCGTGGCAACCAGAACAGATGAGGTTATAGTTTAAAGAGTGAAAAGTTTTAGGATAACAAGTATCACTGATGCTCATCTGCCGGACTGACTCTCTGACACCCGTTTTGATTGAGGACCAGAGCTTTCTAGTTCTCCTCCAACCAGGATTGCTCTAGATGGAATGTAGAAGGATGATAAGCGGGAGCCTAAGATTGCATCCCTGGAGGTAGACACCCACCCGCCCACTGCTGCTTTCATCTGTTCCATAAATAGATCGCAAAGGAAGGCTGTGGAGGCTCTGTGAGTTGATGTGTTTATCATATGCCCAGAGTCTGCTAAAGTGCAAAGAGGCTTGCCTAACACAGACCTGAAACCTCAGAACTCTAGGGGCTGACATGAGAAAATTATGAGTTCAAGGCCAGCCTGCACTACATGGTAAGCTCCAGACCAGCCTGACCTAGTCTCTAACAAAAAAAAAAAACAAAAAAAAATTAATTTTAAAACCTACACATATAAGGCACAATTGTAAATTAAGATAGCTATAACCAAAAACAATTGTGTGTGTGTGTGTGTGTGTGTGTGTGTGTGTGTGTGTGTGTGTGTGTGGGTGTCTGAATGCTAGGATGCATATGTGGAGGTCAGAGGAAATTTTCTGTGAGTTGGCTTACTCCATTCTATTTTTTGAGGCAGATCTCTCTGCTTTAGGTCACTTTGCACACTCCAGGCTTACTGACCCACATGCTTCCAGGAGAGTCCCGTCTTCATCTCCCATATCGCCCTAAGACTACTGAGACTACAGAAAGGAGCAGCACCGTCAGCCTGTTGCTGGTTCCAGGAATGTTACGGGCCACCGGACTTGTGCAGCAAATGCTTTACCCACTAAGCTGTCTCCCAGTCCTAGTTTAACGTTTGTTTCTGTTTTCACAAAACATTAAAAACAATAATAACAACCAGCAATAGTAGATAACAAAACCACCCTCCAGATTCACTATGTCACCAAAGCCCTGTTAATACCGTGAGCTGCATAGTTTGTAGCCTTCTTTTAAACCATGGCTCTGTTTGTTCAGCAAAGAGAGAAGAAGGTGGAGAAGGGGAGGGGAAGATGAGGAAAAGGGAGAGGGAAAGGAAAAGGTAGAAGGAGAGGGAGAAGAAGGAGAACTCGAAGGAGAAAGAGAAGAAAACAGGAGAGACAACTGAACAAAATAGTGTAGGCTTGAGGCACCAAGATCTAGAGACAGGTTGTCTTGCACAGTGTTTCAGCACACACACACCCTAACTTCCTACTTTTTACTACTGATAACAAATCAGCAATGCAGATAAGGGGACTGATTTTTTTTTTAAAGAAAGCATAAGCATTTGGATATGTACCTTGGAGTAGCTATAAGAATCTAGAAAGCTTAAAACTTAGGTTAAAGATACAAGGAGTATTGAATTTCCTACCAAAGAAACTGTATTCACTGTGAAGAAAAAAACCTCTAGTTAAACAAATTATTCCAAACTTGGGACTGAATACATTCAATAATGCTTTCAGAAAACAGTGAGCCATTGTCTCCACTTTCTGCCTTAAGGAACTTGGACAGACAGCCACCAGACAGGCAGCTGAGCTCCCCATGGCTTTCAAGGATGATTTTCTGTAGGACCATACACTGACTACAAAGAGACTTTACACAGCAATCCTGCAACTCAAGATGCCCTGGGTGTTCACTCTGTGTTAAATTAGTGGGAGCTTGTGGCTGCTGCTTACCAGACTGACTTCCCAAAGATGCACTTAAGCAGCAATACAGGGTTTCAATGAGTATATGCAAATATATATGTATATACTCATATGCATATATATGATGTGCACTCCCAGAGCTTTCACTGTATGGAATGCATATCAGGTTTTCTTCTAACCATAGAATCTGACTCCAGGATTTGAAAAATCCTTCCATAATGTTTTAAGAAAAATAAACAGATTATTAAAAGCAGATCATTAAAATTAACCCAATCATCGTTGTCCATTACAAATTTCTGTAACAGAGTAAATTTTGTATATCTCAACTTCTCTACCTGGCTGTCCCAAACATGTGGTTTTCTATACATTGAAATGGGATGCTGATAATTGATGACCTGAACTTTTACTCTCTTGCTGATGCATTTCATTTCAATCTTAAATAGTAAGACGTCATTGGTAGTACCATATCGGACAAAAGAGCCCTAGAAGTTAAAACCAGAAATTTTTTAAAAATCATCATTCAGGCTGAGGGAGTAGATCAAAACATTGGCATAGCATCTGTAAGGATCCTAGATTTGATCCACAACACTATCCCAATCACCAGTGAACCCTAATAGGACAAAATCATTTTAAAATCAAAGATGCAACAACAAATTAGGACTTAAAATTAAAAACAAGTCAACCATACAGTGGACCTTCAACATCATAAATGCACATACCATGGTACTATGCTGGAATATGAAATACCCCATGGGTTCATGTCTCAATACTTCCTCCAGACTACCTGGAGGAAGGGAGTCATAGCTGAGTCCAGTGCTAGCCTTAATTTTCCTGTCTCCTGATCAACCAAGATTCAAACAACAGCCTCACCTTCCTGCCATCCCATCTGCAAGCCACCATGAACTCCTCTATGTCTTCCCAGCATGAGGACTGTCCCCTCTCAAACTGTGAGTTCAAATAAATCCTCCCTCCCCAAAGCTTCTTTTTTCAGGTTTATCACAGCGACAAGAAATGACACAATGCACACAATAAAAAGTGACAAGGGACATCAATCCAAAGATATTTCATTGTCCCTAAGTTGAAGTGTTCTGTGGGTGATATTAGAATCTGAAAAAAAATGAAGGAAGAAATTGTTTGAAAGTGGGAACAGGGCTCCTCTGTGAGTGTTAAGGGAGGAAAAAATGCAATTGAAAAAGTCTTTTCTAGGTTGGCATTGTCTGGCCTTGATTTTAAGAATGAGACAGTAGAAAAGCACCTCTGTCTAGCACGTAACAATTTGCATTCTTGTACGTTGATAGACATAACAGTGAGATGATTCTGTCAGGTGTAAACACTGTTTTCACACATCCCACCAATGTGTGCCTTCCTTATTATTCAACGTTTAATTAAGTCACAACATCAGAAAACATCTGGTAGTAAACTTCAGCACATGCACAGTACAGCATGAATGACAGGGTGCGCTGGAGCCCATGAGTGACAGCAAGGGTGCTTCCGATAGGAGCAGACACAGTGGAAGCAGCTAAGGACTGAGGGACAAAGAGGCACACCTGGACAGAGTGCCACAGCTCTCCTTTTTGTGACCATGAGAAGGTCAAATCTTGCTACGTCTTAGTTTCTGTCTCTGAAAAGCGGGGCTAATCAAACTGACCTGGCACTAAATCAACCACAAGTGCCGTGTTCTGCATTCAGAAAGCAAACAATACGTTGGCTCTTTCTTGCCTCTGCTGCCATGTGGTTGGCTTTAATAATAACATATAATAGAAGTTTGAAACAATCCCCATCACACTGCTACACCATGTGACTCTGTCCAGATAGACCCTATCCTATAATCAATCCAGTCTGTTAAAAAAAGAAGTCTTTAGAACACAGAACAAGAGAGAGGTTTTGATCAGTCTGACATGTTCACTGACACCAGGGCATGGCTGATCACCTTAGTAGTCGCTCGAGTCCCTAGAAACAGGCTGTTTGTATCTCCTTACACATTGTCAGACACCAGCTTTGTTTTGCAAGAGAGATTAATGAGACAAGAAGTGAATTTAAGTAGTAAGTTCTTTAAAAGAAATAAACAAAAAATAAACAAAAGCAACGATAACCAGCTAAGACAGCCTTGGGGACAATCTAGTCTAATCCCTGCTTTTGCTCTTTGAAGCTTCAGTGCTCAGAGGGCAATACTGACTGCTTTAAAATTCTTACAACTCTATTCCAAGACCCTTCCTGTCTTAGGACATTACATCAAAAATGGATATCAATATTTACTCAGCACTCAGGAGTTTTGTGACCCTCTTGCTTGCTGAATATAGTACGGAATAAACTAATAAAGTTATAGCAAATTATGATATATACTCAAAATGCATAGCAAGCATAGTCTCTTATTACTATATTTAGATTTGGGTTTTATTTAAGATTTAAGTAAGTGGTCCAGGTCAGTAATTATAATTCATAAAAAATGGAAACCTTTATGAAAAGAAAATGCATGTACAGACATAGACACAGAGAGAGGATATACTCTTTAGGATTAAAAATTAATTTAAATATTGAGGTTTTATTACTCCAGCTCCTCTGCAGATGACTCAGAAATTATATTCCTTTCCCTCTCCTCGTACACTCAGTAGAAATCTAACGCTTCATTTTACCTGGCCTAAAGCCAATATTCCTCCTACAAGCTGATTGAAAACTTAAAAATAAAAATAAAATTAAATAAAAAAGCACAGAAGACAAGCTGCCCAAACCCAGGAGCTCACACCCACAGAAACCTGACTAATAAAATATGCAAAAAACCACTGGCTAAAACATAGTTCAGATATTACCAATACATTAATTTGTATTTTTCAATGCTTCCAATTACCTGGGCCAACAGAATTGTCTGGCCCTTCATCTCAGTGGGGAAAATTAAAAATAGGTTCACATGATGAATAATGGTGCTGTGCTCTGGGAAGGTACACGTCTCTGAGCCTAGACTTCTCTTGCCTGTCCATTGGTAGGAGGTTCCCAAGTGTTCAGGTTCCATTAGCAACTTTGTTCTTCGTTGCTAAGGTCTTTCCCTGAACTTCTGATGTTATGGGTCATGATGCTTGTCAGCCCAAAGACTCAAGTCTCATCATCAGAATGTTATAACTGGGAGCTGAATGCAGTAAACTTTTATCTAAGAAAGTGTTTTGTGTGAAAAGGTTTGTGATTGGGAAGATTTGGTGAGAGATAAGAGAAACAAACTATCCCCTAAACAGTATGAAAACCAGTATCCATACTGGGTAATACCATCGTATCAGCTATAATGGACACCACTATACGGACAAAGCTATAATGGAATTTGTTAATTCACAATGTTTCTAGTTGTCTCTCTGGTTGTTTGGGTTCAGTCCCACCTATTCAGTTTAGGCAGTCCTAATACGCAGCCTACCATGAGGTTCCTGCCATTGGCATGTAAGAAGGCTTAGCAAACAAATGGACTTGAAGTCAAGGCTGAACGCCTAAGTTTGATCCTCAAAACTCATGTGGTAAAAGACAAGAATGGACTGCTACAAGTTGTCCTAAAACCTGCGCACGTGCACACAGAGAAAGAGAGAGAGGGAGGGGGAGGCGGAGGGGGAGGGGGAGAGGGAGAGGGAGAGGGAGAGGGAGAATAAATAAATACAGGATTACAGGTGTCTGTTATTTTACCTGATTTAATATTTTGCTTTGAAAAGCAAGAAAACAAAATTTCTCTCTTTAGAGTATTCTCAAATTTAGTGGATTGGAAGAACATATTTCCCTAGAGATGAGTAGCACTGAAACAAAGACAAACAGCAAGTGAGGATCACAGCACAAAATAAAGACTCACGGGGAAAGGGCGGAATGTTCTAAGACCAACAGTGAAGGAACTCTTCCCTTGAGAAACTATAAGTTAAACTAGGGAAGGCAGTGGGTTCAGCCTAGGTTTGCATGGAGCAGCTGAGGACATCTTCACAGTAGAGTCACAGTTGTCATGAAATAGTGGAAGTCAGCAGATGTACACCTTGTCCAGAGCAGAGGATTCATTTGGGAATCATGGCTGGTAACAGAACACTGCTTAACTGAGGCAAGCCTAAAATGCTACACTAAGAAATGTCCAGCTTGTTCAACAAAGGCTGAGGCAGTACTGAGAGCTTTCTTGGTATCATGGTGATGTAAACAGATGCAGACAGAGTAGTGAATGCAAGAGATGGCAACCCAAAAGTAGCATGGAAGAAGAGCTCCCAGGAATATGGAAGTCAGGCTGGCCTGCAGCATGGGTGGTATGCTGTTTGCACTATGCTTTAATATACTAGACTTGAAACAGGGAACAAACACAAGTAGTACTCTGTTCACAGAGGGGGACAGCTGGTAATGTGATGGAGTAGGTCTTCCATCGCTCCTCAGCTGGGTGAGGAGGTATGCCCACCAGAAGCAGATTGGGAAAACACAGGGCCAGGAACAGGCATGGCGTTTAGCAAAGCTGAGTCAATGGACACGCAAAGCATGACTGATAAATATGATAAACATGAATTTGGGTCATAACCATGAACAGTGAAGGCTGAGGCACAAACAGGGACTGGGATTCTGGCTGAAGAAAAGTGGAAGAGACAAGAATGGAATGGGCATTTAAAAGGCAATGAAGAAAGTTCTTCCTGATTGAACAACAGAAAATGCTGCTGTGTGGAAATGCTAAATAAAGGCTTCTTCACAACAGTCCCTGGGACATGACGCAGACCATGCTGGAACAGTAATATCTGAGATTAGTTACTCTTCTCACTGTGACCAAATACCTAACCAAACAACTCAAGGAAAGGAGGATTTAATTTTGGCTGACAGTCTGCAGGCAGACAGTCCATCATAGAAGTGGGAAGGCATGGTGGCTGGAGCTCCATCCTTAGTGCTAGAAGCCCACAGCATAGCATGGTACATCACTGTGGATCATGAACAGAGATAGGATAGCAGGTAGGATAGCAAGTATGGTCAGGCTATAAACCTGAATTTCTATAAACTCTCCCTAGCAACCTACTTCCTCAGCCACGGGAAAGGACTCCTAAGGGCTTCACAACATGCCAAAACAGTGCCACCTACTGGTGAGCAAGTCTTTGGACACACAAGCCCATGTGGCACACTTCACACTCCAATCATACCAGTATCTACCTTTCCCTAAGTGAAAGCTTCATCATTACAAGATTTCTCTCCTGGTTTCTAGCTATGACTGCTATAGATCCTGAATAACCCAAGGACTCACTGTCTGTGTAGATGTAGGTTGTCTGAGGCTCTCTCATTTATCTTAGACTGTAGCAGCAAAGACTGTAGTCATAATCATTTAACATAGAGAATTTACATTCGAGTGCAGCCATGGGGGAAAATGACATGTTTTAAGTTAAGTAAAGTCAAAGAAATAGAGGAGTGAACAGGACAAAAATATACACACTGAATGCTGAAACATGAGTATGCAAGAGAGGGAAGACTATATTTAGTTATGTAACTTGGGAATGTAAAATCTGAGATGGAATTGTTTTTAAAAATGTTTCCAGGACCAATGGCAAGAAGGAGATGGCTAAGTTTCTGGGGAAAAAAATAAAGAAATTGACATTCAACACACACAAGGGGGAGTGTGATTTGAGTTGAGTACCCTTTGCTGACCAGGGGATATACTGACTTCATACATTTGCTTTCCCCTTAACTCTCAGAGGAATTCTTCAAGTTCTTTGATCCTGTCTAAACTTGATGAATGAGGAAAAGGCAGGCCCATAGAAATTAAATGTAAATTGTCAACTTGATACAATCTGAAGGCTTTGGAGGTGACCCTCTGGGCATGCCCATGGGGGATTATCTTGATTGCCATTAATGGATATGGGAAGACACTCCTACTGTGCACAGCCCATTCTCTGGGTAGGAGATCCCAAACTATGTAACTGAAGAAAGGAAACAAGGCAGCATAGGCATGCATTGTTCTCTTCTAAATACAGACATAATGTAACTGGCTGCTTCAAGCTCCTGATGTCCCGACCATGATGGACTGTACTTTGAAATCGAAGCCAAAATAAACTGTTTCTCCTTTAAGTTCTTTGTCAAGATATTTTATCACAGTAACAAGAAATGAAATTAGATATCACCCAAAGTGGACAGATGATCATATTTAACCCCAGAATCCAGGTATGCTTTGGCCAGGAATGTGAAAGGATGATAGAAAACGAGGGGCTACTGTACCCACTAATGAGGCCTGCATTGTAAGACAGTGGTAGGTGATATGTTCCTGCAATCCAAGTACTCAGAAGTAGAGGCAGAAGAATCCGAAGCTCAAGATCGCATCTGGCTATAGAGAGAATTCAAGGCCATCCTAGGCTACATGAAGCTTCCTCTCAAAAAAATCAAAGTGTCAGGAGTAGAAGGGGACAGTACAAGAAACCCATACAAACTAGCAAACCATACCCAAGGCTTAGACTTTGGAAGAACTTAGCCTCTAAACCTATAAATCTACTGCTAGCAACTAAAGGGTCAAAAATCCAAAGATGGTCTGGTTTTGAAAATCAGATGAGATAGTGCATGGGACCTGTGGGTAAACCCTAGCAGGTAGGTAGAAATATAAACCTAAATTTAAAAAAAAAAATGGGAAGATGCTTGAGACTTATGATGACGGTGGGAAGGACTTGCTTGGCTTTGTTGGCTGGGAACATTTCTGTGTCATCTGGTAAGGAAGTGTGATGTCCTTGTTGGCTATTGGTGCAGACCAGTATCTTCTGGCAGTCAGGAAATCCATAAAGCTTCTTCCACTGCTGCTAGAAAAAGCACCAGAATTACAGGCACACAGAAGTGTACACGCACACAGACACAGACACACACACACACACACACACATGCACACACACTTTAAAAATCTAGTTATAACTTAATAGCCCTTCTACACAGACATACTCTAAATGACAAGTGAAATGCCATGTTATTTAGATTCATATGCACAGTGTTAAAATGCTGTGAAATGATGTAGGCTTTGACTGCCTGATGTTATTCAATTGATGTCATTAAAACAGAAGAATTAGTCTTATAATTATTCCCTATGGGTTTGACAGTCTGCCTAAAAAAAGAAAGAGTACTCATCTCTGTCCCAAATTACCTTATCTGGGGGGAAATTAGGTGGGTTAAAGACAGCAAAACCAATATTTCAATAAGCCCTATGGGAAGAAAAAGAAATGTGTATCAGAAAGGAAGAACCACCTCTGGTGACTTGGAGCTGATTCGTGTGGGGCTCTGTAGGCTGGGTGACTCCACTGCAAAGATCAAGTAAGGACAAACAGACCCTTTCTTTCCCTGCTGGGCGGGCTGACCATGCTCAGCATTCAGAAACTTCATCATCATGGTCACATGTATGTGTAAACTCCACTATGTGCACACTTGAAAGTCTCTAGCAGGCACAGATTGACTGTAGAGATGAAACTGCTCAAAACAACTCCCAATTCTGGCTCAAATGCTAGGAAGATTGGTCCAATCAATCAAGTGTTTGCTCCAAAGTGTAAGGATCCAGCCCCTCCAGAAACAGGTGGCTAAACTCCACCCTACAGAGTAAAAACCCCAAGATCAGACCACAAAATCCCACCAATCCCAGGATACCCTGAAACGGTCTACCCTGGAAAACTCTTCCCCCCAAGAAACCATATATATTCCCTGCCTCCCACTAAGTTCTTTGCCGCTTCTCTCCTGAGCAGAGGTTACCAGCACCTTTCTGTGTTTTCTGCAATGAATCCTTTGTGTGAGGTCTGTTGTGCAGTATGACTCTGTGGTAGTCTTTGGTTTCCAACTTCCAGGATACCTGTCCCTCTGAGCTGTAATGCACCTAGTTTTGGATCTCCAGCACTCATAGAACAAGTCAGGTTTGATGGGCCTCATCCTTCTAATACCAGCACACAGGATTCAAGGACAATGAAATCTTAGACCATGCTGGCCAGACACTCTAGCTTAAATAGCAGACTCCCATCCATTAAGAAACTTTGCTTCAAAAAGTAAAGTGCTGTGCAGCAAAGGAGACACCCAGTGCTGAACTCTGGCTTCAATATACACATGTACATTCAAATGAACGTCACACACACACACACACACACACACACAAATAAGTCACTGATAGGAAACCTTTACCTATCTACTTATGACTTTGGAAGTTTAGTGTTATCCTCGGAGAAGAAAGAATCCAATTTAACAGGAATCTAAAACAAACCTTACTATTAATTACTAGATTGAGGCCACACATTAAAGGCCAGGCAATTACAGAGCAATAGATACAGGGTACGGCTTGTTACCAAAAGCCATTGATTAGGAATACAAAACCACATTCCAACTCAAGATTCTTTTACAGTCTAACTGAATTTGAAATGAGTCGTTTTACCTACCTCATTACAATTAGTGTTCTTATGCTATCTTAAGGCATTTGACATTATCCTTAAGATATTTCTTAGAAGAAATTATACTATGCTCAAAGGATATTATTTCCATGAGAATTACTAAATTCTCAATTTCTGTAGCTATTTTAGAATCATTTTGTGGATTACATGTACTATTCATCGATCTCATATATTAGCTCCACAGCTTTAGAAGAAATTTTGTGTGAGTTGATGTCTTTGTTGCTGTAACAAAATGCCTGGAATAATCAATTTATAAAGGGAAAAGGAGCCGGGTGGTGGTGGCTCATGCCTTTAATCCCAGCACTTGGGAGGCAGAGGCAGGTGGATTTCTGAGTTCGAGAGTTTGAGGCTAGCCTGGTCTACAGAGTGAGTTCCAGGACAGCCAGGGCTACACAGAGAAACTTTGTCTTGAAAAACCAAAAAAATAAAAAAAAAGAAAAGGATGTTTTTTGTTTGTTTGGTGTGTGTGTGTGTGTGTGTGTGTTGGTTTCTATTTTGTCCTCGTAGTTTTGGGGGGTTCCAATACCATGATAGGCTAGCTCTATTACTATGGGCTTATGGCAAAGAAGCATGTTATAGTAGAGGTATTTGCCTGCCAAAACTGTTCATGTCATAGCCTAGAAGCAGAGAAGAAATAGAGAGACTGGGGTTCTATAATCCCTGTTAATAACAGGCTACCCATGAAGCCATACCATCCAATGATTCTACCACTTCCCAACAGTGCAAGATGGGGCCAAGCCTTAACACATGGGCCACTTCAGACTCAGCATCCATATGTGGCAATCTCCTTATCTTTGAAGAATAGTCTAAACTAAAAGAAGGTTTATAGCTAGTTGGGAGGTAGCTACGGAGGCCTTCAATTTCAGCACTCAGGAGGCAAGGCAGGTGAGTTTGAGGCCAGTCAAGTCTACAGAGAGAGTTCAGAACAATCAGAGAAGCCCTGCCTAAAATAAATAAATAAATAAATAAATAAATAAATAAATAATATAAGAAAAAAGGTTCACAGAATATGATTAAATAAATGAGAGACAGTGGTTTTGAAAGCTGACATACACACAAACACAGAGTTATCAATGTTCACAGAGAAAAGCCAGAAGATATGCTTGCCATGGAGAAGAGTTATGCAAGGTCTCCCTGAGTATACAAAAGGTACCAGTGTATAAATAGGAAAAAAATATTTAAAGAAACCACTTTCAGTGGAAAAGTTTTAAATTAATGTGAAGGGAAATTTATAGAAGAAAATAATTTTCAAAGGAAAAATACAAAGACATAATTGCTTATCAATATTCAAAACAAATACATTCACCTTAGACACAGGGAAAAATAGGAAATTTAATAATGCCCTGTACGTGTGGGAAAAGTGGGTATTTAACACTCATACTGGCGTGGTTCCTATTGATGAGAAGGGGTCTGAGAGAACTTTATAAAATCACCCAGAGAACATGCTTCCATCTGTCCATGCACCCTAAGATACAGTAAATGCAGAAGTTTAGATCCAAAGTACCTACTCCTGGGTGTTCTCCAATGAGGGATATGTCTAAAATTTCTCACAGTAGTCATATTTGTGGGATGATGACACAGAGAAAATGTGACTCTCACCGTGGGAAAGGATACGAATAAAATGTAGCCTATATTATCAGCAGCTGAATGAAATGAAGTTGATGTATACACAATAAAGAACAACTGAAAATATAATGCCCAGGGGAAGAGGTACAAAGAAATAAATGGGATCTATAACTCATATAAATTAAAAATGCAATTACAACAAAGTAACAATGTGTTTTATAATGCACACAGTGACAAGCATGGACACTTTGGGTGGAGCCTGAACAAGAATGGCAGGGATCATGTACATACCTACAAGGATTCAGGCAAAAACAAGCAGAGTCCTAGGAAAGTATAGGTATACAGGTGTATATGCACGTAGAGTCGATAAACACAATTTTTATATGACAATACACTGTAATCACACCTAAGGCACCTTGCTTCTATGTTCTTCACTTCTTATTTCCTGTTTTATTTTTAGTGTTGATCTCTGGCAACTACAATGATTGCAGGTTATAACTTTCTACCTTAAAACTCTGAGGCAGACACTTAGAGGTTTATAGTAGTCCTTGGTTAGGGTTGTGAGTATCATGTACTCATCAAGAGCTTAGGGTCACAAACAGGAGATCAAGAGCCAACAGCAAGGAGGCCACACTGATGCCTTTACTTGGTTGCCTATTCCAGAGTGTCACATCCAGGAGAAGTTACAGGGAGGGGCCTGAGGAGCTGCTGTGGGCACTGACTATACTTCCGGAGAGTGAACTTTTCACCCCAACTTCAGTCTTGACTTGTCTGACAGAGGCCAAAATGAAAGCAGGAAATGAGGTTCCATGCACAAATGCATACAGGGATATTTTGAAACAGAGGAATGTCTTAAAGTGCCTAAAACACAGCAAAATTAGTTTCTCATAAGAATAGGAAGCTAGAAAATAGGAAAAGATGTGTGTGAAAAGATACAGGCTGATTTCAATAGATTAGCAAGCTGAGAGGACAAGAGGTAAGGGTGGACAGCAGAGCGAGACAGTGTGGTCCTCACCAGTTTTTATTCAATACACACACACACACACACACAAAAAAAAAAAAAAAAAAAAAACAAAGCACATTAGGATTTCTATCTTCAAAAAAAAACTGAATACTGTCTCATGAGAGCACCTTTATTCCTCTACCAAAGCATAGTTATTGAACCTTTTAAGAAAGTATTTAGTTTTATTAAGACATAGCTTTCTCAGAATTAAACACTTTCTGGGCTAAAGGACAGATGACCCTCAGCAAGGCAAAAAACTCTCTCCACCTTTATGAATATGCCCAAGAAGAAAGGTGTGGTGTTCAGGTCACACTGCATGGTTCTGGCTCTCTATGGTCACTGAGGCCACAGCGAACAGTCAACAGTATTTTACCAACACAACATAATGGGGGAAGTTTAGACCTAGAAAATCCTCCAGAGGCCTAAAAGCACGGACAATTGCACCTGGAACAAAACGAGATGTACTAGAACCTTTAAAAGGTGAGGCTTACAGGAGGAAGTTAGCCTGGTGAAAGGCATATCCTTCCAGGGGATATTGGGACCCCCCCCCACCAGCCACCTACCCATCTTATCTTTCTTAGCTTCCCAGCCATCATGAGGCAAAAAGGCCACTTCTACCACACTCTCCCACCAGGATGCATTTTGCTGCTATATGCCCAAGGCAACAGGGAAGTGTCCACGAAATGAGACCTCAAGAGCCAAAGTAACCTCACAAAAGTGAGACTGCAAACCAAAGCAAGTCTTTCCTCCTTATATGGTGATTGTTTCAGACATGTTGTCACAGCAATGGAAAGATGACCAATAAATGTCCTTGTAAACTAGAGGACAAATTTTGTGTACAAATCTTTAAGCAAAGGAGCTTAATTGCAAGCCTGGTAACCTGACTTTGATTCCTGGGATCCATATAGTGGAAGGAGAGAAGCAACTCCTGCAAACAAGTACATATGCACGTACACACACCAAATAGACAACTGAAATAATACATGGAGAGAAAGAATGAACTTGAAACTAAACACTATACCGCACAGAATCCATACTACACATGGTACCTAGAAGAGAAATCAAACGTACAAAGGGGGAATAATGGAATTTGGTCTATCAGGTCAGAATAGGTGGAGAAGAGGTTCCTGGCTCCAGAATAACGGAGGCAGACAGGTGTATTCACGGCATTGTTTTAAAATGGCTGCTTGTTACTGGATGAGCGGTGACCACCCGGTACACAGTAGTCGATCGAGATTTCGATGAAATCCATGGGAAGATAGCAAGCCTAAAGCAACCATGTCCTGAAAAGGCTCTTCTCTTGTAGCTTCACAAGATTATAGTATTCCTTTCACAGATAAAGGAATGGGTGACCACATATGCTCAGTGAGGTCTTCAGAAGGACGTGGGAGCAGAGCTGCCATTAATCCAAAGGCTATATGATATCACAGTGTCTTCCAGTGAGCATACTTATTTCTCAAAAAACATACTCAATTGAGAACAAGCTACAAAGAACCACATGGAAAAAGCCACTAGGAAGGAAGGTGACAGAGGCCATTCCCAGCAAGAACAAAGCCCCAGGCTCAAACTCCAGCATTCATATTTTTGACTGTATAGTAGCACTGACTTGTAATTACTATTCACGAGGTATCAGTAAAAGGATCTCAGCTTTAAGAGCACCTTGGGCTATAGAATCAATCAATCAATCAATACAAACAAAATATAAATTTAAAAAAATGGCCAGGGTATGCTTCAGAAGTATAAACTAATAATATCAGCATCCTGCCTTTGATTATTGCACTGAGGATATTATAGGCAATGTTTAACGCAAGTGGACACATGCCTATAAGCCCAGAATTTGCTAGTCAGAGGCAGGAGGACTGCTGCGAGTCCAAGGTCATTCTGTTCTATAGAGTAAGTCCCAAGCCAGCCTGACAACACAGTGAGAGTACCTCAAACAACAAAAAGGGGAAAAGACAGTTGGGGGGAAAGGTGGGTGAGTGAGGGGGTGGGGTACATGGGTAATCTTTATACCTACTTAAAATGTATATTAATTTAAAAGTGGATGTCTTTTTTAAATAATAGGAATGGACTTTTAGGAAGGCTGTATGGTACCTTTCTTCTTTGGATAGGCTTGTACATGTTTGAGTGTGTGTGGGTGTGTGTGTGCGTGCGTGCGTGCATGCGTGCGCGCATGCATATATACGTATCTTAAAAATAATTCTCAGTTTCTTATATAGACCTAATACCACAAGTAAAATAATACTGGTTCCTTACTATTCTCACCCAATTTAAATAGACTTTTGTTAAGTATATAGTATCACAGGGTATCATACTATATCTTCTATATAAAGTTACATGTTGAAATTTTCTTCCTATTTTATTACCATATTTATATACATAACCAAAAATATATAGCTGCCAAGTATATCTAAGCTCAAGATGAATAGAATAAAATACATAGCTGATTTGAATGAATATTTCATAAGAACACTCATATTTACTGTAAGGTTGTTGAGCTATTTTTTTCAAGTATTGAAAGCGAAAAATTTTCAAACCACTAGCATTTGTTCAATGCCACGTGCCATTAAATGTATTGATATGAAAACTCTAGGCACAAAAAAATAACGTATTTATTTTACCTCTGAAGAAAGGTAGACTCTTAAGGACTAATTTGCCAAAATGACACAACTCTGTCACATTTTGCCTTTGTGTTAAAAGCATGCGTAGCCCCCTTTAGCAGTCAGAGCAGAACGGTAACATAAGCACTCTAAGCATGTTTGCACATTAGGGTTTTTTTTTAAGTATTCATTCCTGGCTCCTATTTAAAGCTAACGTTTGTTACCAAAGCTGAAGAGAAATCTTAGAGGAATGAGGGAAATGTGAGCGGAATTCCAGGCAGCAATACAGGCGTGCTCGTGTGTGAAACAGGAGAAGAACATCTGCCAAGTTCATCTTGGCCCCGCCCGGTACTCACTCACTGATCTGGGTCCAACTTCCATTTGCTTCTTTCCATCTTTCCCTCCCCCACTTCCTCTCTGTTCCAGGAGCATGTAAAACCAGAGGAAAGAGCCTGGAGACACTTCAGAGAAGACACGGGAAACACCACAGAGTAAGGGAAGGGCTCTCTCATCTAATCATAGCTTCATTCCATAAAAGAAAAAAAATTGAAGACAAACCTTTAGAGGAGGAAAAATAACAGAGAGAAAAGTATCCGAATGCTGATGCTAAGATCAAATATTTTGGGGAAGAATCACTAAAAAGAACTAATTTGAATATGTCATTGAATCCATATTTATACACATTATAATTTAATATGAGTCAACTCTGGAGTTAGATGTACTTTCTAATTCAGTGTTATATTTAAGGTCTCTAATTATGTTTGATTCAGCATACAGTTTTGTTCTGCAGTACCAGTCACTATCTGTTCAGCTCTGGTGCTAATCAATTGTCTCCTACATCTTTAACAAAACTGTCCGCACTCGGCAGTAGTTCTCAAATCCACAGACTTTATTGGAGGCCCTGACCTTGACTCCACGCCACATCTAAAAACTTTTTAGTCTAGTTTATGTAACTGGCACTATTTTAGAAAAGGAACAGAATTCTCAATCACTCTTGCTTTAAAAAATCAAACAGGATTGCCTGGGAGTTCATCATTAGATGTACACATAGGAGAATGTGTTCTGTATACACAGTGGAGTTGGATTCAGATAGAATCACATGCTAGTTGCAGGGGAAAAATGGGTAGAATTAAAAGATCATAATATGAAAGACACTAAGCCAGAAACAGACAGTCAAATACTATATGCGTCTCTTATGTGGAGCTGGAGTTACACACACACACACACACACACACACACACACACACACCCCTATACATGTGACATGGAACTAAAAAGGTGACTTAATTGAAAAAGAGAAGAAAAAGAATAAGAAGCAGGAGAAAGATAAAGCACAGGGAAATGCATATGGTCAGCGCATGTGATAGAATCCATCAAAACCATCGCCACAAACCCCTTTGCTTTGCACAACAAATCTACACTAATAAAGTAATAATGGTTACTGTTTTTTTCCTTTACTGGATTTTTCTTTTTAATGTCACCAAGACTTAAAAAAAAAAAAACCTGGTGAACTTAGAAACAGTACTATCTTAGCACAACAGTAGAAAGAATACCATATCCTAGAAGTCAAACACACAGGCTAGACAGTCTGTGTCTACCCCTAACAGAAGTATCAGCTGGAAAATGCACTGGTCTGAAGGATCCTGTCATTTTGCTGCCCCAGGACTCAAATGGACATGGAGTCTCTGAAGGCTGGACCTACAAGCTCCCCTAATGTCTAAAAATGGGACCAAAATAACTGTGTGAGGCATTGTGCTAATGTGGGAGATGCCACAGGAAATATTTTAGTACCCTCTTCAACAGATTCACACCCTGAAAGAGAAGATAAAGTTAACAGACAATTATAATTCAGTGCTATGAGAGACGTCACAAGGATAAGCACACCATGTAAAGGAAGCATATGGGAGAGGTAGAGTCAGAGTGCCCAGTAGAGCTCCCTAGAGGAAGTGACCCCAGCCCACAAGGCACACATGTACTGTATTCACTAGGGTGGCCATAACAATGACAGGCAACCATAGGTGCTGGGCGGGCAGAAACAAAGTTGATCTCCCATACATCAACAGTGGGAAAATAAACTGGTAAGATCTTAGAGAGAAGGTTTTACATGGCTGGGGAGATAGGCCAATCAATAAAGTACTTGCTTTACAAATATGAGGACCTGAATTTAATCCTCAGAATACATGTAGAAAGCTGGGTACTGTGGCATACATTTGTAATCCCAGCCCTGGGAAAGCAGGAACAAGCAGATGCTTATGACACCTGGGCAGGCCAGTTTAGCCTAACACAGTGGTTCTCAACCTGTGGGTTCTGACTCCTTTGCCAAACCCCAAACATATTTACATTTAAGTTCATAATGGTAGCAAAGTTACAGTTATGAAGTAGCAAATGATTTTCTGGTTGAGGGACTGTATTAAAGAGTTGCAGTATTCAGAAGACTGAGAGCCACTGAAAGAGACTGTCTTGAAATCAAGGTTGATAGCACCTGAGAAAGACACTTGACCTACACACATGCATACACACCCACACACAATGAAGAAGATAGTTTGACAGCGTCTCAAACTACTTAGCACAGAATTACCATATCACTTATCAACTTGACACTTAGGTACACACAAACATGTACAAGAATGTTCACAGCAGTATTCTCAAAATGGTTTAAAAGCAGGGGCGCCTCAAGTACTTTTCAATTGATAAATGAACCCCCCAAAATCCAAAAGAAACCAGTGTCATACTCCAAAATAGGTCACCCACTCAGTAAGGAAGGAAGAACCCACAATGCTGCAGCAGACAGACAGGAACAAGCTTGGAAAACCACACACTGTCAAACACCAGACACAAAGGTCACAAATCATGTGACGCCTGCTTCTATGAAATGTCTAAAGGAGAGAAAATCTAGACAAATGATTTAGACATTGGGGGAAGATGGGTAGGAAGAGTAAGCATTAGCAGATACATCATTTCGTTTTGCAGAGATGGGAAATGTTCTAATGATCCTCAAAGAACCTTTTGTAAATATTCTGCGATGTGCTGAACTCACAGCTTCAAAATCATGAGGAATCCGAGTTTAGCTTAATGGCAGACTACTTGTCGAGCATGAATAGGACCCTGGGTTCAATCTCAAGCACCATTCAGGAAAGATAAAACTGTAAGCATATGTATTTTCTCCTAAGTCAAAATCTTCAGAGAAAGAAATGCTTAGCAGGCAAATAAAAAAGAAAGAAAGAAAGAAAGAAAGAAAGAAAGAAAGAAAGAAAGAAAGAAAGAAAGAAAAGAAAAGAAAAGAATTAACAGGATAGGAAGAACGAAAACGACCCAGGCTGCCGAATAACAAAGAGAAAGGGGAGTGTTGCAAGGTGACTTAGCAGGTAAAGGCACTTGGTGGCCAGCCAGAGAATCTGAGTCTGATCCCCAAGGTCCACATAGCAGAAGACAAAAACAGAATCCTTCAGTTTTCTGTTTTCTTCTGACCTCCACATGTACACAGTGGAACATGCACATACACACATACATACACACATACATATATACACACACACAAACACACACACATACATACATACATACATACATATGTACCTACATGCATACATACATACATACAAATGTATACATACAAACAAACATATATGCATACATAAATAATTGTGATGATTTTATTTTAAAAAGCAAAAGAGGAAAGGGATGGGGAGAGCCAAAGCATGGGACCTGAGATGAAGATAGCTTGCCACTGGTGACAAAGGCCATGTAAGAGTTCTAGACAGCTCTGTGAGCAAAGGAGGTGTGGGTAAGGGAGAGGCCAGCGACAGCTGCTGTTCTGGCTGGCTGAGTGACCTGACAAGGAACAGTAGACAGCCTGAGCTGAACGCAGGAAGTTAGTAACAATCCAAGAGAAGAAAAGGAGAGAGGAAAAGTGGGAAATAAACCACACTGGGAAATTCCTCACTTCCACCCTTTACAAAAATATTTTCCATGTCACACAGTAGAGAACAATTTACTCGGGCTGTCTGAGACAGGACCCCCGCCCATTCAGTCCCTTGGATCCTTGAATTCTTAGGGTGTGAGCAAATCTACATTCACTTCCTGTTGCTTTTTAAAGCAATGTTTACATTTTTCAATGTTTTCTTATAGTTTATCAGCGTCTTCAGTCCTGCAGTGGGAGGCCTCTTAGGTACTTTTCCTTCTATTTTATAATATAGCAAGCACTGCAAACATCACAAGTGGATATGAAGACACTTATGAGGATTTCAGCAATATATAAGATAGTTTCCTACATCTATTGTAACATACATTTCTCCCTCTTTCTTTAAATTTGTATTTTATAATGATTTTTATCAACATTAAGAAACCAAACTTCTGGGCTGGGGTTGCAGATGAGTTGTAAACCACCCGCTTAACAATCAGGTGGCTGTGGACCTAACATTGAGCACTATACATGTGCATCCAAAATAAATCTATTCAGGGGATTGTATATTTCAAAGCACACATATATTTATTTCCATGCTTCAGAAACTATTAACTCATATTTAAATAAACAGAATAAGCTTTTACCTTCAGCTGCTAACACCAATAGATTCCAAATCGGAGGCTGAACATGTCAAAGCGTCTGCATCCTCAGCTAGAGCTCAGCAAACAGTGGCAGGACTCCCCTAGATGGTTTCACCTGTTGAGGAAAAAGCCATTGTTTTATTATTGCCTTGAGTAGGGGCAGCATCTCAGAATTCATCTGAATTGTGTAGATAACAGTAGTGCACTATATCCATACACTAACCTTCTACAGCTTTGGTCAGTATAATGGGTCAGACTTCTTAAAGGAATTCATAATTTAACTCTCCTATTTGTTGTGATCTTTAGTGTGCCTAACTACACATGCCTGAATGCATGCACACATGTGTACGTGTGTGTGTGTGTGGTGTGTGTGTGTGTGTGTGTGTGTGTGTGTCTGTATACCACTTATCAAGCACTTTAATACTTTCAAGCTAGTGTACTCCACGGGTAAGGATCTAAGCACATACTGGGACTTTAAAGTGTGATTTCTACACATCACTAGCTAATATTTATAAGGCTAGTGTGGAACAAATCCCTTCCACATTGAACATAGTTTATGACTTATCCCAATGCCACACCTGTGATCCCAGCAGTTAAACGGCTGAGGTAGGACTGCAAGTTCAAGGCCAACCTAGGGCTACCTCGCCAGGCCTCCTCTAAAATTAAAAAAACTTAATGATAATAGAAGAGGTGATAAATGACAGTGGGGATATGTTTGTACCCAGGGAAGAATCGTTAAGCGGTTTATTCTCATTGTATAGCACTTCTCAAAAAAAAATGTAAATGTAGCCCTAGATTTAGAAGGCTGTCTAGTCCTGGCTATTGAGTAAATGGAGATGCAGTCCTAGAGAGGAAAGACAGTTTAGCCAGAGGGCCAGTGACATGTTGGGATGTCTCTGACATTCTCTGATGCCGGGGCTTCTGATGCCTGAGTTCCATAGCCAGGACACAGTGAGCATGGGGAGCACGGTGAGCACGGTGAGCACAGTGAGCATGGGGAGCACAGTGAGCACGGTGAGCACAGTGAGCACAGTGAGCATGGTGGGCACGGTGAGCACGGTGAGCATGGTGGGCACGGTGAGCACAGTGAGCATGGTGAGCACAGTGAGCATGGTGGGCACGGTGAGCACGGTGAGCATGTGGGCACGGTGGGCATGGTGGGCACAGTGGGTATGGTGCATGTGGTGGGCATGGTGGGTGTGGTGGATGTGGTGGGCATGGTGGGTGTGGTGGGCATGGTGGGCTCAGTGGGCTCAGTGGACGTAGTGGGCATGGTAGATGTGGTGGGCACGGTGGGCATGGTGAGC
>NW_021604699.1:4080739-4097587 GCF_004785775.1 Grammomys surdaster | reverse complement strand
GGGCATGGTGAGCATGTGGGCATGGTGAGCATGTGGGCATGGTGGGCATGGTGAGCATGTGGGCATGGTGGGCACAGTGGGCACGGTGAGCATGTGGGCATGGCGGGCGTGGTGGACATGGTGGCATGATTCTAGCAGGCTTTGCCCTCCTGCATTCCTTCTACCTTGCTAAAAACTCATTAGATTCCTAAAGCTGGTCACCAAGGCCCATTCCCTTACTTATCGTCTTCCTCCTCCTCCTCCTGAGGCTGAATGCCAAGGGCCAGCTATCAAAGCATTGAACTCCAGCAATCAGAAGCCTACTTTGGATCACCTAAGTGACATGTCCAATAAAAATTAAAGACCTCATCCTCACACAGGGTTTCCCGTTTTACCTTTATAAACAGCCATTTGCCTATGGGTCACGTGTCCCTCCTCTCTATCCAGAGGTAGTCCTTTGTTCCAGTCTGGAACTTTACCCTTCTTCCTTCCCCTCCCCATGTTCCCTTCCCATTTTTCTCTCTTCTTGTCTCTGTCCCTCATCCCTGCCTTCTGTCCTTCTAGGCCAAGTTAATGTCCTTTGTCCAGACAACTTGTTCTTGCGATGTCTTAGGTCAATTGTGAGTTTCCCTACACTGATGATTGTGAAACTCCGCATTGCTGAAAAAAGAAAATACATATTCCAAATTCTCTCCTTCCTAGTTAGTCTCTCATGGCTCATTCTTATAGGCTCTGGTTGAAACCTCACCTCCCACTGCCAATTGGTGTCTCCTTTCATTTTATACTTTGTTAATGCTCCTATATCCCTGACAACTCAGTATTTATTAGGATGACAGAGAATTCAATTTGTCTCTGCATATCATCCAAAGAAAGGAGCAGAGAATTAATAAAAATGCATAATGCTTAACACTCTATACAAATGAAATGTGACGGATCACTGACTTGACTGGAAGGTCCCTGGGGACAGAATAGACTGAAAACTCAGAAACATGATGATGGAATGCTAGTGCTCCCTCTGATGCCCCCCAAAAACCCATAGAAACTGAGACTAACCCTTTTACCTGTGTAGACCTCTACAGGTACGCTTTATAACACTGAAGAAAGAAATGAAGAAGGCAAAAGAAGAAGAATGACCTCCCATTCAACTAGCCTGGTAGAACAGTGTTAGGAAAATGCTGGTGCTACTGAATACAGTCTCCAGAGTGATGCTGCAGCCAAGCCATTCTTCACAAAACTGGAGAAGCAACACAGAGTGTGGATGCACAGGAGACACTAAGGCAATCATGAACAAAATGAACTCAGCGCCCTCTGTCATCTTGTTCATCTCTTTCTTCAGTGTAGATGCATGGGGGAATCAATCTCTGGATTCTCTGTTCTACCTTACTGGTCTCTGTTTCTGGTTGTGTGCCAGTATTATTTTTGAGACTGTGTTCTAGTAAAGCTTGAAATCAGTTGTTGTGAGACACCTCCTTGCTTCTGCCTTCCCAGTGCGGGATTAAAGGCTGGAGCCAGCATGCCCAGGCTCTAGGAGACACTGCCATTAACTTCAATCCTCTAAGCCACCCTTACAAGCAGCAGGGAATGAGAACAGCATGAAGTCTGTTACAGTCAATGCTGTGGACTGGATGCTTGTCTATTCAAAACTCAAATGTTGAAACTCTACCCTATAGACGTGCTGATATGGGGGGGGAGGGGGCTTTGGGAAGTAATTGAGTCATGAGGGCTCTGTCCTCATGCACAGAGCTAGTGCCCTCGGCCTCCCTCTCTCACAACCGTATTCAGATAAAAGAAGTTGGTATAGCTGTGGGAATATCTCTACCAGAGGTAGACCAAGTTACAACCTCAATTTAGACTTCTGAGCTGCAGAAGAATGAAATATACACATCTCTCGTCCCAAGCCTCGGGCACTTTCTCATAGCTTCCTGAACTGAGTCCCACATAAACCAGCTCACGGCATAATTGCAAGGAACACTAAGGCATCTTTAAGCCTCTGCTCTTTTGGATTGCACCTCATTTAATCATTAAGCGGGATCCCAGTTTCTAGCTCATACAAACCCCCTAACCCAACCAATTCCCAAGCTTCCAACTAAAACCCCTAATCGATATACAATTCCCAAGACCCTCCTCAAACCCCTAAGAAATTCTAAAGACTCCACCAAGACCCCACCCCCAGGATATTGAAGTTGGTCCATTTAGTCAAATATCACGGGATGAGAGGTAAATGTCATCATATAATACTTGGCCTTACAGAAGCTAACTAAGAATGAAATTTCAGAGTACAACAAAAACAACTAAAAAAAAAAAAAAGAAAACCAAAAAAACAAAACAAAAAACAAAACAAAAACAACAACAAAACAAACAAACAAACAAAACAGGCAGACAAACAAAAGACCAAATAATTGTGTGAAAAGGGAACAGTGGGTAAAAATTTCTAAAAACTTAAAACAGATCAGGGAAATAAACAGGCTTCAGGCAGGTCAAAACACTATCCTTCTAAAATCATGCTCCTGGTAACCAAGCTGTGTACTTACAAGTTTCATGTTTATAATGCTTTCCCTCCCCCTTCCTCAGTACTATGTATTTATTTGTGTGTGTGTGTGTGTGTGTGTGTGTGTGTGTGTGTGTGTGTAAGACTGTGTGTATGCAGGCACACATGCACACAGTCCTATACGTCTGTCTGTCAATCATTCAATGAAATACCAGGTGCATTGTGGCTTTCTCCTTTAAAAGAGAAAACCAAAGCTATTGTCACTTATGAGCGTTGGGCTAGCCTGTCAAGCAGGAATGAAAATCTCTTTCTAAAAAAGAAGCTTTGCATGGTTCTTGTGTCCTATCCATATGAGGTAGATTGGCTTACAAGCGGTGAGGGGCCAGAGGCAGAGATAAGGTGCCCCAGGGACTTTGGAAGAAAGCAATCACCAGAAAAATCTAAGCCTTCTTGACTCCTGCAGCCCACTCTCACCCATAACGCCCAGGGTGATATGAGAAACAGAAAGAGCTCTATGCCTTGTTCTCCATTAATGACTAAAGTATACCCTTTAACTCTTCAGAAACAAATGTCTTCCACCAGTTTCTAAAAATTTCTCTATTTGTCTCCCTAAACTATGAAACAAACACCCCCACATACCCCCACACAGAGAAAGAGAGAGACAGAGGGAGAGAGAGAGAGAGAGAGAGAGAGAGAGAGAGAGAGAGAGAGAGACCACCCCCATCATTTCACTCCATTTCTAGGCCTCTGGTTTTACGTAATCCAAAGGCATAAAGCCTCTAGAGCAAAAATGGTTGGGTTATTTTGAAAGAATGCATCAAATATTAGCTGAAAATTGGTTCTAAATGGGGCCACTTAAGCCTCCACGGGATGGAATCGCAGAGACTCAAGAATAAAATTGCATGAAGCAGAAAAAGAAAATTGAGGAAAAGAAAATGATGACCAATGGGTTTGGTGCTATTATCTCTGAGAATGCTAAGGACATTCAGACTTTGGAGGAGAAAAGATTGGATATGTGACCTTGAGAACACTCAGACTGAGGGCTTAGCATGGAGTGGCTTCCAGTAGACAAGCAAGTAGGACGGGCTGTGTTCATCATGTCCAGGTAGACAAGAAGTCAGATAAGCACTTTTGATCACCTTGGAGCATGTTGGAGGCTGAAAGCTATACTTCCATAAAAAATGAGCATCAGGTAATGGTGGTAAAATGTTCCATTGTCAGTAGCTGCTGAGGTCAGGAACCCAGAACCTAGAGGATTCTGTGAACATTGGATGGAACACTGAAGATGGGACACAGAAAATGGCCCTGCCCATTTCAGCCTTTGTCTTTATCCCCTGGCACAGCATACTGAATGAACCCTGCATTAGTCCTGAGCCACTAAAAATACCCAGTGGTATCTCCTAAAACCTTACCTCACACAGACCAAAAGGCTCCTGAACCCATGAATCTAATCAATACAAACTGACTGTGTACTTTCAACCTATTGGAAGGTAGATTTGTTGAGAAATGTCTTTAGAGGACTGGTTGTTAGGTAGTTCATCTCAGGATACTTTTACTAAATAAATTTTAAAGTTACAGATGAGTCCTATGAGATAAAGTAATATGAACTCTTAGAAATGTTTAAGAATCTTAATTCATGAAAACATAATGTATTAGGGGACTGGAGAAATGGCTCAGGAGTTTCAAGCACTGGTTACTCTTCCAGAAAACGTCAGTTTGATTCCCAGCACCCATGTGTCAGGGAAAAACCATCTGTAACTCCAGTTCCAAGGTATATGATGCCCTCTTCTGGACTCCTTGGTACTCATGCAAATGGGTCACAGATAATATATGCAGGAAAAACACCCATACATATAGTACAAATTAATTAAATCTTTTTAAAGTATCATCCAAAAATTTTTTTAATTCCCTTTTAACTATCAGCCACTACAAGCTAAACT
Organism: Grammomys surdaster; assembly: GCF_004785775.1. Classification (NCBI taxonomy): domain Eukaryota; kingdom Metazoa; phylum Chordata; class Mammalia; order Rodentia; family Muridae; genus Grammomys; species Grammomys surdaster. The sequence goes on along the minus strand of NW_021604699.1, from coordinate 4,093,180 downwards.
AATATTTTATAATATTTTACAAACATAAAAATAATGAAATTTTCTCAAAACATTTATTAACAAGAAGGGCATTGTTTTCTATTGGTGGGAAAGAAAATTTCTGGCTTAATAGAAGGCAGCTGAATTTTCTACTGGCTGTTATTAATCTAGCACTATATCTTACTCAGCAGAAGTATATAAAGAAAATCTATTCTCATAGTGATACAAAGTTGCAAAATGAAAAATCAGGCAACAGCATTTTCAGGTAGCTGTGGATAGACTTTGCCAGATATGGTACTAAAACTGAAAAACTGGTGGTTTCTAAGGAATTGGAGCATCCATCAAGCTGAGACTTTTCCTCATTTCTGACAGACATTTACTTTCCCTTTTGATCTTTGACCCATATAAAATAAATTTACTTACAGGGCTAAAGAGATGGCTCAGTGGTTAAGAGCATGGGCTGCTCTTACAGAGGACACAAGTTCAATTCCCAGCAACCATATGGCAGCTCACAACTATCTATAACTCCAGTACCAGAGGATCCGACAACCTCACACAGACATATACGTAGGCCAAACACCAAATGCACATTAGAAATAAATAAATTATAAAAATTGACTAACATCAACCACATTCACAATCATTTAAAAAATATGGAATCATTGAGTTATACAGCGGTTCCAAAAGCAAGGAGAGAGTTGGACTATGACAGATAGACAGACATCAGCTGTTCATCTGCATCCTCAGATGTCAGCTCATAAGCCAGGGACCTGGTCCCTAGTGCCAGCACATTGCCTATACCCTTTCAAAGCTCCAGAACTATTTGTATGGCTTTTATTTGTATCTGAATCACACTAACTACTCCAGTTGCAGCCATGACTAATGTGTGCCACACCAAAAAAAAAGAACGTAACACTCCTCACAGTATTTGTGCCAGATGAGAAGAAGAAATAGATTAACTGACTGTGTAAAAATCAGCGTTAATAAAAACCATTTAAGTCACAATCATGTGTTTAGTGAAAACCTGATGCCGTTTAAAAGTTCCAGTTTCAAAACTGAAGTGTATTTTTAATTCGCTGAAACGTAGAAAGCAGCCGAAGGAGAACAAATTACTGCCACTACCAGATTGTCCTAGTGACAGAGCCCGAAATGTCATTCCAGTAAAAGTTAAGTGAGTTTCCTCCAACTGCACTGAAGATCAAAACTCTGAGAACATTAGCCAGAACCAATACTCAAATATATTCAATACTACTATCAAAAATCTACATGTATGCACGAGAGGGGGGGGAGAGAGAGAGAGAGAGAGAGAGAGAGAGAGAGAGAGAGAGAGAGAGAACTGTTGCATGCACATGGGAAGCAGGCCAGTGAGGATCTCTTCTCTCCTGGCTTCAGAAATGGAGCCTCCTGCTCTTCTTGTGATGGGGCAGAGAAGTCAAGCCTAGCTCTCATGAGTGGCCTGAAGTTTCAAAAGTTCTGATCACATGCAGTGTATGGTACATTTTTTCCCCCAGCACTGTTTGGAAAGTGTTTGCTTCCTTGATGAGCTGAAGTCCCTGTGTGAGAGAATCGATTACCTGTTCAGAATGGCTTATGCTGTGGGACCATAAAAAATTGCAGGTGGTCTTGGTTACAAGGGAACTATCTGTCATCCTGAACTATTGACAAATTTTTATGTAGTATAGTCCCAAATCGCTCGCTAAGTTTAGTTATTCATCCATGAAATCTAAAATTTGGAGTCTACCTAAGGGAAAAGGGGGGATTTAGACTAACAGTCTGGTCCCCAGTCCCCTATCAACATCACATTTCAAAGCTAGATGGAAGGGAAAAGCTAAACTCCCTTAAGCCCCACCATCTTAGGGAACGGCTGGTGTCCACCTTCATTCAACTGATAACCGAGGGAGCCATAAATCCCAGGGATTGGGAAAAGCTACTTAAACTCTTTCATAGCTTTAATTTATGACTGGCCAAGAACTAATAAATACTATAGTAAATATTTATTTTTCCTCAACAGTGTGCTTGTCACCAAGCTGCAGATAGAACCAATGGCATCCTGGTCCCCGGAGCTTAAAAAAAAAATAAGTGCATGTTAACACTGCTGCATTAGCAGAGATAGTCAAGTGACACAGTGGCCAGAGTGCAAATTTCCCTCCAAAACCTGATAAAAATGCCACCCTGGGGGTCTATGACTTCCCTACACAATGAGTCTTTGGGGAGGGTTGCCTACTGGCTAATGGCCACATAGACATAATTTGTAAGTTCATCGTGTTAGATTCTAGATGAGGCAGCAATTTGTTTTTATTGTCTTCTTTCCTAATATAAAAAAAATCTCAATCTACAACTAAATTAATGAACTTTGCCACCCTCTGTTCCACAGCTTCATTTCTGAACTCCATGTTGGTTGTAATCCAGCTTTTCTAATCTGCTTGCCCAAAGGAATGGTCATTGTCAGGGTCTCTCTAATATTCCACCCTACGAAGCAGTTGAGTTCCTCAACAAAAGAATTCCCCTCTTTCCTCCCCTTCCACTGTCCAGGTTTTTTGGGGAGAAGAGGGGGTGGGTATTTTAGAATTCATTAGAACCTTTTTTAGGCAGAATCTTTATCAATCAGATACATGGGCACACAGCACTAAAATCAATTGCCAAAAGAAATGAAAACGTCTTATGGGCAATAGAAAAATAACATGACATGTTATTTTCTGCCATTATTATCATCTCAAAATATACAGCTGTGCAGTTGACCATTATCCTTGGAGTAAAATATACTAAAATCCACAGTGTTCATGCATGCATGCATGCATGCATGCAAGTATGCATGTATACATGCCTCTGTGTGTTTGTGCGAGTGTATGTGTGGGCATGTGTGTGTGTCTGTGTGTGCGCATGTGCACACACATTTTTAGGAATGCTAGAGGACAGCCTAGGCTGTCACTCCTCAGGAGCTATCCATCTTGTGTTTTGAAAGAGGGCCTCTGGGGCCTAGAAATTGCCAAGTTCTACTAGACTGGCTGGCCAGTGAGCCTGGGGGATCCTCCTATCTCTAGTCACACCAAAACTGGACTTATATGCAAGCAGTGCCACAGGAAGTCCCCTGCATGTTCAGGAATTGAAATTAGTCCTTGAACTTGCAAGACTACTCCTTTGCTGACAGAGCCATCTCGCCATGTAGATTTTAAGAGAAAGGGGAAGAGAATCACTTGATTCCAACAACCAACGACAGCTGTCCCCCATTCTGTCACTTTGGACTGCAGTCGCGTACACTTATTTCTGACACAACACCCGAGAGTTCCCATTTTATTCACTCATATTCAGCATGCAAAACACAGCAGACGCATTGGTCGGGAGCAACAGAAGATTGAGGCAATCAGTCTACATGCCCTAAAAGATCAATGCTATACTTAATGTGTACATTTAAAAATCTTCTTAATAAAGAAAGTAAAGTAGGAGGGGGTGGAGGGCAGAGGATAAAAGCGAGAAAGAAGGAATCACAAAGCTATCTAAGCCACCATTTGAGAGAAAACAGAAAGCTAGGGGCAAGAGAAACTTGTCAATTGTAGTCAGGAGAGCAGGAGGGAGCAGCTACCACATCTGTCCCAGGTTGGACACATCTTCCTTTGCTTTTCATGTCTTCACAATCATCAAACCTTGACCTTTCTCACCCTGAAATCTCAAATCTACCCTCATTTTCTCTTCCCGGTGGTTCTGTTCAAGTGAATGGGTTTATTGTATACTGTGTCCTACTGAAGTAAGCCTGCCAATTCCCTGTCTTTCGCTCTCTCCATCCTCAGTGGTGATACCCACCCTGGCAGCACTCACACACCACCTTGTGCACCAGTGGTCTTCAAGATAAAATCTAAAGCACAGGCTAAGTTCTGGGACCTTGATGATCTGTCTGCATTACATGCAGTCAACTTGATGATTCACCACATCGCTCCATTAAGGACAGGGCTTTATTTACTGATGAATGGACAAGACTATAAAACAAGGACCATTAGAGGAACTATCTCACGGGGCTTTAAAAAAAAAAGTTAGTAAGGATGTAACCACAGGCTTGGTGCAATGCTGGCACTTAGTCAGCCATCCACATAGACTAGGCAGGGCAGAAGGAAGAGAATGTGCTAGCTACTTCTTCTTTTAGGCTGTTTTTCAAGACTGTTCTGTCTTCTCTTCCACTCTCCTTAAAGCATGGTGGTAGACACTGTCCTCTAGCATAACACAGCTATTGCCCTCTCAAGCTGTCTGAAGCTGAGACTACTGGCAGCTGACTCACACAAGATTGGGCCCACCAAAGTCTATATCATGAAGCCGGGGAGGGGGCTCCATGAGGCCTCTGCCCTCCCAAATGCAGGCAGTTAACAGTTGCTGGGGAAGAGGGGCAAGAGACCTCAACTCTCCTCAAGAATATAGAGGAATTAAGGCCCTATCCCTCCTGCTAAGGACATGTAAGAGGTTAATGATCGCTAAGGAGGAGACATTTTTTTTCATAGTGCATTGCTCCTAAGTAGCCCATATAGTCCTGAACAAAAATTAAAAAAACAAACCCTTACCCAGGCTCCTGTAAATAACACCAACTAAGCTCATTGGCTCTCCAAACTAGACTTGAATAAAATAATTTCTTTGATTTCTTGTTGGTGCCCTATATGGGGTAAGGAGGTGTTTGTTTATGTATCTTAGAAACTATCTAATCCTGTCCAATTTATTTTGATTCCCTCCTGGAAGGAGGATTCACTGCTAATGTTCTGTACTCTTATTGATCTGGAAAAAAATTAGTTTCTTTTTCTAATATACAAGGTGAGTCACCTTCCCTCAGTGTGACCAAACTTGATAATTTTCTTCCTTATTCTATGAATAGCTGATCACCAAATCCCCTAATCTAAATTCTGAACACCCAAATTGTTCTCTAATGCTCCCTCCTCCTCATACCTGTTTCCCTGAGTATTCATCTTCCTGTCTAGAGATAAATTAGCACAGACACAATTCTTTCACTAAATAAACCCACAGATAAGTCACCCGGAGGATTTAATTGAAATGTTTGACATCAGCTGTCTGTTGTAAAGCTTAAATACAATCATATAAGTACATATATAAGCTGTGTCTTAAGCATGAAAACATGATATAGCTGTGGTGTTTTTATTATAACTATAGAAAGAAATCTCCAAGAGTGTCATCAAGAATTTCTAATAAACCAGGTCACAGCAAGGGTGACCAACAGTGTGTCATTTCAAATTACTGGACTTCTGCATTAAGGATCAGAGCATGTTAGACTAGGCTGAATTTTTAAAGTCCTTCAACTTCTGTTCCTATAAAGTAGATGAGATTAGATCAGACCAGCCTTCCCACCACAGACTAAAGTGACCAGGAAAGGAAACAATGGATGAACTAGGTTCTGCTCGAAGCCATTGGAGGACTGTCAGTCTCCTCGACTTTAAGGATCAATACTATGGAGAGCTGACATTTGACCTGTCTTTAACCCATTTGATTATTCCACCACGGACAGTGGAAAAACTCAAGACTGAATAGGGCTTATTCTAACCTCACAAAGCTACACAGGGGAAAAAAAATAAGAGTTCATGGCCTCCAAGAGGGAAGAGGTCCTGGTAACAACCCAAGCTTTCAGCAGGATCCCCAAGGGCCCAAGCTGGAAACTGACTAGGGCTCGGGAAAATTTGAAGGGCATCTTGGGGACAATTTAACCCCTGCCTGGATCAAAGTGCCCCTCTGCAGAAAAAAGTAACGTCAGCCACAGCTAAATACAATCTCTGTGTTTTTAATAAATAAATCCCCCATAGTCATGAGAATCGACTATGCTTACAAAAATAAGAACAAGCCAAAAATCCAGAGAAAATTCAGAAACAGACCCATAGGGAATTGAGACACAGTAGTTAATAAAGGGGAACTTTAGAGTCACTGTGGCTAATGTATTTCATAAACAACAAACTACAAATAATATAAGATTATCAAAGATGTATTCTGTAATCTGAAATACAAGCCCTGGTAAGAACACCATCAAAGGATGAGAATTACTGAAGAGAGGAAAGTGAAGCAGATGATATTGCAGAAGAAAATATCCATTAAAAATTAAAGCATGGAGAGAAAAAGAAGATATGACTGATGAAAGACTGTGTCTTTTCATCATTACACTGTGTGTGGCATGTGAGTACGGTGGATGAGTGTATGTGTTATGTGTGTCAGTGTATGTGTGTCTGTGGCATATGAACATGCACACACCACAGTGCATATGTAGAAGTCAGAGGGTAACTTACAAGAGTCAGTTCTTTCCTTCCACAGTTTGGGCCCCAGAGATTGAACTCAAGTTGTCAGGTTTAGCAATCAACCACCACTAGAACTGTACAGTCTCAGCAGTGTGGAAACACAGATTCAAACACAGGGAAAAAGGAACCCCAGAGCAGAAAATGGAATTGAAACAACCTGTGAGGAGAACATGGAAGACAGTTTACCAAAACCAATTGAGAAAATCAGGCCAGATTTCAAACACCTTGAGTATGAGAGAAATAAGAAAACTCATTCCCCGAATGTCGAAACAGAACAGAACTGCTGGACAAGAAAGATAAGAGAAATCTTAAAACTGTGGGGGAAATGAAGTTGGGCATGGTGATGGATGCCTTCACTCAGAAGGCAGAAGCAGGAACATCTCCTTCACTCTGAAGGCATAATCAGCTGAAACTCCTTCACTTAGAAGGCAAAAGCAGGTGAATGCCTGAGTTTAAGGTCAGCCTAGTAGACAAAACTAGTTCCAGGACAGCCAGGGCTATATAGAGAAACCCTAACTCAAAAAAACCACCCCTGCCCCGCCCCAAAGCAAACCAAACAAATAAAAGGATAAAAACCACACACACACATACAACTATGGGGGAAAAAAGACAAGATATCTAAGATAGCCACACAGATATCTAAGATAGCCACACAGAAGTATGTGTGGGAAAGACTATTTCTGAATAATAGTAAGACCAACAGACTCTTTGAAGATACATAGCAACCAGAATACTTATTTTTAGAAACAAATACTTTTAATGAACTAAAACAAGAATATCCTTTAAATATCCTTTAAAGAATACCCAAAAATATCCTTTAAAACTAAGGGGAAATTGTGTGTGTGGAGTGGTGTGAATTAATAAATACATTAAATATTTTAAATATAGTTAGAAAAAAAAAGACCTTGTTACCAGAAAGAAATTGTGAATGGGAAGAAAATAATCACAGAAAAAAGCTTGTTGTACTGAATGAAGAGACAGTCTACAGGAAAACACTAGCCAGGTCAGCATCTTACAAAGGGCTAATATCCAGTTAAAGGAACCAAAAAATTGGGCCAGACAGATGCTTCCGTGGGTGAAGGTCCTTGTCACCAAGCCTTAAGACCTGAGATTATGTTACAGTATCCTCATCGTAGAAGGAAAGAACCTATTTCCACAACTTGTCCTCATTCACAGGAACCACAGTACACGCATCATTCATGTATGCAAGCGCAGATACACACATACATGCAAACATACTACTAAGAAGTAATATTAAAATTTCAAATCAGTCTTTATTCAAAACCCATTTCAAGTTCCTTTAAGAATCATTTATTTAATTATATGTCATGCCCTAATGCTTTCCTAGGATGTCTCAGGGAGTATGCTAGGTCTAGGACCAGAGCAGGGACCTTACTCAACATCTTTGCATATCACATGTTGTTGGGGATCTTCCCTGGTGCACACAACTGAGCTCTGATCTCTCTTAGCACCAAAAAGCTCATTCAGGATTGGCATGTGTTTGGTCGGACTTTTCAGAATCTCATCAAGACCCCACAATATGTAGGTTGAACTCTTATCCTCTGTTTATGTCACATAGCTCAGTGGGGCCATACATTAAAGGCTTTGGATAAATATCCACAGAATTCAACTTTTGCAGAAGGCTACAATGATCTCAAACCACACGGAGCACTTTTAAAAAAGAAACAGAATATCTTCCAAGTTCCAGAAACAAAATCCATAAGAATTGAGATAGAAAGGTCTAGCTTATTAAGAAATAAAATGATGTATTTAATAAGATCTCAAGACAGCTGAAATATACTCTTCAGATTGAAACTCATTCTTGATGAGCAGAACAGAAGGGGCATATGATACTCACTGAAACTAACGTTGCTTGTGTAGGTTAAAAATAGTCCACGTGGGGCTGAGAGATGGCTCAATGGTTAAGAGTTTTTCTGAAGGGCCTGAGTTCAATTCCCAGCACACGCGTGGCAGCTCACAACTGTCTGACACCATCTTTTGGTGTACAGATGTACATGCAGACAAAGATTCCCATATACATAAATAAATCTTTAAAAAAACAAAAACAAAAACAAAAAACCAGCCTTCCAAGGCCTGGGATTCCAGGTATACACCACCACAGCAGACTTTTGTTTCTTCATGTGGGTGATAACGATCCAAACTCAGCTCTCATCCTTGTATAGCAAGGACTTTATTGACTAAGCCATTTCCCCTAGCTGGGGAATTGTTTTCTTTCACTCAAAGTCTCCATTATTTTTGTAGTCCACTATGGATATGCACTTTCTTAAGCAAAATTGAATAGGCTTTTCCCCCAACTAGAAAGATTTTCTATTTTATCAAGCACCTGATATATGGAAGATGGCACCAGAAGTTGTTTGCATCTCTTATCCCTTCTTGCAATTGAGACTAAGGAAAGCTGTGTTCCACTTCCCAGGTGCAGGCCAGAGAGAACTCTAAGGAAGCAACTCGCCTGTTGAGGTCAGACATAGGAAGTCCTATACCACTGCAGTCTGCAAACTCTGGCCTACACACTCCAGCCCAGCCTGGAGGTAAGACAGGGGTCTGTTTGCTTCACATTCCCACCACCTGACCAAGAACAAGAGCAAAGGAGAAGCATTTAGGAGAGACCTGATATGAAGGACTCTTTGCCTTACTCTCCAGCCAGCCTGAAACTTCTTAGTGTTTGATACAGAATCTTCTGTCTCAACCTCTTTTATTTCCAAAGCAGTGCCCTAAGAACACAGACAGGTCAAACTGTGTAAATTACCCTCTTGACTTCTGAGATCTGTGTCATGTTAACCTTATGAGAAATCTTGCAGCTGAACAATTACAGGCGGTGTATTTCCTCTAGGACCACAGTTTGTGTGTATCTGTACATAGCATATGTGTATATGTCCCTCTCAGTGTATGAACACACACAAGTACATACTGAGACCTTTCTCTATTGCTCTCCACTTTTTATTATTTGTTTGTTTTAGAGACAAGCTCTCTCACTGAAAAGTAAAGCTCATGGATTCTATAAGACCAGATGGCCAGGAAGCTTCAGAAATTCTCTCATTTCTAGTGTCCACTACTAGGATGCCGTGTCTGTCATGGATACTGGAAATCCAAACTCAGGTTCTCAAGCTTATAAAAGGAGCATTTAAATAAGCCATCACCCAACATCCTGACCACAGTTTTTATTGCATTTATTTATTTGTGAGTGTGAGTATGTACTTGGGCACACATGTTTCATGGTGTGTGTGAAGGTCAAAGAACAATTTATGGGGGTCAGCTCTTTTCCTTTCTTCCTGTGGATCCTGGGTATCAAACTCAGGTCATCTGTCACAGCGGCAAGCTCCTGGACCTGCTTAGCCCAGACCACAATTTCAAAAGAGCATATCTAAGCCATAAGGCCTCTGGCAAATAATTTTGATAATCCTTTATTATCATGTATCATCTTATATTACCTGATAACGATAATTTAGTAATTAAGAGGTAGACCTTTGATCCTTCTCTTAATACATAAAATATTAAACGAGCTAATACATAAACAGAGACTTAGATCTTCAAAGCATCTTCAACGGGTTAATCTTCATCTTCTACAAACCATATGCCTCAAGATCCAGCATGCCTAGAGCACTAGTTTCACAGTGCTGTGACAGAGCAACTAAGGAAGGAAAGATTTCTTTGGGGCTCACAGTTTCATAGTGTAGGTACATCATGGAGAAAGGGCATGGCACACAGCCTGACCAGGAGCAGTGTGGACGGGCTGCAGTGGTTGTTCACATCACAGAAGACCGGAAAGAGGAGCACATGGGTCTGGAATCAAGGGCAGGTACAGCCTTCGAAAGTCCATCCCCAGTGAGTTACTTATGCCAACTAGGCCCCACCTCCTAAGGGTCCCTCAGTCTCAAAATATCAGTGCTATTAGCTGATCCAATCTTATTGGATCCAACAGGTATCCAATGCACAAACATGGTGGAAATACTTGAGATTCATAGGCATTCTCTGACTGGTGCTGTTTACACAACTGCAATACCCTTCATCCAACGCATTCAACAAATGTTTATCTAGAAGGGGGAAAAAAAAAGATTGAACAAAGAGAGGCAGGCTCTGTCTGTTGAAAAAGCACATGATGCAAATAAGCATGCAACTAGGGAAAGTGTATCCAGGCTAATGGCTGTAAGGAGGAGCACCTGATGAGTGGAGGCAGGGGACTTGATCTTGAGCCTGAGAAGTCAGGCTGTCCTGACAAGGAAGTAACACAACATCTGGTTTCTGTCAGGTGGAACCAGGTTTGACAAAAAACCTAAATGTTTTCCAAGCAGGTGGATACGGAGCAGCAAAGGTAAGCAAGTCATAGGAGAGGACCTGAACCTGAAGAAAGTGGGCCATGGTCATGTGGGCCTGTAATCACAGAGCTTCTGGGGAACAGAGGTAGAAGAATCCTGCAAGTGTGGGGGCCAGCTACTGTAGCCTATGCAGCTGCAGGAAACCAGAATAGATCCTGCCTCAAACTGGGTGGAAGTTGAAAACCAACACCAGAGATTATCTTCTGACTTCTACACACACATACATACACACACACACACACACACACACACACACACATACACACAGGAAAACTTGAAGAACCTATGCAAAGGCCCTGGGGTACTAGAAGTTAGTAAGAGAATCCAAGGAAAGCCCACTTCTCCTCTGCTTACAGAATTCTGTCCCCTCACATATTTCTCAATCGTGACATCCTCTGAGGAGCTACTGTCCCCTCCCCAACTGTACTGTAAACTGATATCCCTCATACGATTATGACATTTCTTCTCCACGTCTGTTAGCACTTAACTCACTGTAAGACAATTATCTGTGTATACATCTGTCTCCCTCACCAGCAGGAGGGACACAACATTATCTTTCTAACTCTTGGTATGCAGTACTAAACATGTTTAAAGCATTCCTTGTCTGTGAATGAATGAGTTGGGACAATCCAACCATGTTCCCCACTCCACGTCTGTGCCTCCAACCCCTACCCCCAGCACACCCTAACTAATCATTCTGCCTCATAAATGTACTTATCTACTTTGAGAGTTGCCTACATCTTTTTTCTTTTTTTTTCTTTTTTTGGTAAAGACTCAGATGTACAGTAATAACTCTTTTAGAAAGCCCTTTCTCCGGCTGCCCTTAATGAATCATAAGGTGTTATTTACTGCAGCCTCGGAACCATCTGCACAGACATTGTTAACACAATGTAATTCGTTTTATAAATATCACACAATTATCTAATTTTTTAAAGGCTCTGGCTGCTTTGAAAGGTGTTATTTTGGAAACAAGTCCTGGCCCATCCTAGGGAAATTCCCAAACCAGTATTGTAATTGCTAAGTATATCCACAGAAGCCCTGAGAAGGCTGGACAGGAAGTATAAATCTCTGAGCTGTTGTGGACATTTCTGAGTGCTGCCAACACAACAGGAGAGGGGTCACACGCACCCCTGTCCCACCTGTGGTCACCTGCCCTGTCTGCACTCCGGATAATGATCCCAGAACTCCAGGAGACCCAAAGTCAGTTTCCCTCCCTGGTTACAGCAGCCCCTCCCCTGAAGGACACTTGCCAGCCTGAGTGTCCAACAGTTGCAAGAAGGATTAGAAACAGGGACATGCCTGTCCACTGCCCATTTTTGCTAAGGTTTCCAAATGGAGCTAGCCTTCTGTGGGTTTTCCTTAGGGGGTGCCAGCAACCCCTCCCCCCTCCCCCTACTCTCCTGCCACCTCCCAGGGTAAGCCCTCCCTTCTGGGACAAGAAAAACAATACAATCAAGATTAGGGTATTCCTGGAGCAACCCAACCCTCCAGCTCTCTGGCTATTTGATACAGGGCTGTTAGACAGGGCCCTGCCCCTCCTCCACCTATCTTTACCTGCCATCTTTAGAGGATTACTGGGGAAGGGCTGGCAGTGGTCTGCAGTAATTTAACCCAGGCCTCCTGGAGCTGTTTAAGAGCAGATGTGAGCTAACATTCCCATCCAGCCAGGAAGAGTCCTGGAATTCTGGGCAAATGCAGTGTCCCCGAAGAGTGTGCTGAGCCCCACTTTGTCTCTCTCCACTGCAGAGGGGCAGGATGTGGCTGCCTGGGAAAAGAGCCCTTACCAACACAGTCCTGAGGCTGCCCTTTGGGGTGTGTGTGTGTGTGTGTGTGTGTGTGTGTGTGTGTGTGTGTGTGTG
>NW_021604699.1:4074149-4080729 GCF_004785775.1 Grammomys surdaster | reverse complement strand
GTGTGTGTGTGTGTGTGTGTGTGTGTGTGTGTGTGTGTGTGTGTGTGTGTGTGTTGTGTGAGAGAGGTGGAGGTCAGAGAGAGGCAGAGGGAGGCAGAGAGAAAGCGAATCTGGCACACATGAGGGCTGGTACTTCATTACAGACTTCCTGTCTTTATCTCTAATAATTATAAAGTCCCTTGGGAAGAAGGAAAGGGTGCTATGAGGTGCCACAGGAAGGGGTAGACACCACCAAGGAAGGCAGGGTCAGGAAAAAAGAAAGCCTGAGAAAGGAGGATGAGGGGGTGGAGGGGAGATGGTGAACATCTGCTCTGTGAGGTACAAACACTGCACTGACCTTACCTTTTGGATGGAAGCTGCCTTTCTACCTAGTGTTTCTACTGTCCAACAGGCCAGGGCTTAGGGGAGAATCCTGAGGTGGGTGAGGTCAGATTGTGTTGGCTAGGTCCCACCAGTCAACACTGTCTGGGTTGCAACCCACAGACCATCTTCAGAGGCTTCAAATGCCCTTCCTAAGGAAAAACACATCACTAGTGTAAGAGTCTGTTACTGCTACAAACAAAAACAAACAAACAAAAAACTTTAGATTCCCTAGACTGGGTATTTTACAAATAAAGAAACAAACTCCTTATATTTCTGGAGGGAAGTCCAAAATCAAAGAGCCATTGGACGGATGCCTGGTTGGGCTCACGTTCCACAGATGGAACCTTCAATTTCATCCTGACAAGAGCTCATGTTCCACAGGACCAGGTACCCAGGAAGACAAAAATGCTTCAATTGAAATGTGGGGTGCTCGATTGTGCATCCAGCAGATGGACAGGAGGTCCACCCTGTTCTCTACCAGGTATCAGACACATCTGCTGCACCCTGTTCTCTACCAGGTATCAGACACATTACACATTAAAGATTCCCTTTCCTCAGACAAGAGGCAGGAGAGAGAACTCAACTGGTAAAGTGCTCTGCTATCCAAGCATGAGAAGCTGAGTTTGCTCTCTAGCACCCATAGTGAGAAGAAAAGCAAGGCACTATGGGTATTCTAACCCCAGGACTGAGGAATTGAGGGCCAGAGGCTCCACTGAAACTGCTGGTCAGCCAGACTAGAGTAGAGAAATCAGTGAGCTCCAGGTTCTGTGCAAGACTCTATCTCAAAAAGGAAGATCCAAAGCAGCTGAAGAAGACATCCCAGTGTGAATCTTTAGTGGACGTACACACACACATGATAGACTAACACTGAGCGGGGAGTAAAGTATGAGTTTCTAAAAGAAAGGTCATGCATTATACTGTAACATATCTTAAAATATAGAGTAGAACATACTGCTGTAATTCCATTACTGGGAGAATGAGGCAGGAGGATTGCCAAGAGTTCATGGCTAGCCTGGGTTTTCCAGTGAGACCATGTCTTTGAAAGGAGTAGGGCTGGAGAGATGGCTCAGCAGTTAAGAACACTCACTGCTCTTCCAGAGGTCCTGAGTTCAATTCTCAGCAACCACATGGTGGCTCACAGCCATCTGTACTGGGATTTGATGCCCTCTTCTGGTGTCTAAAGACAGCTGCAGTGTATTCATATACGTAAAATAACTAAACGATTCTTTTAAAACATTAAAAAGATTTAAAAATTACAAATATATATCCAGACACACACATACACACACGGTGTGGGGGAGGGAGAGAGAGAGAGGGAGAGAGGAAAGGAGGGAGGGAGGGAGCAAGGGAGGGAGGGAGGGAGAGCTTTTAAGTTTATATGTTTCTGTGAAGATGAAATAGGGAGCAAGGATTTGGGGCTCTGTGAGCCAGACTATATACTGAAGACTTAACTGTGTCCTAGAGCCCATAAACAGCTAAAGACACAGAGGAACCTGTCCATGTTCCAATGTGACTCTTGTTTACAAAAACAGACACTCAGACACGCAGTGGCTGAGTCCACAGACATTATCAGGAACACTGAATGTGGAGGACTCCCCTTAAATTTTACAGATCTCAACTACAGCTCTGTAGTCCAGAAACCTAAGGGAAGTCACCACAGCTGCCTCAGGGTTGGGGTTAGCAGAGGAACACACAGAACAATGATCTTCTGTGTTTAAGACCATACCTCGGCACAGTCTGAAGATTTTCCAACATCTCTGGAAATCCATGCTTTCCCAAGTCTCAGGAAACTGCATGCATACAGGAGCAAGAACAGCCTGAAATACACAGTAGTAGAAACTGAGGAAAGGTAACCAGAAGGGTGGGGAATCCAAGCACTGATTCTAACCTTCCCATAAACAGCTAAGCTGCTTGACTGCTCCAGCCATACTCATGGATACACAGAAACACTAAAGTGTGTCTCGGGGAAAAAAAGTATTTAAACAGAGCTGGAGAGAAAGACAAGCATTTGCTGGTCTTACAGGGAACCTGAGTTTGGTTCCCAGCACCTATAAAGGACACCGACAGTCAAGTGCCAGAAGATCTAACACCCTCTTCTGGTCTCCACTGGTACCTACACATCCATTTCCCTCCTTCCCTCCCTCCTTCCCTCCCCTCCTCTGTCACACACACACACACACATTACAAAATAAATGTTAAAAATAAATAAATAAAACCACTTGGCACTTGGGAAGCAGAGGCAGGCAGAGCTCTGAGTTTGAGGCCAGTCTAGTCTACAGAGGGAGTTTCAAGACAGCAAGAGCTACACAGAGAAACCCTGTCTGGAAAAACCAAACAGATACATAGATACAGATAAATAAATAGATAGAATGATTTTACCACCAAAGAATGTATCCAAAATAAAATGGGCACTGAACAGAATTTTGTGGGTTATCTAGAAAAACTCTTAACTTACAGAAAAGAAAAAAATACCTATCAGTGGTCACGACGCTAGGGTATAAAGGATCACACAGCTACATGACTAAAGCTCTAGGTCCATGGAGATGGGCAACGATGCATTTCCAGCCTCAGCTTCATGGCCAGTGTTTGTGTGCCTGTGTAGGAGTCTATGTATGTACAGCTGAGCATGTACATATCTGTATGTGGACCGACTACTCATTTCCAGCCTTGACCTTATGCCCTGCCTTATCTCAGACAACACGGAAGTGTGTGTGTGGAATACAAGAATGCACGATCGATGAATCACAGACAACTTCATGGTCTAACTCACATATTATTCAGAAGGAATATTCCAGGTAGAGCTATTGACTTGGGTATTTAGTTCTTCAGAAACTACAAGCAACTGCTGAAGTAATATGAGTGGTCTAAAGGAGGGGAATTGCCACTCCAGGCAGCTAATTCCATGCTCAGGAATTATTCATGCCTGATGAGAACCCATCTGTAACATCAATGAAGTCTTTATTCTTGACAACTACTCACAGAGGACTCGGGCTAAGTGTGCTAATATCTCTGCCTGGGCTTTTTCCCAGGACCTGGGAAATGGCAGTGTGGTTGCTCAGAGGGCTTGTGGCTGCTTCCACATCTTCTTCACCCACCATCTATCACCTTGGGATTCTGCAGCCTGCAGGCTCTCAGCAGCACAGGGTGGGAAGAACAACTTGACTAGTTCTGCCTGTCGCCTTGTTTTCCCCCCTCTGACCACAGGGCAGGGCAGGTGCATTCAGGAGACACCAGCACATACAGAGGTTCCTATATAACCATTACAACCTCTGAAGTGCCTCTCCCTGCTACCCAGCTGAAGGTCAAATGAGAACAGCCTGCCTTCCTCCCACAGGTGCTGGCCCCTCAAAAGGAATGCAGACTTTGAGCTCCATTGATGTTTTCAAAATACTGCTGTCTCTTTGAACTAGCATGGAATGTGTAACTTTACCCACAGACTGTGCAACTTTCCAGCCGTCCAGTTTCTATGATATAACTCATTTCAACTATTAAAAAAAAATGCCTTAAAGAATCCCACTGTAAAGATTCAGAAAATAAGCTGTCTTCATCTTTTGCTATAGATAATTATGTCCATATGTGCATGTCCATGCATATAGTTTATTAGTTTTTCAAAAATGACAACCTTCATGAAAAGGGTCAGGTTAGTCAGCAGTCCTCTGTCTTCCTCCCTTCTGAGAGTCCAGAAGCTGACCCTTACAAGGCCAGATATAAGTCAGTGTAGAAGGCTCCATGTCCCAGTTACTCACTCCTTTAAATGAAAACACTGTTTAACTGCAAACATTATCAAAATGTTGCCCATTTATTTCACAGCCATGTGAAATAAAATGAAGCTAATAATTACAGAAAAAGTAAAATACTTCAAATATATAAAGTTTGGAAGTAAAGAGTTTAGAAAACACTTTCTTGGTTCTTTGTGGTTGGCTGATACAGCGTCATTGGAATTATTATTAAGAGTAAGCTCACAAAAATGTCGAGATGTTGCAATGGAAAATAAATATAAATACTTTTCATTTAGTTCGGATATGCATGATTTTATAGGGAAATGCACACACACACATGCACACAGGGAGACACACCCAATAACACACATACAAACATACATATAAATATATAAACATACCTATAGACATATAGACACACATAGGGACACAGGCACAGACAACTATAGACATACACACAGAGACACACAGAGACTCAAGAACAGATGCACATACACAGACACACACAGAGATGAAATACATACAGAAAGACACAGATAAATAGACAGAGACACAGACACAGACAGACAGACAGACACACACACACACACACACCACACCACACCTTCCTTCACAGAGCTGAAATGTCAAACCCAAAATAAATTCAAAACATTTACAAAATAAATTTAGACATCTGAAGGGGATTTCCCACAATTAAATTTGCAGTACTATCAACAAAATCGGTTTATTTTAAGGGGAGCTGCCCGATATATAAATTCCCCTTTGCCTTTGAAATGCTTTTACCAGATAAGATAGCTTTTGTTTAATCTGCTATTTTCAGAACTTGCTTTGGGGTCTGAATGCACCCAGTGGAGTGACTTGAGATTTCCTACCCTGCTTTCAAATGTGCTTCTTCTGTCTGTTTGTATTTAGTAATTTCCTGTCAAACAACCTCACATAATTAACTTTCCTTGCTCCAACCCACTTTTTTTTTTCCTATTCCTACTTCCTGAGGATGGTAATAAAATGCTGATTACAGGAGACTGCTATTTGCTCCCCTCCCAGTCCCCCCTTCTGACTCCCTTTGTGGGAGCTCTGGCTCAGGTTGCAGGGAGATTTTCATCAGGGAAAGACCTGGACCAGGAGAATTCAGCAGAGACTCTGTGGCCATTTGTAATGTCTGCATACTGTACCACCCTCCCTCTCACAGATGGAAGACGGCCATGCCACCAGTAAGTTGCTCTTGCTGAGGAAAAGGAGAGAAAGAAACCAGAGGTCCCAGCCAGCCTCTCTATCAAGCCACTATAATGATGCCATCCAAAGGGTCCTCACTGCCACATGTGGCCATGCAGCTGTCCAAATGCTCCCAGGGCCACTAAGGAACTCAATTTGCACCTTGATTTGTCTTTAACTAGTTTACAGGAGTTAGACAGGGCTAGTGGGCCTCTGACTGGCCAGCACAGCTTGACAACCATCTGCCACCTTACAGGACATAAAAAGAATGAAAGAACAAGATGTCATTAGCAAACCTTGAAAGAAAAGAGGAAAATTCATAGCAGGCTTTCTTCAACAGAAGAACTGAAAGAGGAAAGAGGAGAAAGCTGGGAACTGTGGATTAATCAAAGTCTAAAAGACATATTAACTGGCTCCAAGGAGGGGGTTAGTTGCATCTGTATTAAAAGAAAGAGGTAAACAAAACTTTCTACTGAGTCAGATATTTGAGAACTACGTATCTATGCTACAATTAAGGAATTGTTGCTAATTGTTAAAAAATATAATGCTATTTTTGAGTTTCTAAAAGCAGACTTTATATTATTAAGATAATATACTGTGAAATACTTCAGGATGAATGTCATAATATCTGGGATTGGCTTGGAAACAACCCATTTGCAGAAGCAGAACATGTATGGTTACACATGAAACTAGATGGTCATGGCTGGATGGTAAGCACATGAAGACTCCCTCTCTTAGTATGTGACTCAGTATACATATCATTTGAAGTTTATCTTCTTACTGAGAGGCTTATGTGAAGAACCATAATACAAATCTATAAATATATGTGCAATGGTTATACTGCATTTAATTTGTAAATTAATTCAAATTTTAACACTGTTTCCAGATGCAAACTTTACCAGTGGGAAATTGTACACATAATATACTCTACAATGGTACATTGCTTAGTTGTTAAAGAGGACCAATTACAGGCTGGAGAAATAGCTCAGTGGTTAAGAATGATTCCTGCTTTTTCATAGAACTGGTGTTCAGCCCTGTGTGGATGGTCACAATCTCCTATAATTCAAGTTCCAGGGGTTTCAACCTCCTTTTCTGACTTCCATGGGCTCCTGCTCACATGGGGTTCAAATAAACTTACATAGAAGAATGCACATGCACAAGAAAGAAGGAAGGAGAGGAGAGGAGAGGAGAGGAGAGGAGAGGAGAGGAGAGGAGAGGAGAGGAGAGGAGAGGAGAGGAGAGGAAAAGAGAGGAGAGGAAAAGAGAGGAGAGGAAAAGAGAGGAGA
>NW_021604699.1:4017368-4074139 GCF_004785775.1 Grammomys surdaster | reverse complement strand
GAGGAAAAGAGAGGAGAGGAAAAGAGAGGAGAGGAAAAGAGAGGAGAAGAGAGGAGAGGAGAACTGACTGAAAGAAAGGAGGGAAAGAAGGAAGGGAGGGAAGAAAGGAAAGAAAGGAAGACGGACAAACAGGAAGGAAGGGAGGGACAGAGGGGGAAGAAAAACTATACCTTTAAAAACCAATGAATTATGTCTACAAATGTGCTACATTTACTACTAAACACATAAGAAAGATAAGTAGAGCTCGGTAATACACAAACAGACTACAATGTATCGGAATGCATACTTTAGCAGATACAGCTTCTGCGAACTTGGAGAACACTGTACTGAAAGTTCTATCCAGTGACATAAAGTAATAAATAGGAAGAGTAATAATAGTAAGGCCATGATCAAGAGCTAGCAACAAAATGTCTAAACTACGGACATCAATGTAAATTGTCTACACAATAAATCCACAGAATGTAAAATCTAAAAGAATTAACTAGAAGTTAGTTAGGTTCAAAGTACATTAAAACTTCAAAATCATTGAAAAATTTAAATAACGTAGAACATATAGTAGAAGGGCTACATATGGTAGGTCATGTCTATCATCCTCATACTTGGGAGAATGAGGCAGGAGGGCTGCCATGAATTTGAGGCCAGTCTGAAGTATATAAGTTCCAAGTCCATCTGGGCTGCACTGTGAGTCTTGCTAGGCTCAAATAATAACAGAATGTATTAGGGAAAAAATAACTTATTAACCTCAGAAAATCACAATAAAAAGTTTTAGAAATTCAACAAAAGGTTATAAAATGACTGTTAAAAATAAAGGGAAATAGTATGTTGATCCTTGTTTTTAGACTTGGATAGATTCAAAAGAGAATGTTTCAGAAGTTCAAGGCCAGGCTCAACTACAAACTGAGTTCAAGGCCTAGCTTCCAAAAAAAAAAAACAAAAAGAAAGGAAGGAAGGAAGGAAGGAAGGAAGGAAGGAAGGAAGGAAGGAAGGAAGGAAGGAAAAAGAAAAAACATATAATGTTATTTAGACAATACAATAGGCAAATTTTAAGATGGGTATACTATGCCAGACGTGGTGGCTCACACCATTAATCCCAGTACTTAAGAGGCAGAGGCAGGCAGATCTCTGTGAGTTGGAGGCCAGCCTGGGTTACAAATTGAGTTCCAAGCCAGTGCTGTTACACAGAGAAACTCTGTCTCAACAAAAAAGGGTATAGTGAAAACCACAAGAACAACTAAGAACACTCTGAACAACTAGGAACACTCTGAACAACAGCCTTCTGGGAAGGCTATGACAAGGACTTCTGTGTGAAGTCTGTCTGTGGGAATACAGTGCAAACAGAATCAGACTTGAGCATGTAGGTATAGAAATGCTCCTCTCAGGGAAGATAAGCACAGAAAGAGTATGCATTTGAAGCCAAGCTATCAAACAACTGAAAATGTATGAAAATGAAGGGTATCGAAGCTTGCCTCAGGCTGATTCCATGGGTCAGTGGGTCAAACATGTTTGCCACACAACTCTGACCACCTGAGTTCATCCCTAGAACACATACATGTACAACTAATTGGGTGCCATGGGTCCAGTCTTCAATCCTAGTCCCAGCCCCCCTGTGGTGAAATAGGAGACAGAGATTTGAGGATTGTCCCACACAGGTACAGAAACAATAGAGACCCTGCCTCAAAAGACAGAAGGAAGAAGAGAACTGAATCTTAAAAAGTTGTCCTCTGAGGAGCTGATTCTGGTAGAGACTTGCTGAGCTTGGGGGGCAGGGAGGTGGACGGGGAGAGATAGTCTCAGAGGAGAAGGGGAGGGACTCTGTGAGGGATGGGCCTGGAGGAGGAGCAGGGTTTGGGATGTAAATAAATTTTTTTAAAAAAGTTGTTCTCTGATCTCCATCATGGCACACATTCACACAAAGACAGACAGACAGACAGACAGACAGACAGACAGCATTAGAAACAAAACAAGAACCTGCTGCCTCAAAGCATCTGATGTAGAGTGCTTGAGAACACAGTATAAACACACATACTCAGGTGTGAGAATAAAGAAACCACAGAGCCATGTTCAATGTTCAACAGGAGCAGTGAATCCTGTGGCTTTCAGAAGGGCATGGCCGGTCGCAGGGAACACCTACACAGTTCTGAAGGAGCGGATGGTGACAGTGAACAGGGCTGCCTGACACACAAATGACCATGAAGTCCCAGGGAGGTAGAACCAGGAGCAGCAATGAGCCCCTGGGAGCGAGGAGTGAACAAAGGTGTGGAAATGGAATTAGATTTGAATTAAGATCTGGTCAAGAGGCATCTGCCCACTCCCTTCTCTCGGGGTTAGACACTGGGTTAAAATATACACTAGTGGTCCTGATTGCCAAACCAGGTGGACTACCCAACTCCACACTCATCTCATGAGGTACACAATGATGTGGCATTGTTGTGAGCATCTAGAGCCCTGACCCAAAAGCCTGGGTAAGGACTATATCACTGTAACAAAAAAAACCCAGGCCAAATACATCTGGGCTCCACAATTACCATCATCTCAAATATGTTACTTAGCATATTTGTGCCTTGGCATCCCCCAGGAGTAAAATGTAATGATAACAGCACCTCCCTCCCAGGACTAATGTGAACATTTAAAATTTTAATATGTGGAAAGCACTTCTAAAAGTGTTCCGAAAGCCCAGCACACTCAACACACTGGGGCTCTGATTATTACTGCTTTCTTACTGAATGCCTCTGGGCCCAAGTCTTCAAAATCCCTGAGCCTCTGCTTCCTTCTTTCAAAACCATAATATTCCTGTCTTCATAACATGCTGGATGGTTTGTGGAAGAAAATAAAAGGAAAAATGGCTTCATAAATTGCCAGTGTTGTAGCTGGAGCCGTTATGGAACTGAGTTCCACTGTATTTCACAGAATCGTGAGCTCTTTTCTTGTGGAAATTGATATTTTTTATCTCCCTAGGCTGCTGAGAACCTCACACAGTAATTGTTAGCACAAAATTAGCCACTCTCACTTCATACAAAGTAATTAAAGGACTGTTCTTTAGAAATCTAGCACATGAATCAGCTGGGTACAGTAGATGGATACCCAACCATTAGAGATGTCTAAACAATTTAGTTAAGCTTTAGTAAAAATATGAGCTCACATGGGCCACATTGTGCAGCGAGGAAAGCCCTCAGCCCTTAGGAACACTGTGTGCCCTGTCTTTCGTCTTCTTTTCCATCATTACTTTTTAAATGTAGCAAAATTCAGTCAATTCTTTATTCTTTCCTGAAAGTTCATCTTGGGATATAAGAAAATACGAGGAACCAATGCTTATTGGTGAAGGAGGATTGCTGGAAGGTTTCAAAAGCAAAATTACAGGATACACATATATGGAGTGGAAATGGATGGTTTTAAAGTCAGTTTCCCAAATGAAATCTCCTCGACCTCTTAGTCCACTTTCAAAGCTGACTAGTGGCTGGTTTTCAAACGGCTACTTTGTGCATTAGACATATTTGCTCCTTTTTTCATTTGGGATTTGAAACAGGGTCTCATTTTGTAGTGCATTCTGGCCTGGAACTCTAGGCAATCCTCCTGTCTCAGCTTCCTGAGTACGGAGATGGCAGATAGGTAGCATCACACCCAGTTTAAACTCAACCCTTACGTGCTCCACAACTTTATCTAGATCTATTTAACGTAAAGGAATTATAAGCTTCCTCTACCTTTAGTCAGGGTTTCTAGTGTTACAACAAAACACCAGGAGCTAAAAGCAAGTTGAGAACAAAAGGGTTTATTCAGCTTACACTTCCACCTTGCTGTTCATCACCAAAGGAAATCAGGACAGGAACCCAAAGCAGGAATCTGGAGGCAGGAGATGATGGAGAGGCCTTTGGAGAGGTGTTGTTTACTGGCTTCCTTACACTGTCTTCCATAGCTTGCTTTCTTAAGGATCCTAGGACCACCAGCCCAGCAATGGCCCACCCACAATGGGCCAGGCCCTCCTCCCTTGATCACTAATTGAGAAAATGCCTACCACCTGGATCTCATGGAAGCATTTCCTCAACTGAAGCTCCTTCCTCTCTGATGACTGCAGCTGTGTCAAGTTGACAGAAAACCAGCCAGTATATCTACAAAAACCCTTGGTAAAAAGAAGAAATAACAAATAAAAACAAACAAAACGAAGAAGAAATAAGGAAGATGCAATCATCTATTCAAAGCAACTCATAACCCTAAAAGAATGATTTGAACAGACCAGAGAAGAACACAGCAAAATATCACATACGTATTCAAGGACGTAAAGGGCATGGGGAACATTGGGCATGTTAGTATTCTTGTCCTATAACAAATACTTGAGATAAAGCAATTTGAAAAGAGGGAAAGTACCTTTGGGCTCAGTTTTTTAGACTTCAGTCCAACAAGCTGGTTTGTGGGTTTGGGGTCTATGACAAGGCAGCGCATCCCAGTGGGGTCATGTGGTGGGGAAAGCTGCTCACCTCGAATCAGCCAGAAAATGAAAGAGAGGAAACAGATGGGGTCCTTCATGCTCATCACAGCTATGCTCATTCCATGACCTAACCATCTCCCATTAGGGTCCTCCTCTTAAAGGATCCACAATGTCCCAAGAGAACCAAGCACTTGGAATCATGTGTTCAACAGATGGCCCTTTGAGGTAACTTCTTCAAGCAATTGGGTGACTTCTCCCTCCTTTGTATGTTTATAGAATGTTTTGATCTGTCTTCCCTGCATCTGGGGAGAAGAGATGGAAACGTCTGGTCTGATTCCATTAACAAGAAATGCACAGAGTACACACCACAGCCTTCTGCACAGAGGGTAACTAACTGACCTGCATGTCATTATGCCTTGGAAGTCTCATCTTTTACAAAATCCAACTTTGCTCATCAAAGGCAGACACCTGTTAGATACAATGACCACCATCAGGAGTTCTAAACTGTGTGTTTGTGGTATGTGTTCATCATATATCTATGGGTAGTCTCTCTCTCTCTCTCTCTCTCTCTCTCTCTCTCTGTGTGTGTGTGTGTGTGTGTGTGTGTGTGTGTGTGTGTGTGTGTGTAGGTCACAGGACAACCCTGACTCCCATTCCTTGGTTGCAGCCCACTGTTTTTGAGATAGGGCCTCTCATCTGCGTGAAACTCACCAAACAGGCTAGGGTGGTTGGCCATCAAGGCCCAGGTATCCTCCCATCTCTACTTCTATTGGACTGGGATTACCATCAGCAGACCCAGCTTTTTTAAAAACATGGGTTTGGGGATTAAACTCAGATCTTACCAATCAACCCCACCTCCTCAGCCAAGGAATACAGTTTTAAATTTCCCTAGCTCAAGAAGTAAAGAGGAAAAGAGTCTACATTCTTCGGCTGGTGACACCAGAACTGACCAGAGGCAAATAAAGCCATTGGAGGGGGTGGGGGCCTGGCATTTAGGTTAGCATTACATGAAAAGAACACTATGCAAACACAGGAGCTGTGCCACAGTCTACTGACTATAAATGAATATGAAACCTATTTCCATTCCATGCAGCCGAGAATCTTGTTTACCAGACACATGATACAATTAAAGCCAAATGAAGAGATGGCCCTGAGCTATGCATTTATAATAAGAACCAGGACCCCTCTTTTTTTTTTTCTAGACTCTAATCAGTCAAGGGCTTGAAACCTGGAACCTATATGTATCAGATTCCTTGGCCAACAGGATTCTAAGTGAAGGTTCTCTCAAAGAAAGGTGCTTATATGAAGCAGAAAGACGGCGTCAGACATGTGCTTTTGACTCGGACAGCTATTGCACAGTCTTAACACATGGGCACATGGGCATCTGTAACAGAACAAAGACCCAAAGCCTCCTGTGGCTGCTGATGGGCCAGTGCTGAGCATAGGAGCATGCATTCTGCCACTGACGATCTGAACACCATCTGGGTAGCTAACACCTCTGCCTCTGCCATTCATCTGTGCCTCCTGTCTTTTTAAGGGTTACAACCCAGTTCTCTGCACTGCATCCCTTTCTGTAGACATGCATAAAATATGCATTATATATATATATATATATATATATATATATATATATATATAATACCTACATATATATACCTATATTTCATGATCCAGTATACCTAAAACCATGTAGAGCTCACGACCATATAAATATAACAATGCTCCCCATGGCTAGCTAATTGCTTCAGAGGGGAAGGAAGCAGATGTCCCCTGTGCTCACTCAGGGCAGGTCAGACTCTGGTTTCTGGGTCAAATATGATAAACAACTTTACTCATCTCTGCATTACCAAGGCTGAAAAGAAGAAACTGCATCAAGACTGGGAAGTTTGGAGATGTGAATAACAAATCAGTGAAGGACAAGGAACTCAACCCACAACCAAACCAGCAGCAGAGGCCTCTA
This sequence comes from Grammomys surdaster, assembly GCF_004785775.1. Classification (NCBI taxonomy): domain Eukaryota; kingdom Metazoa; phylum Chordata; class Mammalia; order Rodentia; family Muridae; genus Grammomys; species Grammomys surdaster. The sequence goes on along the minus strand of NW_021604699.1, from coordinate 4,067,759 downwards.
GGCAGACCTAATATAGCTGGAACCCAGGAAACAGTGCTAGAAGGGAGGAGGTGAGGCTGTGGGAGTGGCAAAGCAATTAATTCTAAACTATTTAGCTCAGGTCTTCTAACATCTCTCCTTCAGTTTTTCTTTCCCTAATTGTCTGCCTCATGTTGCACTTGACCATCAAAATACACACACACACACACACACACACACACACACACACATACACACACACACACACAAGACATAAGACAGAACTAACTATATACTATTTATAGGTAGTTTTTTAAAAGAATTAAAAAGAATATAAAGATACAATGCAAACACAATAGAATACAGAAAAATAGCAAAAAACATAAACGGACATTTCTGTGGAAGACACACAGGGAGTAAAGAAGCGCATGTAAACATTATTAGCCATCAGCAAAATGCAGACTAAGACCACAACATGATGTTTCAATCCACCTATCAAAACAGTTAAAGCATAGTAAAAAGTCCTGGAAAGTATGTAACACACTGGATCACATGTACACTGCAGATGGGCTATAAAGTGATGTGGCTACTCCAGAAAACAGTTTAGATGTTCCTCATGAAACTGAGCTTTGGGAAAGTACTCAACAATGGCACTGAACAATTTACCAAAACACACAAGTCAGCTGAGTCTACAACATGGAGGGAAGGCAATCTTAAAAAAGTCACATGATTTATAACACAAATTAAGCTACATATCAGGAAGGGATGACATAGCATTTTCAGAAATGAAAAAATCAGTTGCTACCAGGAACCAGGGAGAGAGAGGTGGACTCGGTCATAAAAGAGCAAGATGAGACATGTGAACAGAGCAGGATGCTCTGGACCTCAATGGTAGCAGCAGACACACAGCCTATCTGTCCAATAAAGTTCTGTCAACTAAATGCATACAAATATAGACACACCCACAAAAGAGATACGGAGGCCAGCAGAGTCCTGAGAAAGGAAAAATTTCAAAATGATCACTCATTTCTTGATTAATGTTATTTCCTGATATGCTATGCTGTATGATACTACTATCAGATTTTGTTAGGTAAAGAATCCAAATGATTCCCTTATTGCTCATGCACTTACACGTGAAATCTACTGTCTTGAAGTACAAAGATTCTTTTTAAGTAAAAAAAAAAATGAAATGAAATAGCTGTGTCAATAATAGACAAGGTCAACTTCAGAACATAAGAAATCACCATTGTTAAGTAGAAATAACAACCAGTCAAAAAAAATCACTAAGATAAAGATCATACAGATAAATCTACCTAAATATGATTTAAAATACATAGACAAAATTGACTTTAAAACCTAACAACCAAGTCTGCAGTTACAACCAACACAGAGAACCTAGAAGATGAGCCAAGAACTAACAAAATAACCAACTGGAGCTAAAGTTGGCATGTACACTCCAGCCAACACCGGCAAAAAGCATTAATTTTTTATAGTAGGAGAAATATTCAACAAAACATGTCATAACTTAAATTCTAAGAAAACAGCAGCAAACCACCTCAACAATTTTTTTTCTATGATGCATGTTCTCAGACTATGGGATGACACAATTAAACTAGATCCCAACAGGAGATCTACAAATGGTAAGAAATTAAATATCAACAAGCACATCTTTTCAGGTCCTATATGGGTACTTTTTAATCAGATTATATCACCTTAGTTCATCTATCATCTTGCATCTATTGTCTTCCTAAGTGTTAAATATTGTATTTATTGTAAAACTATTTTTGTTAATCCTTTGAGAATTTTGGGCAATACATTTCAAATATATCCACACCTTCCCATAACCATCCTCTCCATCCTCCTATCCGTTCCAACCCAACTTTGAATCGTCCTCATTCCATCAAGTTCTTTTTGTGTCACTCAACTTGCCTGTGTGTATGTTGGTGAACCACATGTATGCAGGGACCAATGAGGTCAGAAGGACACATTGAGTCCCCTGGAACTGGAGTTAGAGACAGTTATGAACTGCCATGTGGGTGCAGGGAATCAAACCTGGGACTTCTGGAAGAATGGCGAGTGTTCTTAACCTCTGAGCCATCTCTACAGCCTTAGTCCCTGTCCAACTAGTTGTAAGACTATGTGCGGCCAACCAACCAGTGGACATCATTAAAGAATGCTGGTCCCCCACCCCACCCCAGCAGCTATCAGTGCCAATGGCTCTCGTGGTAATAATGGAATTTTGTGCCCACCTTCTCCAGTCTATAGTGGGATTATTTTCTGGCTTGAATTTTTATAGGTCTTGTGAATACTGACACAATACATGTGAGATGATATATGGAACTGCTTTGTTATCCACCAACTCTGGTATTTTTATGGGTCTTGTGAATATTGACACAATACATGTGAGTTGATATATGTAACTGCCTTGTTATCCACCAACTCTGGTGACGGGGAGGGGTTAAGTAAGGTGTGGCTGGCAAGATGGCCCACACTTCCACCCACCTCTTCCCCCAAGAGCTTCCTGAGCATTAGAGAGAGGAGTATGATAAGTGAGTTCCACTTAGAGAGGAGCATTTCCATTCTATTATTCTCTGCCTGTTGAGCAGTTTAAGGTTCTATGTTAATTGCCATTTACTGCAAGAAGAAGCTTCTCTGGGGAGGGCTATGAAAGGCTCTGATCTACATATGTAGCAAGGCCTGAAAAGATATGACCTCTGATACAACAATAAAAGGCCTGGAACCGTTCACTTTTTGACCAGACCTAAGGCCTGCTCCTTGACATGGTACCCTGTTATGTTACCTGCCATGTTATGTGGGGAGAAGAAACAGTAGACATTTAGAAGAATGATAGTATCAGTGATCCACTTAGAATGATGACTTATTGAAATATGTAAAAAACTTACTGAAATGTGCAGTTAAAAAACAGCACAATAAAACATAAGTCAATGCTGGGGCTCTAGACACCTTGACCTGAACCAGTTTGCCCAGTCTGTTCATACCTTGGCTGAGCTTAAACATTATGATTGGAAAAGCCCACAGATTCTAAAGGATGAGTGACTTTCACATGCCTGAAACAGAGAAGAAGCTTTCTAATCTAGAAGATATAAAGCTCATCTTTAATAAGGTTAGGATTCAGAACTGAGATATTCTATTAAAATATATAAAGAAGGTAGTTAAGATTGATTTCAATACTAAGTGTGAATATTGCTAGTGTTCCTAGGATCCTTTTTTTTTTTTTTTTTTTTTTTTTTTTTGTTATTCCCTCAGGACAATCCTACTCCAATTGACCTAACTTCTCCCCATACTCAAACATTTTCTAAGTTTTTAAATATTAAATTCTACTCTTGTTTTCCATTAGTAGAAATGTAGCCATTTTAAAGGCAAAGGGAAAAATAAGCCTAATAGTAAATATTGGCAATAATATTTATATACATAAAATTGAGAAATTTTACCATGATCTGCAAATAAACAAACAAAAAAAGGGGGGAAATCTCACAAGCAGAGTCATCATCCTCACAAATCCATTCATTCAACATACCTTTTCTGTCTGTTGAGTGTCAGACATTATACAGTTATCACTCTTGTAAGAAATACCCAATTCTGCAGAGAAGACAAGCACACGAACAACTACAATTTAATATGATTTTTACTACCACAAAGAGGCCACAGACTAATATTGACAAAGCTCCACAGGAAAGAAAGTTGGGCTTGGCTTTCAAGTGGGCAGGAGATACCTAAGAAAAGAACGGGATGAGTTCAACATAGGACTGGTCCAAACATAGAGAGAACATGGCCAGACATGATTTCTTACTAACACTAGAAGTTAAGGCACATGTGAGGAGGAAGGCTGGGGTACCAAAGGACAAGGAAAACTCAAGGAACTAGCTATACTCAAGGCTTTGAGGCCAAGGGAGAAGAGTGATAGACGTTTGCAAAAACACCCTACGTCTAAGATCAGGTCGCATCTCTTTTCTTTATTCTGGCAAAGAATAATAAGGAAATGAACTAAGTAATAACCAGGGAGACAGAAAAATATTATTTCTAAGGGCATTTACTAAATACAATGAAAAAGACTTGGAGATCCAACTGGTTGTGTGGATAATGACACATGAATCTGCCTTCCTACTTAGGCAAGTAAGGACATGGGGCAGGAGCAAGAAGCAGAGCAAAGAAGGAAATAGAGGAGCTTTGAATATGGTCAAGTTTGACATGTTATGCTTAGACAGGAAGATGGAGGCTTAGCACAGTACCATGGAGGCAAAGAGGAACTTTTAAGACAGTAAAAAGAATAAAGGAAGGGCTGGCAATATAGTCAGTAAAGGCACAACCACCATCAAGCCTGACAGGTGGAGTTTGATCCCCAGCATGCAAATGATTGAAAGAAAGACCACATTCCCCCAAGTTGTCCTGGCTATATAAATGGCAGGAGTTCATATACATACATGTGCACACACTGGCACATGCAAAAGAAATAAATACCATTCATTTCTTTTAACACATGAAGATAAAGTTCAGAAGTCAGAGATTTCCAGCTTTTGTGGAAGTCCAAAGGATAGAAGAAATCAAATACTGGAGATATGGCTTTTATTTTTATCATAAGAAATGCTTCCTTACTAAGCACTGGCTGAAAACTAATTTATCCTTTAACTCTAAAGTGTCTATGGTCTCAAAGAGCCTGTGCAACACTCTTCCTATAGAATTACCAAAAAAGTCAAGAGCTACGCAGAGTTCTCCTACCCATCATAAACACCTTGATAAACAAGCCTGCCTGAACCCTAGTCCATACTACACAGGGTTCTGACAACAGCTAAATTGAACCCCAAAATTAAAATCCTAATCAAAACCATGGCACATCATCCTGTTTACCACCCATATTCTCTACCAGTGTGTGTGCGCGTGTGTCTGTCTGTCTGTATGTCTGTGTTTATGTCTGCTTGTCCATTAACTCTTCCGGGGGCAGATCATTCCAACATAAAACACAGAATAAATTATATTCATTTTTAATAGAGAATAGATGAGAAGTCAAAACCAGAGAAAGAGGGAAATATTACAAGGACCCTTGGGAAAATGCCTTCCTATCTGGCACTCACTCTAGGGTATCCAAGTCCAAACAGTTAAGTCTAAGTGTGTAAAGCAGTTGGCAAGGACCTGTGGCAGAAAGGGAAACAGCAAAGGGACTCTGGCAGAGCCCTGTTCCTCAAGAACCAATAGTGATGTAAGAGAGGCACTAGGCCAAAGCTGTAAGAAAATAAGTGTTCACCCAATGCTAGAACCCAGAAGAGCCAACAACACCAAACATGTGAAACTGTACACAGTGGTAGTGCACGTCTTAACAAAAATATTCTATGGCAAAAGGTTGTGAAAGTTTCCAAGGGTCCAGGAATGTAAATGAACAGTGTCTGGGATCACCACATGCCTGACCTGACCTGAGCTGCTCTGTCTCATTCATTCATTCATTAAGCAAAGTGGTCCTGCTAGTGCCGCTTCCCCCCCAAGATTGATGTTCTCAGGGAGAAAAACAACACCTGGAGACTGTTCCCCTCCCCTAAGACACAATTCTAAATAAAATGTTTGATTATCACTAAAGGAATCTTGAAAAACACAGAAATCTGAACTACTGGATCTGGTTCAGCCTGTCTTCCAGGGGCTGAGAGAAGGCAGCAGGATAGAGCCTCTCTGACTTGCCCTAAAGGTTTTCAGGCTGTGGTCTAATAAAGATGATTGAAATGCATAGCGTGGCAACAGACACTTTCTTGGAAGGAAGTAACCACCAGGACAATGGCTCACTCATCAGGAACAGCCAGACATACCTATAGGGTATGCAACATAAGCCAAAATTGTCTGTTTTGAAAGGGAAAAATAACTTATAAAAATCTACTGTGAAAAGAGAAAAAAATGCACGAGCAGCATTCCTGGATGATGCCGTAGTAGGTACCCGTTTCAGGTCAACTACAGAGCAACTAGAAGTGAGACCAGAAGACAAACAGGACCAGGCCTATGGTACCCACCCCAGACAGAGCTATATACATTCTTACTAACAACAAAGAAAGAACACCAGCTTCTCTCTGGATAGTAAGAGAGTCATTATGTGCCCAGTTCTGTCACTTCAAAATCTAGTTCCCATAAACACAAGGAAATATTCCATTGCAAAGCAGTCCATGCTCCAGAGGGTGTTGTACAACATCCTTTAAAGACGGTCTCTTGTAAAACTTTGTATTGACTCTTTAAGAATTACTTAAAAGATATTTTGATGATACCCATCCCCAACTCCTCCCTTAACTTAACTCTTCCCAGATTCACCCCACCTCACTCCCTACTCCCAGTGTTGTATCCTCATTTTTTCTCATTGAGCAATCCATGGAGTCTAGATTGTACTACCAATATACACATGGGTATACGGGCATCCACTGGAACATGGTTTGTAGACCAGAAAACCGATTTTCTCTCCCTAAGAAGTCACGTATTGTCAAGACCATCTCCATGTTGGAATGTTGACTGGTTTCATCTTGCGCAGGTAGCTACAGCAGCTGTGAGTTCCTGAGTGCAGTGGTCCATGTCCAGAAGATACTGTTTTAACCCAGTCTTTCCTTACCTCTGGGCCTTAACTCCTTCTGTCCTCTCTTCAGATTAAGGTCTGGGACCTCAGAGACAGAAGTGATATAAACTTCCCACTTGTAGCTAAGCACATCGCTGACACTTATTCTCTCTCTTTTTCCAGTTGTGAGTTTCTCCCTTAAACACCATCTGCTACATAAAGAAATGTCTGTAGTGAGATTTAACAGTGGCACTCGTTTGGGGGCATAGAGACACTAATCTAGAGGTTATTCTCACACTATGTCTCTTTAATGGTGGTAAGAGTAACAGGTTCAACCCTGTGGCCTGTCAGTTCCCCAACCGTGGGTTCTTGGCCAGATTTACAGAACCTGGCATGCATTATTTTCTGGGGAACAGCCCTTAAAAACCAATCAGAAAGGGGTTGCTTACCTTTATAACATTCATGCCACTATCGCACCCCTGAGCATAGCTTCCCAAAGTAGTCATTAATGTAGATCCCAGGCTTCACAGCTAGGCAAGATGACTGATGGTCTTCCCCCCGCCCCCCCCCCCACACACACTTCCCAGTCTAGTACTATGACAGCTAGCCAGCAAAGAGGAAGGTTCCTAATCAGTTAAAACATCATTTTTTTTTCATGTCCTGTAACCAAAGCATGTGATTCCACAGCAATAGGGTCTTACCATCAAATTTTGATGGAGAAGCACAAAAAAAAAATAAATCAATGGTAAAATCCTGTATTTTTCTGAGAGTCTTTGAGACAACTCTGACTAATCAGGAGAGGAAGTACCCCACATCTGGCACTAGGCTTTTTATTTTCCAACCTACGGCTTCTTGGAGGAGTTATCCCTGAATAGGGTTATCTCCAGTTAAATTATGTGTGTGTGTGTGTATGTGTGTGTGTGTGTGTATTTTGCTAACGATAGGTTTCCATGTGACTTTTTTCAAACATCCTTAGTAATAAAGAGAGCAAGAGGTATTTATGTGGAGAGAGGGTTGGGAGGGTAAGGATAATGTTAGATGTTTTACAAGGGAACTAACATGAATCCTTCCTCAGCACGCCATGTCTCTCTCTGTCATCTCCATCCTAAGCAAGTGACAATGAGGCTAGCAATGACTAGCCTTCGGCCAGAACAAAGAAGCAATCAAAGAGAGTATAACCAAACACAAAAGGCAGACATTTGAAGATCTGGGAACAGGAGGGTTTTTATTGCTTGTGATACCCAATCTCGATCCAACCAATGAACACACAGCTATCTACATAAATCCCTGGTATAGTTGATGGAAGTGGAATCTGCTATCATCTATCTGCCACTATCATCCTTTATAAGAAGTATAGTTATCTGCTTTCCAAAGGACACAGAATCTTCCTTCCTTGGGAAATGGCTGGTGTGTTTTCTGCTTGTCCTTAGCCCTCCTTAAGTGATCACCACATAATAAACACCCTTTCAAAAAAGAAGGCAGAGGGTGGTAGAGGCTTTTTCAGACTTAAGGTCTTAGTGACAGAAGATGGAACAACTTAATCCCTGGCCAAGTGTTTTTATCTTTCCATGGGAGAAAGAAACTCTCAACTACAGGAAGAAGCTATTAGAAAGAATGCAGCCTCTTGATTATTTCCAAATTCCCTGCCTGATAGGAAAACAAATAGCATTTTTTTTCTCCAGTGCCATGGAGTGGGGTGGGGTGTCAGTGACAACAAAGGTGCCATTATCTCTGGCAACATTTTCCTGGGGCCTGTTAATGATCACACGTGCAGTCCACTAATGGCCCAGGTTCTCACATCTCTGAACAAATAGTACCTGGTGGCAAATATTAGTATCCCCAACTCTGCATTCCAGAGAAGTCAAGAAACTTATCGGAAAGGTCAAATCTTAGTAAATAAGGCCAAAACCAGCCAGAGAGTGGGTGAATGAGTGAGAGACAGAAACAGAGCGTGGTGGGGGAGAGAGATTGATTCTCCTAGTGCCATGATTTCTCAGTTCCCTCAGAAGGCCTGGGCCTCCAGCTTTAGGTTGATCAGTTCCCCAATACTGGGAATTTCCCCCAGACACTACAATGCCATCCACTTTGAAGTGATGAGTGAATTAGTAAAATCCGTAAAAATCAAACTCCTAAAAAGGACATTTGGGTCAGAGACTTTTTAATCTAGGCTTGTTGAATATAAGGGGCACATGATTTACCTGTGAGATATAGTTCTCAAATGAATGTACATTTCCAGAGGTCTGAAGACAAAAATCCAGAGCCTTCCTGAACTCTCAGGGATCTATAACATCTTACCTGATAGCAACCAGTGGTTCTCAATTCTTCCTAATCACCAGAAAAAACTCAATGGAACTTATATAAAATATACACATCCAAGGGCTGGAGAGATGGCACAGTGTTTAAGGATTGTTCTTCTAAACAACCTGGGTTAAATTCTCAACACCTAGATGGTGACTCACAACAAACTATAAATCTAGCCCCATGGTACCTGACACCATATTCTAGCCTGGGATAATCAGGACATATTCATTTATTCTTGCATTCATCTTTAGACTTGGGCTATGTTGCTCAAGGTAGTATCAGAATCCTAACCTAAGTGATTCTTTTGGCCCTAGCAGAGAATAAAAGCACCTGCCACTACACTGACTTTAGACATTACAAACCAAGGCTCTCAAACAATTATAATATACAGCTAGGTTTTAGAAACGCTGTAGCTTCACACAAAGGGCCTTTTATTCATCACTGAACTTTAAACTCAAAAGAAATGCTAGATACAAAAAAATGCTAGAAAAAAAAAAAGAGACACTAAGCAGTAGTGGTGGCACATAAGGGCACTCAAGGGGCAGAGACAGAGGTGTGTCTCTGAGTTTGAGGCCAGCCTGGTATACAGAGCATGTTCTTGGATGGCCAGGGCTACACAGAGAAATCCTGTTTAAAAAAAATACCAATAATAATAATAATAATAGTAATGCCCGAATTAGGGACACAGTTTCATGGTAGACTGCTTGACTTGCATGATGAAGCCCTGGGTTCCATCCCAGTTAAATATAGGGATGGGGAGAGGGAGAGAAAGACAAGACTCAGAGTCCTGAGTAACCTGCTTAGCATCTAGCAACATGCCCAAAATTGATTATTTTACACCTTTTTTTTTAATTAGCAAAATCATTAACTCTGGTCAGCAATTCTCTTTCTACTCGTTGTTTTAGAATTTCACCAGTTTGTAGCTTATTGGCAAAAATTAACCTGTATCTGACTAGATTACAGTTAATACAGCAGATAAAAAAGTATAGTAAAAAGAATAACAGGAGGGCCATATTCACAGAGATAACCCACACAGAGTAGTGGATTGTGAAAAATTTAGTGAAACTTGGCTGACCCTTCTACAAACCCAAAAGTCCTTATTATCAACACTGCTCGTTATAACTCTCCATACAGCTATTCTATTACACCTTGGATTATCAAAACAAACTAACACACGATTGCCACCACAAAGGGGTGTCAACAGCCAAGATGTTTCTTTGCTCCAGGGAAGGATTTGTCCCAAACCAAGAAGGGTGGGCCCTTTAACAGCAGATCAAATAACATGTATTTATCAGAACCAAAAGACTTTTGAAATGCATTGAGTTAAAGAGAAGAAAGGCAAAGGAGGAGGTGACTTTTTCCTTGTGGGATTTCACAATTATTTTACACCTAGATCCACTTGGTATTTCTGAGCAGCCTTCCAGTAGCTGAGATAATTATTACTGGTCTCTTCATGAACAAATCGTCATGAGAAGTCAGCTGGACCACAAGGACATGCACAGCAGGGTTCAGGGACAGCTTCCCTCTACTCCACTGAAGGAGTCATGGAGAAGGGAAAGAACTCATTTCATCCACAGGGATTTGGGCGAATAAGTGGTATGGTCAGTTAACACTAAAGGATTATAACACACCAACAACGGCTCTGAAGGTCTTTTACAAATGGTACTGTCTCCAACACTTGTAATAGTGCTCAGGGAAACATCCTAAGCAGAGCAGAAACTGATGGTTGAAAAGACGAGCAATCCAAAACACCTGAGTTCCAAAGAACATGGCTATTTCCAACAGTGACAACCTGAGCATTTGAACCCAGCTTCATACAAAACCCAAGTCAGTTCATCAAGCAATGGCCTGTTCTCTTGTTCTGTGGTGACTCTCTATTATGTCTGCAGGAGAAAGCTTTCCGGAGTTACTGAACTGAAGATACAATGTGAACAGGATGAATAGTCAGAGAAGAAGCCACTATGCAGGACACAGCACAGTTTTTACACTCGCCCTCAGGCCTCACTTTCTGTGTTTGTGGCATTCACCCTGTGAAGACAGGAAGCCTTATCTGTTCACAATTAAACAGGTTGCTATTGCAAATAAGCCCAGAATAATGCTTGGGAAAGAAGTAGCTAAGAATATGTTTTGAATTTGTGATATAGAATTGACAGATATGAAACCAAACAACAACAGCGCACTATTCTAGGTCCTATCAACTGAAAGACCGCCATCTTTCTGTTTGCTAGAAAATAGTCCTCACTCTCATCGTTGGTCAATTGTGAATATGATTTACCTAGTCAGCTAAGAAAGTCTTTTATACTTTATTAAAAGCATAGTTGTACAAGCTCTATAAAGAATGCTCATGAGCTGGAGTTTCATCGTGTTCAGTTTCATCTGCAGAACGTTTCTAGCATGTATGAAGGTCTGGGTTCTATACCTAGCACCAGTATCACATGAACACAGCATGGTGGTGAACACTTGGAAGAAGGCTTTTTACTAGCCTATGTCCAGGACTATCTGCAATGCTGACCCTGCCCACAGGCAACAGTTCTATGTACTAAGAGTGCACACACATCAGAAGCCCTAGGTTCTCTTCAGGATCAGGTCCCAGGTATTAGGACCAAGAAGTTCTTAAATCCACCAGCCTGAATGAGCTTACAAATCAGCAGACTAAGAAATTTCCTTGGATGGAGAGATGGCTCAGTGGTTAAGAGCACTGACTGCTCTTCCAGAGGTCCTGAGTTCAATTCCCAGCAACCACATGGTGGCTCACAACCATCTGTAATGGGATCTGATGTCCTCTTCTGATGTGTCTGAAGACAGGGACAGTGTACTCATATACATTAAACGAATAAATGACTCTTTAAAAAAAATTTAAAAAGAAAAAAGAAATTTCCTCAAGTACAGTGGCCACAGAGCTCTCCTCCTCAATAAACAACCCCCTGGGGCACAATCCCAGCACTCAGGAGGATACCATGAGTTTGATAACACCCAGTACTACATGGCAAGTTTGAGGCTAACTGATGCTCAAGAGTCAAACCCTGTCTCAAATTCAAATAAAAAAATTGTGTGTGCGTATGTGTGTGTGCATGTGTGTGTGTGCGCGTGTGTGTGTGTACATACATTTTACCTATAGCTCATACAGGAACTTGAAGAATCACCCCTTCATTTGTCCATGTCAGCTGGAAGTTAAGGGGATTCTTCTTACAAGTCTGAAAACTCAGAATTCAAAGCCAGCCTTCATTCCACATAAAAATACAGCTCTGCATAACAGGATTTTCACGCATACTTTGTCTGGTAGTTCTTTAGTTTGTCAGTTTTTCAACATTCAGATGCATATATCTGGGTCTCCATTTGCATTCTGGCTTTGGGTAACACAAATATTAGGGGAGGGGCTGCCTGACAGGGAAACTGAGTTTCAGGGCAGCTAGCCAACCTGCCTGATGGCACTGGGCCCACTAACTGAAAATCCAGACCACAAATCACCATGAGGCAAAACTTTCCCTCAGCATTCCAGTTTTAAAGTGCCGGTGTTTGTGTTCTATGTTCTCTCTTCCCTCTCTCCCTCCCCCTTTTCCTTCCCCTCCCCTCCCCCTCTCCCTCTCTCTTTCTCTCTCTCTCTATATATATGATTAGAGCAGCCCCAAAGGGTGCCAAGAGGACCTCAGGGCCCCTCCTCTCACTAACAGCCTAAGCTTTCTTGACACCAGAGCACTCAGGCAGCCTGTCATCTACAGGGGGGCTTTGCATGTATACACTTGCAGGTATCTGCGCTGCAGACAGAACCTTTGCAGTGGGGAAGCAAGTGGAGACACATTGCCTCAAGAACTCACAAGACGAAGCCTGAGGCTTCCCAATGTATATCTTTACAACTCTAAACTCAGAAGTGCATTAGCGGTCCTGCCAAACAGGCTGTGCGGCAGTTTTGAAAGACCACATATAATACCTTCCTAAGACCTGTACTTACAGGGACCCTTTCATCCAAAACATTTAAAGTACTTTACAAGTTCAGAGCTATTCATCCCCAATGCTCCAGGGAGGTATGCAGCTGGCCAAGGTTATATTCACTGACGAAGAAACTGAGGCACGCTGACAGCCTAAGTACCCATTTTTTAAAAGTTTTGCTTCTTGCAAATGAATAGCTTTAAACCCCCTTGCCCCCGAAGCCATACCAGCTGACACAGAAAAAAAAGAAATGATTTGCATAATTTTTATAGAAATTAAATAGTACGCTACCGAAATCTATACCCTACCGCAATTCTTTTGACCAGAGAGGTCATAAAAAGAAATTATGAATACTGCACTGAAAATGGCTTATCATTAAATCTCAGATACTACTGCCTTTCAAGATGCAAAGTCCATAATCACAAATTCCAAGGCAGAAATTTCAGCGGTTTTCTTTTTTACAACCCAAATGGAATCAGGCTTTTTACACCTTTGGCCAAAAGCACTTAGCAAGGATGATTAGCATATTCTCTCTGGACTAGATGGAATCAATACGAAGCCCTGGAGATTGGGTTCAGGGGCTTTTAGTGGAAGGTGAGTATCCCAGAGGCAGTCAGCCTAAAGGGGCTGGGCCAGCTCACTGATAGGGGAAGTGAGGAGTTGGCAGGGGGCAGCTAGCGGCTGTTGTTACCTTAGTGTCCTAAGAACACCAAGTGTGTGTTAAATACTTATATCTGTTGTCACGGTAACTAGCATTCAAAAGTACTTGCTGCACCTGCTGACCTCTGACTGCCTGTTTATTAAGTCACCTGTTTCATAGACAAAGAAACTGAGGTTAATAGAGATTAACAGAAGGGGCTGGAGATGGGCCCAGGAGTGGAATGCTTGCTATGTATACAGGCTGTATCCTTAATACATCAAAATTGAAAGCAAAACAGATTTTGTTTTATTCCAGGAGAGGATCTCGCACTGCAGTACAAAGACTGGCCTCAGACTCTTGGCAAAGTTTCTACTTCAACCTCCCAAGGGCTAAGATGGTAGGCCACCATGGTCAGCATAAAGACTTTTTAATGGGAGGAAAATTAGTAGATACACTCTCAAAGACCTTACAGTAGAACTAGACAATACTCAATCAACAAACCAAACGGTATACTACCAGATTTTTTTTTTTATTATTTTTACCACAGAATTCATACCCAAAAGTGGAGACAGGGAGTCCAATGTTATCTTCAGCTACCTGCTGAGTTTGAGGTGAGCCTGGACTGCATGAGACCGTGTCTCAAAAAAAAATAAAACAGAATTTTAAGAGATGGGCATGGTGGCACACAGCTGTGGAACATGGAGGCACAAACCTGTGAGACATGGTGGCACACAGCTGTGACCTTAGTACTTGGAAGGCTAAGACCGAACAATTAATAGTCCGAGGCAAGTCTGGACTAAACAGTAAGTTTCTAGTGAGACTGGATTAAAGTGTGGGAGTCTGTCTCAAAAGAAAAACGAATTATCGAAAAGGAAATTACAAAGTCCCACGGTAATGCTCTGGACACCTAGCTAGGACTCTGGGTCAATGAGGACAGGTTGCAGAGAGGACTCTACCAATGGGCAGACAGATCACAGAACTCGACCTTGCTGCCAATGGTGTACCAGGATGCTTAAGTTTGTTAAGGCAGATCTCTGAACTCTGAGCTGGCTTTTCTCAGTAGACAGCATCTAAATGTATGGGAAGAAGCTCTAAAGGTAATCCTGGGCTAGATGGGTGGACAAACAAACCTAGATATTACCAATTAATTACAATTGTATGTATCTTATTCCCCCCAAGTTTCACTTCAATCTCCCTGAAATGAGATTCTGCAGCTGGGTCACTACAAAGTGGGGTGACCCAGAAACTGTATACTTTAAGCCACTGATTGATCTCACTTCATCAATGACATCAGAAACCTCCTTTTGGAATGACTATAGGTGCCAAGACTAGCCTTTTATTTTAACCAATTTCAATTTCAAAAGAGTCAAATAAGGTCAATTTTACTTGCTAACAGTTTTATAAGAGAGAGAGCCGAGGGCTAAGGAAACTCCTAGGATTCACTCCACTAAAGGCCACTGTGCTCATCTTCCCCCACACATACAAAACTGAAGTACAGTTGAAGTTCCTAGCCATTTCCTGCTCTTCCCTCTGGTTTCACACACCACCACCATGAGCAAATACTGTGGGCTCACACAGCTCACAGAGCAAACTATAGCTCTCGATGGCCACTTTCCAGTTAGGACAAACTCTTCCACTGCCTCCTCTTCCTACCTGGACCTGGACCCAGTGACCTCTACCCATCAGAAGCCAAGGGCTAATAGCCAATGGTATTGAACTAGCTATGGAGGTGTAAATGACATCATTCTTCATGATTGCCCAGGCTAACTTCTCTCACCAACATCACTATCTCAGAGGTGGTTCGTTACCACTAAATGTATTCTGCATGGTACATGTGCTTGAACAAACCTGTTTTCATTCGTGTTTCATTCCTACTTTTAACACAGTTTGATTTCTCTTGTTTTCAACACGATTACCTGTGATCCCAGTTCAACTAGAGAATTAGCCATGTCATTGTTAGCACACTCCTCATCCTCCCTCTAGTAACACATTTCCAAGTTTGGTTCACATTAAACACACACACGCACACGCACACGCACACGCACACGCACACGCACACGCACACGCACACGCACACGCACACGCACACGCACACGCACACGCACACGCACACGCACACGCATACTCCTCCACTCCATTACAAAATTCAGTAGGCAAGTATTAGGAGGGAGCACATTAACAAATTCAGTTTCCTACTAAGCTCGCAGCCTATTGTGTCATGAGTGGTATCTTCATTTTCAAGCTTTAAGACTGTACATGCCTCTGCTTACTTCTCTGTTCCTCAAGCCCCTGTCCAGACAACAGTTAGTAACACAATCTGCATATGATGAAAAGATTGGTTAGGCTCTTAGGATGCTATAAGGAGTACAATAAACTCTCAATAAATGCTAGTTTCTATGAATTTCAGTGCCACATATATATACTTAATATACACATGTATGATATTTATTTATGACTGGATGAATAATATAGCCTCTTTCTATGGTGCCCAGACCAATTCAAATTCCTGGACTCAAGGAATCTTCCTATCACAGCCAACCAACTAGGTACAGCTATAGGCTGTGTTACCACATCATCAGAACCAGGCCTTAAGCAGAAAAAAGCTTTTAGAAGCAAGATAGGTACATACCTATCTTCCCCCACTCCCATCCACCCACATCTCCTGAGGAGGAAGGGCTAGAAACAGCCTGACAATAGCTATATCTTACGGACTACACATTAACCAAACTCCACTTTCTGACTGAAAGGGGAAAAAATGATACAGGACATCTAGCCTGAGTCACATGAACCCTGCTTCCTCACCTCTGTCACACAGCATAGATAGAATATTAACCAAGCTTGCTTCCCTACAGTGTAGGACACACACACAGAGAGAAACCCTAAAAGTAGGCAACTTACTTAGCTGAGTTGGACTGAAGCCTCTCTGGTACCTGTTGTCCTGGGCTGCCCATCATCTACCCACCAACACTAATAAAGCTCTTGCCCAAAGGACAGTTCCATTCAGCATTTCTCTCTCTCAAACTCTTCTTCTCCTTCCCCTCCCCAAGCTCAACACTCACCAGCTACTCTGTGCTTTGATTACATATAAGACATGAGTATGGTAGTTTCCCTTCGATGCTTGAGATTCAAACATCACTTCTCGGAAGAAGAGG
The DNA here is from genome assembly GCF_004785775.1 of Grammomys surdaster. Classification (NCBI taxonomy): domain Eukaryota; kingdom Metazoa; phylum Chordata; class Mammalia; order Rodentia; family Muridae; genus Grammomys; species Grammomys surdaster. The sequence continues at coordinate 4,051,246 of NW_021604699.1, read as the reverse complement.
TCTTTCCCCAAAATATACAGACAATGACAAAAACACTGATGGAAGCAAAGCCACCAGGCCTGCAGGCCTGTTCAAACATGTTCATCCATGTTCAGTATGAGTGATCACAGAAAAGGCCCAATCCACAATGCCAGTCACACCCCATCAACTGAATTTAATTAGAAAGAGGCTATATTATTCATCTAGTTATAAATATCATACATGTGTATATTAAGTATATGTATATATCAAAAAAATCTCAACTTTAAAATTATCAGTTGAAAAAGAAAATACCCACAATACTCATTGTTAGGAACAGAACAATGCTCAGTTTCACAAAGAGAAGCACACAATCAGAGTGACAGCCACTTGACAAGGCCACTTTTCTGTTGAATGCTGTACAACGTAAGTTGTACAGGTGTATCTGAGTAAGGTGGACCAGAATCATACCCACACAGAGACAAGAACTGCACTTGGCCTTCATTCTAACACAGATAGTAACTGTGACTTTTCCCATCGGCTGGACTCTGACTTTAGTCTTCCACAGCTGGCTAGTTTTAAAAGAATCAGAACAAAGAAAAGGAAGGAAAGAGGGAAGGGGAAGGGGTGAACCACTCCAGTCACTCAAGTTTAGAGAAGGCAGCTGGGCCTCTGTGTAAAAAAAGGTTTCACCAGGTAAGGGAGAATTAAAACATTTGCATAAAGGTTTTACAAGGTAGAAGAGATAAAAGCTTTGAATTTCATGACATAAAAGTTGTACAGCATTCAACAGAAAAGAATACTTAATGCCTTTTACACTGTGAATAGGCTACCCTTCTAAGCAGGTCTGGGCAGTCACAGGGCACACACAGAACTGACCCAAGAGCCATTCCTTCCACCCTGATAAACGACTGCAGAGGATGGTGGCAGCAAGTCTTTGGTGTGGTTGACATCCCAACATAAATTTAACAGCAGACTGTGTGACCTCATCCTGGGACCTGAGCCAGAGTTTTCTCCTGAGATCTCTGAAGTTATCAGATCTGGAAAGCATTTCGCTTGCTCTCCCTTTTAGCCCCCCCAAGCCCCGCCCCCACCCAATTCCCCCTTTTTTTAACACAATAAAAGGCGGTACTGACCACAGGAGGCACGGAGGTAAAATCAGAAATTGTCCACACTCCATTACCCTAAATTGCCTGCCAATGAATGAATGTGCATTGTTCCTTGAGTTCAACAGAAAGGAAACGGCTACTCTCGGAAAATACCTCATCTTCACCACACTTTTAATTTATTCCTTTTGTCTTAAATGAAATCCCAAGTCTTAGTTGATATTCCTTCCTCTATCTCATCTCTTTTTCTCCAGCACATTCCAATCCATCAGCCAAAGCATAGCCAGCACTGGGTACTCATGTGGTACCCTGCCAGAGATGGGCTGAATACCCTTTACCTTTCAGAACCCTTGTTTCTGCATCTTTCTAAGGAGCTGGATTTCTACTATTTTACTACCTCTTGCCACCCACATCCTCAGGAGGTCATTAGCCTAGAGGCATTTGAATGCAGAGTGAAATGTAGGATCCTGAGAGTTTGGTACCCACCAAACAGAAGGGTCCACTGCTCTCAGAAACCAGGGTGTGGAGCAGCGAACTTCTATGTCTAAAAACAAAGTGGTCAAAACAGTTCAGTATGAGAGTTAAACACATCTCTCACTCTTAAGGGAGGCACAAACCATGGTTGTCCTGAGACGGGTCAGTGTCAACTGCCAACCTGACAGAAGGTAGCATCACCTAGGAGACAGGAAGCCTGTGGGGTTGTCGTGATGGCATTAACAGGGATGGGAAGATCTGCTCACTGTGGGTGGCGCAGCCAATGGCTGGGCCCCTGGGCTGCAGTGGAGAAAGGCAGCTGAACAGCAGCTGGCATTCATCACTGTCTGCTTCTTTATTGTAAATGTGATGTGAGCAGCTGCATCTAACTCCTGATGCTTTCGCTTCCCTGCTATGATAGACTATGCCCTTGAACCATGAGCAGAATAAACCCTTTCTCTCTTAAGTCACTTTGCCCTCAAAGTAGTTTATCGAAGACAGAAAAAGAAATAGGACAGTCCCCAAGGGCCAAAGAGAAAAAGCTGGATAGGATCCAGGAGTGTGAGAAAGAGGATACCATCAACCACTATTCTCACAGTATGTCTGTGTACCCACTATGTCCTAGAATGGGAGGACTGGGCACAGGGGTCGGGGAGGGGGGCTGTCAGGAGCTGCACAATTTATTAGCTGCTATAAAACATAAGCAATCAATACACAATATTTCAACTAAAATCCTACATCTTTCTACTGGTTCTCTTTAGGAAAGAACAAGCTGATGCCAGAACATTCTACTTTGCTCACCCCTCCTCACTTAGTGCGAGTCTCCTACGCACGAACTTAGAAGCACAGAGCGAGCAGCAGCAGAGGGAGGTCACCATTATAACCATGCAGGACTGAAGAATTCAATCAGTTAATGTTTCAGGATCTGCCTGTCAAACACTGACAGCTAGTAATCAATGTAAGAAGTTACTTTGCAAAATGGATTTTTCCCTTTCGAATCTGAGACTCGGAAGCCTGACTGCTGGGTTTCCCTGGAACATATCCAGTTTCTTATTTCAGCTTCAGCTTTGTGTATTGGGTTTTGTTTCTAGAAGACAATAGCACGGGGCTTTGCTACTGGCTACTAAGTCTGCTTTTAAGAACTGTTAGGGTTCTCTACAAACTTATTCAGCCCTTTTTCTCCTCAATTTTAAATTCATTCTCATTCATTCTCTCTCTCTCTCTCTCTCTCTCTCTCTCTCTCTCTCTCTCTCTCTCTCTGTCTTTCCCCTGCCCCTCTCCATGGTGGGCCTAAACACTTAGGTAACATACATACAAATGTTCTGACAGAGAGAAGGGTAAGTACTATCTCTGCATGCCTTTGTTTCTCAGTGAGAAAGCAGCAAGGTCCCAGCTCCTGCTATGCTATCCCAGTCCCTACAAGGGAGTCTCTCTGACTCAGCCTGCTGCATCTCAGGTCTATACACCAGGGCAACTGATAATACCTGGAAATCCAACCAAGCAAATATTCCAATATTCCCCCTTCTTAATGCACATCAAACTCATGAAACCCTTTCTGAAACTCAGCACTGTATTCACCCACCCACCCCCATGCAAACAGAATTTCTATGTAATGAAGCATCTGTGCCAAGAGTTAGCATCCATCACTGAGGATGATCCTAGGCTGTGGGCATTACCACATTTGTGTATTACTTTCATAGACACAGGAGCCCCGAAAGCTTAATGTTTATTGAAGCAATATTTACTACCACGGTGTATGGCTCTCCTTTAATTCTTTCAAATACAAGGAAAGGAAGGCCAGCTTAGCTGGTAAAGGCTCTTGCTGAGCAAGATGTTCAATTCCTTGAATCTGAAGTGAGAGGACAGAACTGACTCCCCAAAACTGTCCTCTGACCTCCCTGGACCTGTCTCACAAGCTAGGACATACGCGTGTGCACACAAATAAAAAACTAGTCAAGTAAGAATTTTAAAGTGAAAAGGATTTACACTTGGCAGTGTACACCTGAAATCCTAGCACTCGCTTGCCAGGCGGAGGATCAGAAGTACAAGGCCATCCTTAACTATACAAGCATTGGAGGCCAACCTGGGTCACATGACACTTTCTTTTACTCAAAAGAACTGATGATGAGGGCAACAAGGACAGCAAGAACAATAATAAGGCAAGGTGGGTATTGTGATAATTTTAATTTTATAATTAAAGAAATTGAAACAGAGATGTGAAATAATTTGCCTAAAACCGTAGTGCTAGAAAGAGGCCAAAGGCCTGGACCGTTCTACAGCATCATGCTGGAGGTAACGCTGGCTTACTTGATGTCAAATTTTACAGATATATAGAAATTGGCCCTTACATATCACGTTTGCTAGGAGCCAACTTATTAAGATCCAGACTCACTGGGGTCTAGTATACAAAGAAAGTAGCTAAAGAACTGAGTGGATGCACATCTGGAGAGAGAGTCTTTTGCCTTGTGCCAAGGAAGAGATAGGACAAGAGCAGGTTGGCTCAGAATTATGGATGGTTGAGAATCCAGAGCAGCTAATCCTCTAGTCCACCTGCTTTCAGTTAGCTGAAGAGATTTCATCTCCTGAGCAGAGTGCATACCAGGGTTGGGGTGGGCTGTGTCAAGGCCATCAATATTTACATCTCCTGAACCTGGAGGTCAGTTCAAAAGGGCAACAATAATTTATGGAGCTGTTGCAGTCACCCTGGGGCAGATGGGAGAGAAGAAAGAGCTGGGAGCTCTCTTCCCAGTTCCTCTTCACACACTCTGATACAAGAAGTCGCTGTCAAATGCCGGGGTATTCCAAAGTGAAAGGTGAACTTGATATTTTTAACCTAAAAAAAAAATATCGTTTGCGAAACTCAGTGTTCAGGAATCTAATGTTATCAATGAGAACCATTCAGAAGACTCCCTCGCATGAGACAGTGCGGAGGAACCTTTGAGGGCAATCCTAGGGTATGCAGACACTTAAAATGGAGGATGTATTCTTGCAATACATGCTGCAGCTAGGACTGACAGTTGAAGTTGAAGCACAAAACCTACACCTAGCACCAAGGGCTAGGAAACAATGGCCCTTGAACACCAGCAAATGTTCTATATTTACTTGCTTGCAACACACTCCCTCTGCCTCTCTCTGTCTGTCTCTGTCTCTCTCTATCTCTGTCTATCTTTGTCTTTTAGTCTCTCACATGCACTCGTGTATACGCCCATACACACACACACACACACACACACACACACACACACACACACACACTGGCAAAAGCCATCTCAAAGCCAGATAAATACTTTAGGCTAAATACACAGGGGAAAGAAAGTCTTGTTCCCTTCTATTACTACTGGAAACGTAACTCAAGGCCTGCGCATGCTTAGTAGCTCTACCACTGAGCTGCACCCTAGGCCAAGACAGAAAATACTGCTTTGACCCCATCACCACCCCTACTTTAGGAACTCAAAACTCGAGCAAGTAGATACAAACAGAAAGGAAAGACTGAAGAAACAGGGTAAGTCCTATCCCACACAGAGTGTTTGCTCAGTCCTTCATCAGAGCTACTTAAGTCTCTGGCCTTTGTCAATAGAAGCTTTGTTCTGTAATTCAGCAGCCAGGTCTCTTTTTGCCCAAGCAGTATAAAAATCTTGAGAAACAAAAAGTATGGCAGAGGGCTGCGATGTTGTCAGTTAAAGAAATGTTTCACTGATGCTCGAAGCCCTGGGTTCAGTGCCCAGCACCACAAAAAGCTAGGACTGCTGGAGCTCTGCTGTAATCTCAGTATTTGAGATTAGAGGCAAGAAGATCCTAAGTTCAAGGTTATCCTCAACTATTTAAGGAGTTCAGGCTAGCCTGGGCTACATGATATCATGTCTGTCTGAAAGAAAAGAGAAGAGAGAACGGGTGGAAGGCACACAATTAAACAGTGTTTGCATACTTTAACAGGATGGAAATACTAACCTTTTGGCAGACATCTCCGTGGGGGCATGATGGTTAGAAATGGAAAAGTATAAAGACGTCTCTGCTTGTAATTAAGAAGTACATCCAGACAGGATCCCAAGCTGTGGTCTCTTGTTGAAACCTGAGTTTCATCTTCCTGTTTTGACAAGGGCTATCTTGAGGAAAAGCCTGCCGTGTTGTAAGTTACCCCATAACTCACTCCCTTCAATAACTCTGTGAGACAGGAAGGAGGTAAATCCGGGAGTCATGCATGTATCTCTCTCTCTCCTTTAATCATACACAAGAGTCTTGTAAGGAAGTCAGTCCCAGCTGGTCACTGGATGGCCATCACTCATTCACATCTGAAACAGAGCACAGGACACAAGTACTTAGAAACACCATGGCCAAAAAAAGGCACTGTTACACCCTAAAAGTACTGCTTTACCCAGTGGTTCTCAACCTTAGTAATGTTGCAACCCTTTAATACAATCCTTTATGTTATGGTGACTCCCAACCATAAAATTAGTTTCATTACCACTTTTTAACTGTAGTTTTGCCACTCTTATGAATCAGAATATAAATATTTGTGTCTTCTGATGTTCTTAGGCGATCCCTAGGAAAGGTTTGTTTAAGTAGGCACCTCATACATTTGTCCATTGGACATACCCCCACCCAAGTCATCAGGGCCCACTGGTTGAGAACTGCTCCCTTAGCTACATCTGTGTTGTTGCTTAACCATCAGAACGTATCTTCCCAAACAAGGTTCTTAGCTATGTGAGAGGGAAGCATTACACAGCAAACCACTGAGAAAAATGTCAGGATTCGGGACCTTCTATACCAAATAGGTTCAGCACATTGGGCCACTTGGATATGACTTCAATTAGTGCAACCAACATGAGTGTTAAGCCAGTGTTAGGCCATCAAGCCCGAGGAGTAAAAAAAAAAAAGAGACTGATAGGACAACTTAGCATACCACTAGTTCACAAAGAAGAGCCAGAAGAGAAAACTTACCACCAAGCATAAAGAGAAACATCTGAGGCTACCTGGGTTGTCAGGATCATGTATCTACTCATTTTTCCATAATATGAGAAGAAAGAAAACAAGGCCTTCCACAGTCTAAGTTTCCTAAGTTTTCTTATTAAAGGATGTAAACACCTTGGTGTCTGATTTGTATGTGTGGGTAGATTTCTCACTTGCTCCAAAACCAGGAGAGTCTTTGATCAAAACTGTGTTCTCTGTACTTTTAACAATAGTTGAAAACGCCTCAGCTGCAGAGATAAGAACATTGCCTGCCTGGCTTTTGCCAGGAAAATACTCACAGAGGGAACAACAGGGCGAGCAACAGAAACCATCTCCTGCAGGTTCAACTCAACTTCATTATCAGCGGTGCCCTTCCCTTCCCAACAGCCTGTCATTTCATCAAACTGGCAACCGGCTCAGTCCCAGCAGGACATACGAGCATGATGGTCTCCCAGCCACTAGATGAGACTGGGGACCCTCAAGAAGAGTCTACTCCTGAGCCTTTCATGCTCCAGGAAGATTTTGTAACAAATGCTTAGATTGGATAAAGAAATGATACATTTGCTGGTGGTGGCGCATTGGATAAAGAAATGATACATTTGCCGGGCAGTGGTGGCGCACACCTTTAATCCCAGCACTTGGGAGGCAGAGATAGGCAGATTTCTGAGTTCAAGGCCAGCCTGGTCTACAGAGTGAGTTCCAGGACAGTCAGGGCTATACAGAGAAACCCTGTCTCAAAAAACCAAAAAAAAACAAAAAAAAAAACATTTTAGACAAAAGGCGACAGGGGGTGGGTTTTAAGTAAAAGAGGGTGTTAGAGAAGTCTCTCAATTGCTTTTCAACAAAATGGCCACTTCAAGGATGAGGCCTACAATGGCAGAGAACAGAGATCTGAAAAACAATGACAAGACATATCTTTGACACATCTTTTGACAGCTGTGATCACACGCTGAAGATAAAAACTCTCTTTTAGATAATAACCATTGTGGTACATTTTAATAGAATAATAAAATTAAAATACCTTTTTAATAAAAGGATGCGCTATCATCCCTTTTAAGTTTTTTTTTAATGATCATTGATTTTAAAGAGCGTTCTAATAAGATTATCTGTCCTACAATGTAGAGCAGAGAGCTCTCTGACTGCACAGAAATGAACTGAGCTGCTGAACTTGCAACACAGGACAGTCCTACCTAAACAGTCCTAAGGAGACAGAAAAGACAAGTCCTTGGACTTTCTGGGTGTGCCAAGGAAACACACTAAGAACAATGCCAGGTTGAAGAGACATCTCAGCTGCTAATGGCACCTGCCAGTAAGCCTGAGCTAAATCCCCAGGAGCCAAGGAGGAAAGCACCAGCTCTTATAAACTGTCCTCTGACCCCCACACCTGCCCTGTGGCACACATGCCCATACAAATACACAATAAATAAAATGTATATATTACAACATCGTTACCCTGAACTTAAAAGTGAGCATGCATATGCACATACACACAAAGTCCTGCTAACCAACACCATATATTTTTTTTAAAAGTGGATATAACATGTCTTAACAAAGTTACCTCCCCATACACACTCCACCCACACAGCCTCAGCTCCCAGGTGACTTCAGCTTCACCTGTGGTGTGAATTACTATTTGGATGACAGGTTTCTTAGAACTTAAATCACACCAGGGCTGTTTTGCCTTCAGTGTTGACACTGTGCAAATGGAAAGAAACCGGTCTTGGTAAACATGGCCCTGACCACCATGGAGGTCAGGAGAATGTTGATCCTAGACCCAAAGAACAAGACAACATGCACCACAGACGCGGTGTCTGTCAGACGTGAAGCATCTGGAGCCTCAGAGCACCCTACCCCGGCTCTGCATTCCCAAGCCACTGAACTGTGAAGGCTGGGAAGACGCCATTTGCTAAAAATGGAGGCAGACAGCTGCATGTCAGGCTGTGAAATGATCTTTTCAAAATCCCAAGGGCTCATGCTACCTAAAACAGCCAAGAGGACAAACTCTTCCCTCTCTTCCCCCTCTTCCTTCTCCTCCTGGCCATCTTGCTCCTCCTCCTCCTTCTTTCACTCCTCTCCTTCCTCCTCTCACTCCTTCTCTTTCTCCTCTTCCCTCTACTATCCTCCTTTTAATGTAATACCAGAAAACCACATTCAAAGTCAGAAAAAGACCCCTTGACCACCTGAACAGCTCTGCCATATTTGATCTTCAAAATTAAAAGGAAGGAAGTTAAAAGTAGTAGTTAAATGCTAGAGTTCTATTTGAAAATCAGAAATCAGTTCAGGACAGACACCAACTAAAGACAACTTATTTAATGGCATTCAGAGGGTTGTCTTTTGTTAAATACTGATTTACATACAGGTCAAAAACAAAATCATTAGTGGTAACAGAGGACGAACTGTGTATTAAATTATCTTTTCAGCCATTTATGTACAAGAGAGGCGAGAAATTGTAAGGCCTGCCTGAAGCTGGGTTAAGAAATAACTGACCATGGGAAAAATAGTAAAGTCTCTAAAAGAGACATATAGCAAGAAGTGGAGTCAGCGAAATGTCACCAAATTACACCCTTCATCTGTCTTGCCTTTAAAATGCATGCCCTTCAGACGCGCATGCAGCCAGCACACAGCACAGCCAGGAAGAAAACCTTCCGCAACCAAAATGACAGCCTAGGAGCTTGTGGCATTTATAAATGATGGTTGGAGATTCAGGTTTCATTTTTTTGTCTAAATAAAATATCCATGGAAATGATCCTCTGACACATAGAATCACACACACACAGAGAAAGGTTGATTAGCCAGCCATTGAGACTGCAATCCCCAACATTCTAGAGGCTGAGGCAGGAGGACTGCTGCAAGTTTGGGTTCAGCCTGAGATACTCAGTCAAGTACCATCAAGAGCCAGGCCAGTCACAGTTACAAAGTGAGACCTTATGTCAAAAGTTTGAAAAGAGATTTATAAACAAAGTAACTCTGGATCCAAACCAGCAAGGGAGGGGACCAACTTGGTCCAAAGTCCCTTCTACCAGTCACTGATTGTCCACTGGGAAATTGGAAGCTGGTGTTGTTGATTTTCCAGGAGATGGCTCATTCCCATAGTAAATTCTTTACTGAATTGTGAGCCACATATGCTCACTTTCAATTAGAATGTAGCAGTCTTCCAACACAAATGTTTCTTTGGTTGATTTTTCAAGACAGGGTCTCACTATGAATTCTGGAATGGCCTGGGACTTACTAAGTAGTCCAGGTTGGCCTCAATTGTTCAGTAACTCCTTGAGCCTCCCATGTGCTTAGATTGTGGTCTCTTGCCACAACACAGAACTCTGAATCCCAAACTTTTCAAGAACTTTGGGGGGCAGAGAGGTAAGAAAAAAACCCTAACAGATACCAAAACCAAATTGGTACTAGCACAGAAGGAAAGACTATTTTCCACTAAGATTTGTATGAAATTCAAACTGGAAATAAGTGGTCTGTTTCTAACTAAAGTACCAATATGAACTCTATTGACCCATTTAGGACAGCCTTTGTGGAAGACTATTATGGACTGTGCATGGATACTTTATATCAATGTATATTTGTTTTATCACTAGTGTCAATGAATTGAGAACTATGCAGGGAAGTATAAATATCTCTCTGTCTTCCTCTGTTTGCTTTTCAAAGGTTCTGGTTGCTGGAATGTTAAAAGAGACAATTTGTTACTCCAGGCCCTTGGTTCCCCAAATCTTACAGCTGACATGTCTCAACCTGGGACAGTAACAGATTCAAAGGCGAGGAGGGGCATTCCTCAACTGAAGGACTAAGCCTGCAGCTGCCTGCTCCTTCGGCACACTTGGCTCGTGAAAACTCGCTGCTGCATTTGGCCTGTTCATTTCATTTGCCAGTTTCCTGGGCTTGACACCAATAAGAAGCCTGAACATTTGTTGTTGACCATTTGTTGAGTCACAACAACTCAAGGCTTCAATGCCACACTGAAAGAACCTGGCCAGCTGGGAGGAGACAGAAAGCACTTCAGAGAACAGACATTACCAAGCACTCTCTTGCTTTTCCTGCTGGAAACCAGTCAAAAAGGCAATGTTGCTTTCTAATCATCCTAATGAGCCAGTTTTTGAATCTTCTCCTCTTAGAAAGGCTGTCTTCCATTCTGCCATGTTTCGATAAATACATGTTTGCAACTCTAACTCAAAGAAAAGGGTACTGTTGATAATTTGGTCCACCATTGAAGGTCAAGTTTTAACTATAAGTGACTGTTTAGTGCTCATCTTTCTGGGACATTTGACATACTTCTAGATGGCAGACACAACAAAAGCTTCAAGTTCCTGAGCTACCATCAGAAACAGTAAGTGTTGTCATCTAGGACAGTTAGCAGTTAAATTACCTGTCTCTGTGTGTGTGTGTGTGTGTGTATGTGTGTGTGTGTGTGTGTGTGTATCAAAAATACCTCAGCCTGGTTATGTTCCTATGGGAACATGAAGGTCTAAGAAATTATACTAAAAGTGCACACCATTCTCATTTTATCATCAATCATGAAGATAAAAAAAAAAATCTGTCTTCTCATCCTGTTACAGATAAGTGTTTTAATAACAAATTCACTTCATTTATATCTACAGATATACAGTGATTCTGAGAAAATAGAGTATCAGACGAAAAAGACCAGGTATTCAAAGTCATCCTTAACTATATAGCAAACTTTAAAACAGCCTATGTTGTATAAGACCTTATCTTAAATAAATAAATAGGTAAATTCTGATTTATGCATTACAGCAGTGATTCTCAATCTTCCTAAAGCTGTGACCCTTTAATACAGCTCATCATGTTGTGATGACCCCAAACCTTAAAATTATTTCATCGTTACTTTCTAACTATAATTCTGCTACTGTTATGAATTATAATATAAATATCTAATTTGTAGGATAAGAGATTCCCATGACCCGTGGGTTGAGAGACACTGTGTTACAGAATATAGTGTCTTGAAGCCTTGCTTTACATGAAAATTTTTATTTCAATTGGCATGGCAAATGTAGCAAGGAGTGGGGAGTGGAGGGGGGTCCTAAACGTATTTGTTTGCATTAAGCAAATGTCTCCCAACTGTCAGACTTAGCAATTGACCTAGTAGGCCCAAATGAATGCTAAGCCACTAAACACCCAGCCACTAAACTGGCCAATTGCCAAGCTCTTCCATTCCAGAGACTCATGGGGCCTCTTTGTCTTCCTGACTGAAGTGAACCACATCATGGGAGATTGTGTCACGTCCTCTCACACTGGAAAGCCTACAGCCAGGAACCTCTACATCAATTCATGAAAATGCAGAATGACTCATGTGCATCCCACTCAGCCCTTGTATTTAATGAAAATGTCTGGGGTTGAATGCGAGAAAACTCTTCTTCATAATAAAACCTGTGTGCACTACTCAACTGTAGTGACAGACTGCCATAATATGACTCTCTGTCAGCTCCCTAAAATATATCAGGAACACTCCAAAATAATCTCTTTCTGGGTTGCTTGCAAAGTACCCAAGGCCCTACCGTCACTTCACGGCTTAAGGATCAAACCTTCTGAGAGAATGTCTCCTATTACATCCTTCCATAAACATGCTTTAGATAAGGATCTAGTAAGAACCTGAGCTCCCTTCAACAGTTCAATCAGCCAAATAGGCCAACTGTGTAGAAAAGGTAGGAATGTAAAAGAGGTAAAGCTGACCACCAGTACAGCATGGACTCAGCTACCAAAGGCAATAAGAAGACTGAAGAAAGATAAATAAATCCACAGACAGACAAGAAGAAAAGATAGAAGTTAGTCTATTTGTAAGTAGAAAATACTAAGACTTGGCTCCCAACAATAAAGATAAATCTATTGTGTGTGTTGTTGGGGGCTGTGTGTGTACAACCCGTGTGCAAGTGTGCATATGCTGTTGTTCTGTGGGGTTCTGTATATTGTTGTTATGTGTTCTGTGCTTCTGTGTATTGCCTTGTGGGGGGTTGTATACTGTTGCTGTTATGTGTGTTGCTGCTTGGAAACTTTTGCTTGGTTTTATATTCGTGAGATAGTGTCTTGCTCTGAGACAAAAGCTGGCCTGGTACTCACTATATAGCCCGACTTGATCTCAAATTTGTAGCAATAGTTTTGGTTCACCCTAAAGTACTCCAGTAGAGGTGTGTGCCACATGCTGTATGCGTGGAAAGCTTTGTGATTTGATTTTCTGTATCACCGGTGAGGTAAAAGTAACACACACATGCTGACGGAAGAGAACACACAGTTTTATCTCTTTGTCCTGCTTAACACTCCACCCCTTCCCACTCCTGAGCCCCATCCAGGATACCTAAGACTCTATATCTACAACTGCCTTCCTGTTTTCTGATTTTTTTCACTATTCCTTCTCTTCTTTCATTAAATGTCAAGAATAAGAATTAAAAAACACCTCTAAGTAAGACTAGCATAGTCTCATCCACCAAGAAAATTTACATTTACACAAAGCACCACTCCACTGATCTCAGAGAACACAGGTATTTGGACAGGTAACGGAGAGAGGGGATCCTGGTCTTTTCAGTCCTAGTCTTAGCTTCAAGGTCTAGGACTCACCATTTCTCAAAAGTTACTACTCTAAAAAAACACTTCTGTTTAGATGCTGGTCCAACATTTAAAAGCCTATAAAATAAAATGTCACTGACCATTTGAGCAGAATGACAACCCATCCCACAGGAAGATAAGGTTGGGTGAAGGCTTCCATCTTATTCAGTGTCTAAATAGTGTTTCGTGTCTTAATACTAAAGTGGCAGATTTTTGGACAACAGGGCATCAGAAGCCTGTACAGCCTCCACTAGGAAGCCTATACGACGCTCTGTGTACAGTGGTCAGGCCAGCCTTAGTAGAAGTCCCCAGTTCTCAACACTGGACTGGACAGCTGCCATCTGTTCCCAAAAACTAGTAGAGAAAAATCTGATGAGGTTGCACTTTGGAGATCCCAAAGGCAGCAAGGCCATATCCTTTACAGGATTTAGTGAGTTGTAACATTTTATGCATCTGATAGTGTATTTAAAGGAATGCAAGAACTAGGTTTTTTAAAAGTCTAAAAGCATTTAGATGGTAACTAGAAAAGGAGATCTGAAAATGGTAGGAGACCTGTCCTCAAAAACCAAGTGATGGAGTGGACCAGAAAATGCACCCAGCTGGGCCTAGAAATTCTGCAATGAACACTGAACAGCTGCTTCCTTCAAACTCACTGTAATCACTAAAGTTCAGCTTCTTTAAGCCCTTTCCCCCCATTTTATCCAGAAAAGATAGATAATAAGTATATGCTGCATCCAGTTCTTCACACAGTTTATTCAAAGTCAAGCCACTGAAGAAAGACTTAAGAAGACTTAGTTGATAAAGTAACTTATGGCTTTACTGTGCACTCGAGGTACAAACTGTCTAGAGGCTGAACTCTTCTTCGTCTGAAGAAACCCTTGGAACACAGTCAATCAGACTCCTGAGCTGATACTACATAAGTCATGAAGTCCACTCTTGGTGATGTCAGCTTAAGTACAACTTCTTCCCCCAAGAAGAACCATGTTTTAAAAGACTTAAGAAGAACAAGACAAAACAATGCTGTTCTTTTCTCATTATCCCACAATGGGAAAAGAAGTAGAAATTGAACAAGGCAAAGCCTGGAGACACCAGGATCTAAGTAGGCATCCTCAGGAGAGGAGCCATACCCAGCCTATTCCTGAGCCTAAGCTCTGCAGTGACTCACAGCAGGACTTTCGCAAAGTGTTCCTCACCTGCCAAAGAGCCCCCAGTCCTGCATTGCCTTGGCTCTTTATAACATCAGCGAATAAACTCCACATTATAGAAAATTGTTTCTGTAGCTCAATACAATGAGAAGGAGGTACCTCTAGGTACATTCTCTAGAACACAAGGAAGTATATTCATCTAGAATGTAAGTTTTAAAAGGAAACTAAAGAGTAACCTTTTAGATCTTTACTGAAAAATAATTCCATAATGGCAGCAATCTTGTGAGCCTTAAGTCTATGTCCTAAAGGAAGAACGTTAGCCATCTTTGTTCTCTCTGAATGCTACTCTACCTACATTGCCAGTGGTGGCGAAAGTCCTTCACATCAGCTGTGACCAGTCATACAACAGAGGAGGAAACTCATCACTTGCTCTATGATCATAGGGGTATCACTCACAACAACAATCATCAGTATTGTGGAAGAAATCCAAATGCCCATTATCAAATGGATGAACACAATGTAGCAGACACTTTGATAATATTCTAAAACATCAATGAACCTTTAGGATAATATGCTGAGATGAATAAGCCAGCCATTACTCTTCAAATTCATAGGAAATACTAAAGTACTTAAACATAGGGACGGAAGTAGGATGGAGGTTCATGAGAGTTAGAGGAAGGGTGATTATGAATCGCTGTTTAGTTGTGCTCAGAGTTTCTGTATTCTGAAACTGGATATACAAAGACACTTTGTACCTCTGAATTGCATTATTAAGATGATACATTTTACACTTAGTGTCATAAAAAAATAAATTTAAAAAGAACCTGGGAGTGGTGACTTATACCTGTAACTATAACACTCAAGAGGCCAAGGAGAGTGGATTGTTGTGACTCCCAGGCCAGACTGTACTACATGAGTTCCAGGGCAGCCTGAGCTACAGAAGGAGGCCATGCCAAGGTGAGGGGCGGGGGTGAGAGGAAGGAAAGAAAGGAAAGAGGGAGGTAAGTAGGGAGGAGGAGGAAGGGAAGTGGAGAGGGAGGGAAGGAG
Source organism: Grammomys surdaster (assembly GCF_004785775.1). Lineage (NCBI taxonomy): Eukaryota > Metazoa > Chordata > Mammalia > Rodentia > Muridae > Grammomys > Grammomys surdaster. The sequence goes on along the minus strand of NW_021604699.1, from coordinate 4,036,011 downwards.
GGAGGGAGGGAGGGAAGGAGGGAGGGAAGGAGGGAGGGAGGGGAAGGAAGGAAGGAAGGAAGGAAGGAAGGAAGGAAGGAAGGAAGGAAGGAAGGAAATAAATTTCTTCATGGACACTAGGGAAGGATACAAATTGAAGAAGAGAATCAACCAAAACAAATTTTGTTCAAAAATACCATTATGACATCTAATATTTCATATGCTAATAGAAAAATATTTTCTTACAATCACACACACACACACACACACACGCACGCACGCACGCACGCACGCACGCACGCATGCACCTAACTGCTCTTTTAAATTATCATTGAATGTTCACTGTAGCTCTAAGATTTTGATCTGATAAGAATCTACTCCATAGAGTGATATTAATTTCCTCAAGTCATATCATCCTTTGTTTTAGAGACAAGGCAATTAAAAGCCAGAATGATTGAAGAACTTTTAGAGTGTACAATCAGAAACTGGCAGTCTGTTCTGTAATTCACCCCCATCCGGCCTCTAACCTACTCCTTCTCCCAAAGAATTCTGTAAGAGATGCCTGCTTCCTTCCTGCCTTCCCCACCAACCCCTGCCTGCAAACAGACTTCCCCCTCCCAGGAACACTAAAGGTTCCCCAGAGGTCACCAATTAAGTGTGTATCCCTGTGAGTCCATTTGCTGTGCTTATCTATCTCTGCCTTCTCTGGGTCAGGTGACAGGGGTGATCCACTCTTTTCTTCGGGAAATTATCTCTTCCCTCTATTTTACAGACCCCATTTTCCCCTGATAATCCTTCTGTTTGACTACTCCTTCCTATAGCATTCTTAAGATACTTATCTTCTTGTTCAATTTCCACCCAAACAATGGCTAATCCATGCCTGAAGAAGTAAAGTTGGGTTTACTTTAAATTCATTTCAGATGTTTACAGAACTCTTCTGAAGCCTATAGTTAATAGTTAGTAGAGCCTTATGGATGCAGCTTCACTGGAGCTGTGTCTTCAGGGAGGGCTCTCATGACCTAGTACAGCATTTGGTTCACAGTAAACATCAATGGTCTTGTAAGTTTTACTCTTACGGTGACTAAATTTTCAAGTTTGGAGCTACTTTTCCTAGCATGGTCCTCCAGATCCTAATAAGAATCCTCCAAACTATCCAACTATCAGGCTCAATCCAGCACTACTTAAGGATTACTCCTTGCCTCCAGACAGTAGCTAAAACAGCAGGAACACTTCTTCCTGTTGTTTACCGTGCTATCCCAGGTCCACAGCAGATCTCCCTGCTCTATGAACACTAATTCTATATTGTCAGAATCCACACAAGGCACCACCACTCCCCAGCTGTGAAATCTCAACAAGCGATTCCACTCAAAGAGTATCTCTAATTTGAAAGCATTCGATGAGAATAGAACATTCCCATGATCTACTGTTTCCTGATTCAGTTGGCAGCAAGTCATACATGGCCTTGATTTGTCTTTTCAAGATGTAGCCCACCCCACCCCACATAGAAGTTCTAATAAAAGACACTCCCATGAAGCTGGCTCCGCATATGCACTTTCCATTCAGTCCTCTTTGGAAGAGTACATCCTCAAGTCTACTTCTGATCTCTGACCTTGTAGATGTTCCCTATTAGAGCTATGCTCAGCATAATGGGATGTTAATAGGCTGTTATGATTTACTCTACAAAAATCAATGGTGTAGATCCTGCTGGGGAAATAAGCCACTTTGGTGGGCCCAGACACATGAAGAGCATTAAGTATCATCTGGTACCTTGGGAATGAAATTTTAGGCTATGAAATTGTGAGCTCTCTTCAAGCTGAATTTTTTACTTGGATATTGAGTTCAATCTGCCACCTTGTTTTAAATAGCTGGAAAAACAAGAAAACATAACTTGATCACCTTTCAATCTGGAAAACATCTAAAATAATACACAATATTGAGAAGGTAACATTTCAACAATGACTGATGATGAATGGGCTATAAATTTGGGGATGCAGCTGACTGGCACCAGATAGCACTTACTGCTTTATTTTGTTTTGCTTTTGTGAGCCTAGGAGCAAGAAAACAAAACTACATAAACCATAACTCACTGGTAGATCAAAATAGAATATTAAAAGGAACATGGGGAAATTCAATTCACATTTTGATTTTAAAAATTATCTTTCTTTGACTGAAAGGTCATTCTTGAATAGGAGAAGGATGCTAGTATGTAAGGTTGACTGTCCAAATTTTAGGATGGAGGAGATATTTTTAAAAGACCATCTGGCTTTGAAAGAATAAGGAAAGAAAGGAAGGCCTTTCTATACTTCTGTGGGTCACAGAAAACATTCTCTTTTTATTTCAAGGTTGTCTCGGGTTGACCATGTAGTTCGAGTTGAAAGTCTTTCCATAGATTTCACACACTGAGATTCCACGTATCTAAAGAATTGTTATTACAAGATAGGAGGTTCTTTCTACTCTCAGAGAGACAAGTAACTCAAGGGAACAAATAGCACTGGAGCAGGTGTCCAGTCACCACTGGACAAACCAGAAGGTAGCAAGGGAGACGGTGGCAACCTTACTGCAGGAAGTGTTTCTTGTACAGTGATAATGAAAGAACAAGTTGGCACTCTTTGTCAACTTTTATTATTTTTCAGTTCTCTAAAATAAGCTTTCTTTTAAGAACTAAGCATTCCCACAGCCTATTGTTGAAACTTTTTCCCTAGGGAGATATAAACAAGCATCTTCTCTCCCCTCCTAGAGCAGGGCACCAACACTAAACAAATGTGCATTTCCACTGAAGGTCAACTCAGAGAACCAGTAAGTTTACTGGAATTCCTTACATAGCATGGGTGACAAGTTACATACAGGAACATTAATGATCCCATGACAGCACACTGTGAGAAAATCTAACCGTAGCATGGTTGGAAGTCATGGATAGAGTCTCCTCTTCAGTTAGCCTCATCACAGTCTATACACTGTAGCACCTCCAAGATCACGAGGCCACATCCAATTAAGGCAGAATTGTTTATAACTGTCCAGAACATGCAGAAGGAAGTAGCCAGCATCTCAGGATCAAATGAGTTCCACCCACCTCTACTATGAGGGACCATTACTAGTCAACAAGTCTAGTCCATGGGTCTCCTCAAGCAGTCACAGTTGATCTGATGAAAAAGATGGCTGCTATCCTCAAAGCATAGTCCTCTAAAATATGCCCCTCCTCTAGAAGAAGACATTGTAGCAAACATCACTATCACCATCTCCTTAGTGAAGCTACTCTCCTCTCCCAGGTGCTCCCTTAGAAAACACAATTTCCCTATTCCATTTGCTACACAACTGTCATTGTCTCTGCTTTTCTTTCCACCTACTAGACAATAAGAAACTAAAGCTCATATTTCTAAGTGTATTCTAACCTATGTAAAAATTCAACAAGATCTCCACAGTCATTGACTTATGAAGAATCCACAGTGAGGCTTTTACTAGCCAATCTGTGGTCCAGGCACTAGGGCTACATCCATGAACAAAACGTGAACACATCAACCTTCACCGAACATTCAAAAGATGTCCAAATGGATAAACGAATGACCATCAAAGAGCCAACAATTTCTACTATTGGTTGATTTGAAATTTCACTCAATGAGACAAAAAGAAGACATGCAAACATTCTGCTATTACATATTTCTTCCAACATGGTACAGTTAAGCCCAAGCATGATTCTAGAACTACAAGCTGACACATTCTCTTTATCAATGGCCAATCTCAAAAGATATGGGATGTGGCCAAAACATCTATTAAACACCAATAATAATGCACCTCTGGTGGGCAGCCATGAACATCTTCAAAAGTAGAAAAGCATCTTAAGACTAATATTTGACAAACTCGATCTCCTACACTTATCAATATTAATAACTAATACATGTATAAAGCTGTGTCTCTCCCAATATTTTCCACTTAAATGACTTCTCTCATTTGTACCCTGATATCACATGGGAAATGGATAAAGATTTCTTACAAACTATTCTCTATAGAAATGTACATGAGGCCCACAGACTTTATGTTACTTGCACCATTTTGCACACCAGGTAAATTGCAATTTCAAGCTTAACTTTAGAATTATAGATGCCAATATCAACACTAACATTCGCTATAATTGCATTATGCCATCTACAAGAGAAGTCGAATTAAAAAATAAAATTAAAGGCAACAAATTCTTGTAGTCTGGTCACTCAGGAAGTTGGAGCAGGTAGGAGGAGTACAGATTCAAAGTCATCCTCAGCTATGCAGCAAGCCTGAGCTGCATGAGACCCTATCAGTACCACCATCATGATCAAAATTACCATCATCATCACCCTCTACCACCACCATCATTATCAATAAAAGAACCCTCAAGTCTAATCCAATTCATTCCAGTGCTGTGAATGTGTCATCCACTCAACAACTTAAGACATCCAGAGGCAGATGAACCAGTTATTAACACTGAACTATATTTCTAGGGCAGTCAGATATCAAAACTTGCAGTTTACTCATAAGTAGTCTCTATAACTTCCTCACTCATTTCTGCATTACATGAGATGATTTGTTTTCACTAACTGTGTAGACAACTATAGTAAAGCCTTGTTCTACAAGCTCCCTGAGGTCCCAAACTAGGTCATCGACCCCATACCCCAGCCGTCTTCACCCGTCCCTGTTTATGGCAAGGCACTCAGCAATTATACAATGCAAGAATGGATGGCGATGCTAAAGGCCAGCAGCTGGTTTAGGATTGTTCACGATGATTTCTGCTCTTCCACCACAGCCTTCTACTAACAAGACTTTGAGCCATTTAAAGGCAGAGACACTCTGCCTTCCTGTGTAAATCATCTTCAGAAGCCCAGATGGTGTCATGTGCATGTGGCATGTGTGTTGCATCAATATTTGCTCATTGATTTGTTGCTCAAATACCACTACTGAGTTGTGTTTGTCTGGCAAATCATGCAATTTTAATAATTAGTGTCTGAGGTGGGAAAAATGTCTTTCAAAAAGACTGGGGGTGAATGGGAAGTACATAAAATTGGTCCATGGGAAATATACTAGATGAAAATACATTTTCATAGCAAATAAATAAAATGGAAAAAAAAGTATGTTGATGAATTTCCAAAAGTAATATCAACTTTATTGCTGTTTATATAGACAGACTCTGAAGGACACACACAGGACTGGAGAGATGGCTCTGTGGTTCAGAGTCTTTCTGTTCTAACAGAGGACTGGAGTTCAGTTCCCAGCAACCACAATGAGTAGCTCACAACTACCTGTAATTTCAGCTTCAGGGGATTTAATGTCCAATTCTAGCTTCCACAGGTACCACATGTACATGGCATACACACACAGAGAGATGACACATAGTTGAGGGATGGGCACTTGTCAAGTAACCAAACTGGCTTGGATACCATGAATAGACAGTACAATTATCTGTGTGACTTCCAAATACAGAACCAACCACTTGTTCTACATAAGTAAAAAGACACATTCTCAGATTTTATAATCCCTAAATTTTTTTCTTTCTCGTTTTTAATTATTTTTCATTTTTTCTTTTATCAAAAACAGATTATTTTCTCATACACCATGTCCTGATTATAGTTTCCCCTCTTTCTACTCCTCTCAGTCCTCCCCATCTAACCCCCAGCCCCCATACACTCTTTTTCTCTCATTAGAAAACAACAGGCTTCCAGGAGATAATAACCAAACATGACAAATATATATAAGATGAAGCAAAAACAATCTATATATCTTATAAATTAGCCTCACAAAAGCAAATGCAATAAAGTATCAGGATTTGATACTGAATGAGGTATTCTGATAAAGCAAATCTCTAGTTCACTCAAGATTAATCAGAAAACCATTCATGGTACAGGACTTGTGATTGGCACAGTGCATGAGTCAGGGAATCTGAGGGTGTACAGGAACAGTAGAGTCTATCCAGGTAATCCCCACCCAAGTCCTGTGGTTGTCACTGACTCTCTGGGGAGAGCAGGTAGTGCTCTCATACAATGGATATAATTTAGTCTTTATTTGAGGGGGGAGGAATTTTCATGCACTCATGTTTGTAATCATTACCTTTCATATACGGAGCTTCAGACAAGCAGCACCTAAGGATGTTGGGCATACTGTACATACAACCAGGAAATTCTCAGGAAATAATACCCCAAAACGTAAAAGCTTTATACATATTCTTGTAATACGTAACTTTGTTCTCAAAAAGATGCTCAAGCAAGAAAAGCTAATCACTAGAACTTTTAAGTTTTAGTTATTTGGGGTTATTTTTATACGTCAATGAGTTCAAGCCATCAGTTCACAGCCAAAGATGATGATATTCATAATGATGTTCATGATGAATTGAGAATTATTCTGGGTTATCGATAGCAAGATAATTGCCTTCAGACAACTGAATACTTATTTTAATTGAACCAAGTGTGATTAGGAATATATTGCAATGAAGCTCTCAGAGGCTCTTAAAAAACACCAAAAGATTTGTATTGTATTGTTCAGTAGATTGAGTGTTCAAAATAGAGGGATATAGAAGCTATATTCTACTAATCTCACTGCATTTTAAATGCTCTAGACATACATCTCCCCCAAGATGAAGTCTCAGCATCTTCACTCTATCAGCATCATCCATCCATCCAAACTGTCAACAACCACCATGATTTCAACTTAGACTGTAACTTCAGTTAGTCAAAGATACAAAGACCAGTCTTTTCAATGCTGATTCTGGGGCTGAGTACAGTAGGAATAAAGTGGGGAGAAGGTTTGGAATTCTTTTTGGTTTTTTTTTTTAAGATTTACTTATTTATTTTATGTACATGAGTGCACTGTCATTCTGATCAGGCACACACACACCAGGAGAGGACATCAAGTCCCAATATAGATGGTTGTGAGCCACCATGTGGTTGCTAGGAATTGAACTCAGGACCTCTGGAAGAGCAGCCAGTGCTTTTAACCTCTGAGCCATCTCTGTAGCCCTTGGAATTCTTTTTGAGATTCCCCTAATTTTTTTTCAAGATTTATTTTTAGTTTATGTCTACATGTGTGCCTATTTGAATGTGTATCATGTACATGTCTGGTGCTTACAGAGGCAGAAGAGCTGGAATCATGGGCATCTGTAAGCCACCCTATGTGGGTGTTAGGAAATGAACCCAGGTTCTCTGAAAGAGCAGTAATCACTCTTAACTGCTGAGCTACTTCTCCAGCCTCAATTCCCTAATGTCATTACCATGCTTAGAATGCATTTAAAAAATTAAAAAGAACTACTGGCAAAGGTTGAGGCTTACTTAGGCTTCTAGTCATAGAAAGTATTAATCCAGGGCTGACTAGATAATTCCGCAGGCAAAGGAACATGCCAACAAGCAGGACGACCTGAGTTCCATCCCTGAAACCCACGTGGACAAAGGACAGACTCCTGATGGTTGGTGTCTGACCTTCATACAAGTCCCATGACATGTACACAGCTTTCCTCTCCACCCTCAAACACAATAAATGATATAATATATATGAGGTTTTTTTTTATGTAGAAAGTATGGTTCTGAGGAAGTCCCAGTGTTAACAGCTCCTCACTGCAATTAAATCTGCTGTGGTTTAGATGTGGTCTATCTCCCCTAAAACTTCTTATTCTGGTCCTTGGAATGATGCTATAAAAACAAGTTAGGATGGGGATGGAGAGATGGCTCGGCAGTTAACAACACTTATTGCTCTTGTAGATCTGAGTCTTGTTCCCAGCACACACATGGCAGCTCACAACTTCCTTTAACCCCAGTACCAGAGAACATGATGCCCTCTTCTGACCTCCAAAGGTTCCTGAATGTGCATAGTACACAACCAAGTACTCAGGCATACATGTACACATAAAATAAAATTAAAATTAAAAAGAAAAAGGTGGTATAGTTAAGAGGCAGGCAGGGTCTACTGGAAGGTAATAAGGTCATGCCCAGTGCCTACAGGCACTAATACTGTCCTCTTAGAGCAGATCAGTTCCCACAGGAGTTGTCATAAAAGAAGAGAAATGGGCCCTTCCTGTTCTCTTGCTTTCTCTCCCACCAAGTGATGACTGGTATCTGCCTGTTCGCCTCTCACCTTCCTCTTTTTCTCTTTCTATGTCTTCATGATCTGTATACCCGAAGGCTTACCAGTGAGGGTAAGATGACTAAGCAGATAAAAGTGCTCGCCACCAAGCCTGACAAGACCTGAGTTTGGTCCCAGAACCCAAGGGTAGAAGAAGAGAAATGATGCCTGCAAGTCATCTCTGATTTTCAGATAAACACTGTAACATGCACCGACACTGGTGTGCACACATGGGTTGTGGGGAGGGAGAAAAAGGATTTTTTAAGTCAGTAAAACTTAAAAGGCTGCCAGGTGGTGGTGGCGCAGCCTTTAGTCCCAGCACTTGAGAGGCAGAGGCAGGCGGATTTCTGAGTTCGAGTCCAGCCTGGTCTACAGAGTGAGTTCCAGGACAGCCCAGGCTATACAGAGAAACTCTGTCTCGAAAAATTTTTAAAAAATTAAAAAAAAAACTTAAAAGGCCATTGCCAGACACAGCCTCTCAACCTTGTACTAGAAGTTACAAGCCAAATTTAACCTCTTTTCTCTGATGAATTCCACACAGTCTGTGGTATTCAAGAGAAGATAAACCAAGACGAAATTTCTTTCATTTGAGTCCCTTCCCTAATATTTATGCCAAAATATTTAACAGGAGCCTGGGGCGAGGGTGCTCTCAAAGAGAAGGCTTCGGTCAAGGGCACATGTGTTAGTCTAGCCATGGAGATGCACAGTTTATGATGGCCTCTTCCAGAATGGTATGTCCTCACAAACTTCCTGTGAGCTGTCTGGAGGTGGTAAGGACAGGACAGGACTCTCAGGCTGTTATGACTGAATCAGCAAACACAGCATACAGCAGACTCCACATGAAACACTACCACAAGCAGAAGTGGCCCAACTTCTTGAAGACCCAGTAGTTAGAGGAAAGTCTTTTTTAAACCCAGTGGAAAAGGCCCACATAAGGCAGGCACCAGTATAATTACCAGGCCACCAGGCTCGCCTGCCAAGCCAGCTTGATGTGGCCTCTTGACCAGGTTTCATCCTTGGCCTCGGTACATGTTCCTCTCTGGGCTCGTCCTGCTCCAGCTACTAAACGGACTGGCAGATGCTTGCTTGTGTACTTCAGACCCCAGCTTTCTACGTTCTCGTTTGTTTTGGCTGAGTTCAAATGAGAGAACAACTGCAGACCGGCCCAGAGCCTCACAAAATCCCACTGCGGAGTTACCATCAAGCACTTGTTCCTACCTTCCCAAAGACTGCTGCGAATTCTCATGTTCACCACGTGTGGTCTGGACACAATCAACTGCTAATTTTTATTATTCATTTTCCCCTGGCAAATGCACGGAGTTGCTCACTTGCTGGAGAGGGGAGGACCATACATGTGCTTCCAGTTCTGTTCTCGGAGATCTGCCCTTTCTTTCCATTGATCTTGTTCAGTTTGGTGGCCTCATCACCAGATACATGTCTACCTCAGGATACATTCTTAAAGTTTGCCCCAGATACTCCAATATCCCAGGACCTGTGGACACTTCAGGTGCACAGTGGTTCAGGTGAAGTTCCTCATCTTCGTCCCTCCACTGTGTCCTACCATCTATCAAATGCTAGGGCCCCATCCTTGGAATCACCTTTGGCTTCCCTCTCTCCATTTGGTCTCATACCTATTTGATCCTATTATTCCTGGGCTTTACCTTCAGCCAAGAAATCTACATTGGTGATGTCTACCCTCTGGTGCCCTCTCCAGACTCCTAGCAAGCCATGAAGCGTTTCAGTGTGTATGGCCCACCCCAGCAAGATCAGAAAGGTCCCCTCCCTCTGGAGGGCAGTCTCCTTCTATGTCATGCTCCTTCATTCCAATTTCAAAAGCATGGCAGTGCGGGCAACAGGATCTGTGTGTTTACATCATCGGGATGAAAAGGAAACTATATTCACTCAATGAAATTTTTGCAAGCCATTGTCAGGTCATATCCTTAAAAAGATGCTCATGTCTCACAACTGCAGCTCCACCGAGAAAACAGCAAGCTATTTCACCCAATAACCCAAAAATTCATGGCCAAATCAGGAGCAAGGTACAATGGTAAAACCAACCTAGATGGAGGCATAAAAGCCAATGGATTGGGATACCTGAAGTTAAAAAAAAAAAAAAAAGGAAAGGAAAAAAATGTAAAAACCAGAATCTAAGCAGGGGACCAGAGAGATGGTACAGGTAAGAGCATACTGTTCTTACAGAGGTCTGGGAGTCAGTTCTGAGCACCCACATCAGGAGCTCACAACCATTTGTAACTCCTGATCAAGAGCATCTAGTGCTCCCTGTTGGCCTCAGCAGGCATCACACTCACAGTCTCAAATCCACACAAAGACACATGAATAAAAATAAAATAAAACCTTAAAAAGACAAAAACCTCAGAACCCAAGATGGTCTACCATTGCTTCTTTGATGACAGGCACCCACACTACCATCCCATTCTGCATCAGGACTTTTCCAGAAGGTCTCCCACCAGCTCAATTACAGCTGAGGTGGAGATGTTTCAGGCCTGTGCATTTTTCCTTTAGCTTCGGGTGACGCAATGAAAGCTGAATTTTCAAAGAATAAAACTGCTAATTAGGAAGCCAGGCTCACAGTTTCCAATGGCTGAATGTTAACGAGGTCCTTTTCTTTCCCATCTTTGGGGAACACAGTCATCCTTTCCATTCCTGACCCCACACAAGGAGTGTTGACTATGTAAGCTCTCGGGGTATCATGGATAGCTCAGAAATGGGGTAGCTAGAAGGACCAGGCCCATGTGGGCTGCCTTGTAGAATAAAATTCATTTTACCCCTGAGTTAAGCTGATTACTCAGACTCTGAAAAGTCCTCCCTGCCCCCACCCGGAGCACACTCACATTTTCCTTATGCTAAATGGCTCTAGGAAAACAAGCAGGGCATTATACTTGGCTCCTTGGAATGAGATCAGTACTAGTTTCAAATTCCCTTGTGGAACAACCCCAAGGCCATAAGACCCTGTAAAAGTCCCAGATGCCTAACAGCTCAGGAAGGACCTAACTATGACAATAAAGCATTACTTAAGTAATGGGGGAGGAACACCCCCTGACTGGTTTTGTAGACATTAAGCAGGACCAGGTCTACAAACAACCTAGTCTCAGTCTGGGCTGTTCCCTGGAGGTGGAAGCCAGAGTCTAGGCCTTATTGAGGGGCTGGGCAGTCATTTTCTGCACCTGGCACCATCTGTGCACACCCAGCCGAGCCTACTGGCACAGCAAGCCTCTCAGACCATTACTAATGTGGTGGGGTCAGCGGGGTTACTCCTGCAACCGGATGCCTATAGATTTCAAAGAGTGGCCTTGCCTCTACGCCAGCTCATCCATCCAGGGTAGAAAACAAGCATATTTTTATTTCACTTTTTTTTAATATAAAAAAAAAACCCACTGACTTTTAAAGATCTCCCTCTGAGAACTGTACATTATCTACGTGCTGACACGAGAGGGATCATGGATGTTCAGGGCATGAAGCTGACTCATGGATCCTTTGCCAAAATTCAGGACCAAGCCCAAGAAGACAGCTTTCCTCAGATAGTATGAGCCTTTCAAAGAGTGACTCCAGGGCTGGGGGTATGGCTTAGTTGGTAGAGTACTAAACTAGTACAAAGCCCTGGGTTCAACCCCCGCCTGACATAAACCAAACCAGGCCTGCTTGCATGCACCCATAATATGACAAAGGAAGTGGAGTTACAAGGATCAGAAGTTCAAGGCCATCTTCTCACTATCCAGTGAGCCACTCTAGGATACATGAGATCCTGACTTAATTAATGAGTTAGCAACACAAGAAGGGCCTTATGGAAAGAGGTTGAAAGTCAAAGCTGAAGGTCATCTGAGCTGCATCTCAAAAGAACAGCCAAGGCCCCCTCCTAGGGTCTGACTATGCTTCTCTGGGCAGCAAAGATACAGGAGAAACTTGACCTCACTGGTCAACTTCGCACAATTCACCCCCTAACTCTGTCACTCACCATCAACTGACTATGGAGTCTTTTCACATGCCTGCTGCTTGGCAAGAGCTTGAGACTCCCCCAAACTTCTTTTACTGAAGCGGAGGCAGGGCTCTGAGCTGAGATCCATATGCAGGCTAGCTACAGGCAACAACCATGAGGAAAGGATCATTTGAATCCCACCTTTAAACTCCAGTTTGTAATAAATACTGACTAATTAGTATTGTTGAAGTACTAAAAAATTCTAAACTATTTAGCTAATTACTTAAATACAATGTTATTTTGCTTGTTTGAGAATGATCCCATGGTGAAGGATTGTACTTATTTCTTTGTAAAGTACCCCATTACAACTTTCAGGTCACACCATGACTCAAACCCATACAGTCAAAAATCCATGAACCAGCCAGCCACAAAAGCAAGGCATGACAACACCCTCCAGAGAAACTGGATCTTTTGTTTAATACAATAATGAAAGGTTTAAGGAAATTTTGTGATAAGTGACTTCATTCTCTTACTCTTGCAGAGATATCAGTTTCCCTACTTAAAACCTTAACAGAGTGTAAATCAAGGTAAAGAGGTGGGAATCATAGAAATTCATAAGCTAAAATCAAATTAATAACGTCTCTAAGTAAGATCACCTTCCTAGTAAAATCTACAGTGCTTGCTAAGTGAGCTGAGAGATTCATGGACCTGGCATAGCTATTTGGCATAACTGGAGAAGTAGGTTTGCTTAAGTTCATATTGAGTAATCTATCCTTCCAGTTTTTCCAGCCTCCAGGCAACTACGGATAACTCCAGACTGACCTGGTTCCTGTCATATTTGTACTTCCCTACTTCAGCCCTTCCATGAGTAGCTCACATAGCATCCTCTAAAAATAACCCATTCTGCCACTTAGATCCTTAGATTACTCCATATCACAGTAATACTGCTGCCTCCACAACAGGCATATTCTCAGCCTTGAAATTCCCCATCTGGATATCACAAGAGAGCTAAGCACATACAGCACACAGGTCCATTCCAAATCCAATCGGCTAGCTGGGCCTGCTGCTGCATACCTGTAATCCCAGCATGGAGGATGTTGCAGCAGAAAGGTCAGCAGTTCAAGCTCATCCCCAGCTACATATCTAATTCCAACCTAGGCTACTTGGGGACCCTTCTCACAGGGCCAAAATTAATAAATTAACTAAACTGTAATCATCCACTAAACCTCTACAAACTCACCCTGGGAAGTCCCACTTAACTTGGAAAAACAAACAAGCTCCCACTCCTGAGTGGTATTTCAGAAATACCATTTTTATCAGGCCTAAGTTCACACATGAGGCTTTTGGTGAAAGGCTTTTGTGACTCCCCTATTTATCTCCTCCTTGTCACCAGGAACTCCTTCTCTTACCAAAGACTGCAGGCCCCACCGCCCAGCATGCAACTTCATTTCTCCCTGTCTGGTTCAGCTGAGAGAGATAAGAATCTAGACTGAGGCTTTTATAGTGTTTTACCTGTAACTTGTCTGAACCACCAACTGACAAACATAGTCTCAGCCTGCACTCCCGGCAGGAATCCAAGGCATGGAAAGAACCACGCAGCCCTGTGCTTTGTGCGCTTTATTTTGTTATTTTTGATGGTGTGTGTGTGTGCACCTAAGTGTGTGCACACATGTGCAGGTGCTCACAGAGGTTAGAAGAAGACATCAAAGCTCCTGAAGCTTGATTTCCAGGCAGTTTCGAGCCAGCCAACATGGGTCATGGGTGCGGGGACCCAAAGTCAGGTCTGGAAGACAAGTAGGAGCTCTCAGTCTCTGTGCTAGCTCCCTAGGTCCAGAACTGTGCTTCTAACAATAGCCCCACTGTAGAAGCAGCTAGCATACTAAGCAAAAGATAGAATGTTTACCTCTCAGAATGTTTTCTCCTTGAGAAAGCTTAAAAGTATCATGCCCAAGGCAAGAAGGTAGCAGAATAGCAAAAACATGACTGACTTTAGGATTCATAGCGAAAACAATCTGTACAATCAAGTTCAAGTGGAGACCGGAATCTGTCACATTTCTCAACCAACCCAAGCACTTCCAATGAGAAAACAGAGGCCATCACCATGCAAGACAGGAGTCTTCTTCCACTAAGAGCATCTCACTGTCCCCAAAGGGCACAGAGAAACCTTGAGGTCTGCCTAGCTCTTTTTTTTTTAAAGTGGCTAAGCATTTAATTAGATTCCATCAATTCTTTACTAAAAGGTAGTGTTTAAGTGTTAATTCCATACCAACTATTACTGAGTGTGAATATTAAAAGCATGATTTTGGGATGGATTTATAGCTTAGACTCATCGTGAGTTTAGCACGTTCAAGGTCTTAAGTTTGATTCCTACAATCAGAGATAGACAGACAGACTTTTAATAAGGAAAGAAAAATTCTCAATAACACACACACACACAGAGCATGTATATTTTTGTGGTAATGGGTTTTTTTGGTTTTGGTTTTGTTATTTTATATATTTTATATCTTACTTTCCTGACCATTTAGATTCTGTCTGTTTTATAGAGATGTTTAAAGGAAAACTCTCACAGGGCTCTCAGAACCCCAATCTAAGAAAGAAAGAAAGAAAGAGAGAGAGAGAGAGAGAGAGAGAGAGAGAGGAAGGAAGGAAGGAAGGAAGGAAGGAAGGAAGGAAGGAAGGAAGGAAGGAAGGCAGGGAGGAGGGAGGAAGGGGGAGAGAGGAAGGGGGAGGGAGGGAGGGAGGGAGGGAGGAAGGAAGATCAAAAAAGGAAAAAAAAATCCTCTCACTATATTTTATGTACTGTGTAAGAAGTTAGGAATCTGCTCTCTCAATATCTTGTGATCATAGAATAGAAAAACTCCCAATTCCTTACCACTATGGTTTTCCTTAAAGAAGAGTTGCTTACAAGAGACTGACAAACCCCTTTCCTGTCTTGTTTACGAGGGAAAAGGAAAGGAAAATGCTGAGAGCTAAAACTCTCAGGAGCACTTTGGCTCCTCAGGAAATGTCCACATTTCAACGGATCAAAGGAAGTAAAAGGGGTCACTTCTTGGTCATGGAGACATTAGCATGTGCCCAAGGGCTGTCTGACAAATCAGATGGCTTGCCCCAGGCTCAGATACAGATGAACAACTGGATAGTCTGATTCAGAAAACACACGGAGTACCAAGTTCTTTTTAATATTTAATATATTAGTTTTCAATATAACTACCTTCTCTAACATGGTCTTATGGGATCATCATATAATCCTTAATTTTCACTCAAGAAAACTAAGTAAGAGCCAGAGACTTCAATGGAAGTATTTTGGATGAGAAATTTCAGTAAGAAACTCTTTCAACACTGTGGGGAAACAGAGATCTAGAAAGGATATCTCCATTACAAGGAGAACAAAGATTATCACAGAAACAGAAGCAAAAACAAGCAGGTTAGGACCTTGCTTGGTACTGGGCAGTTACATGCAGAGTGCCATACAGACTAAAAGACTTCTTTAGACGCTCTGACTTCTCACATACCATCTAGAACCCACCAAAATACCACTGGGGGAAATCCAAAGTGATTGTAATAGGGCTGGCTCAGAGCTGGCATTAGTGTAGCTGCATGGCATCCAGCATGACAGTATAGTTAAGGTGCTGAAACATCATCTCTGCTCATATAAAAAAATGGTTTTTTTCCAGATGGCCCTTCTATTTTTACAAGCGTAGAAGCAACTTGATAAACAGACCAGCAAAGATGTGTGTGTACATGTGTATGTGTGTGTGTGTGTGTGTGTGTGAGAGAGAGAGAGAGAGAGAGAGAGAGGGAGAGAGAGAGAGAGAGAGAGAGAGAGAGAGAGAGAGAGAGAGAGAGAGTCATACACAGACAGAAAGACAGTAAGCCAGAAGTCAACCTCAGGTCTTGCTCCTCTGGGATGGTCCACCTTGTTTTTGAAAGAGGGTCTCCCACAAGGGCCTGGAGCATTCTGGGTAGCCTAGCCTGGCTGGTCAGCAAGCCCCAATGGTCCTCCTGTCTCCCCAGAGCTAGGAAACCAACCATGCCGGGCTCTCTCCTGTGTATGTGCAGGAGAGTGAGCACAGATTCTCATGCCTGCATGGTAAGCACTTACATGCTTGGAGATGATTCTGATCCCATGACTGACTCTATAAGCATTGTTAAGGATCACGCTATATCAGAACCTGTATTAACCATTCTAGAATTTGCCTTCTCCCCATTGCTATTGCTAGACAAATGGCAGACTCTCCGGCTCCATCTGGTTTTAAGTACCACCTTTAAACTCAAGGAACCCCAGCAGTCTAGCTTTACAGAAGTGAAAATAATGTGGCAAACCAAGTACAAGGTCTTCCTTTACACAGAAGACACCCAGACACAGTTGAGTGACTTGTTCAAAGCCACACCATTAAACATCAATCCATCAGTTCTACTAGCCAAACTTATACACAGACTAAGCAAATACACCTTATGTTTTCTGCTAATTTATACAGTAAAGAATTATAAATAACCCCACGGTTCTTTCTTTAAATATCTGAATTCATACATTTTAAATTTTAAGTATTGCGATCATTTAATGGGGGTAGTTAGATGGAGTGTTTTTATAATGACCTTTCAAAGCTGAGCACATGTTGAGACTAACTGGACCACCCAAGTTTAAAACCCAGTTATTCCATTTAATGTTTATTTGGTTTGTTTCTAAATGTGTATTTAAGTGGCAAAGTCATAAAGGGAAGAATTAATGATAATCAATACCAGATCTTCAACCATAGAGCTCTTCATGGGATTGCAGTGTTTAGTGAAGTCAGCCAAAATGCATTCTAAAATGAGAAAACTAAAGAGTTCTTTAAAACCAAGTCCCTAGCCATATGCTGGATTCTGAAACCAGTATTAGCAAAAGACTAGGATGTCCTCAGATCCCTAGAAAGACACTCACCAAAACAGGGCAAGATTAGGCGTGTGGGACAGTATGGATCTTAAGAAGTACGAAGGTAGCAACTAAGATCTGATGCCAGGAAAGAATATGCTTTGCGTCCTTCTGATATCTTCAAAATGGCATGTCACCACTCCAGATTCTAAAATGAAGTGGAGATAAACTTCAAAAGACTCAGAAACAAAGCATGCATTTATGCACCTAAACCTACAGATGGTTCACATTCCAGAGGAATGTTCCTCATTTAATCTCACTGAAACAATTTCTTAAACAGGGTTTAGGTTTCCAGACTAACACACAAAAATATTTTTTTTCAAATTTCTTATATGCTTGAAGTGATTAATATTAAACTGTATTTGAGAAAACAAGAAAAGAGGAACTAACTGCCTGGGGCAGAAAGAGGAGGGAGAAGCTAGGGCTAGAGTGTATTGTACAGAAAGGAAGTCAGCTTCCACTGCTAGAGGTTCAGTCCTCTGTCTCTGTGCTCTTCAGTGATACCAGTCCTCAGGGGTACAAGTAAACTGTGGCAAAGAGCTTCCAATTCCAATTCCATGTGCCCCTATCTCTTGCAGGCTTGGCTTTATTAAAAGCCAAGTTATACTGAAGCCTGCACAGAGGGAAACAAGGAACCTCTAAGGCTGTGGATAAAAAGAAGACATGGAAAATAACCCAATTCCTGAAGTTAAAAGGCTTCAGGCAACCCCAACTCCAGTCAGCAACACAAAACCCTTAAGAAAAACAGGCTCAAGTACTGACAAGCAATGCCCATCCTACAGGTAGCTAAGACATGATTCCAGGAACTAGAACTTAACTTCTCTATGAACTGTCAGAGTCCAAAAGGAGGCTGGACATAAGGGCATCTTGCATGCTTCACTAAGAGACACAGTTTCCAGAACTGCATTTGAGATATCTAAACCCCATTACCTACCTTGAACACATTCTGTTCTAGATCAAGGCCCTGAAAAAGCATCCCATGTCTATCACTGAAAACTCCTGATTTCCTAGGCACAAAGATTACAAGGGGCTGGAGTCCATTTAAGTTGTGATACTGACCAAATTTACTGAAAGCGCCTTAGCTTATTATTTAACTACAGAATTAGTGTTCAGTCCCTTACTGATAAAATACGCCAACCTGTGAACCCATAAAGGACAAGTGGTAATGGCATTAATCACAGAGCCAGTCAGAGAAGAGAGACTCAAAGAAAAAGCAAAGAAATTAACTGTTGGTTTATCAGGCTTTCAATCCTCTCCCTCCCCCTCCCCCCTCTGTGTATGTGTATCTGCATGTGTGTATCTGTGTGTGTTTGTCTATGTGTGTTTATAAGTGTTTAAGCCTACCTGTATAGGAGGGCATCCACATCTGTGAGTACGTGTGTGGAGGTCAACCTTGGGTATGGATCCTCAAGTATCAGTCAGCTGGTTTTGTTGATGTCTCTCACCAGCATGGAGCGTGCTGAGGAAGCTAGACTGGCTTCAGCCAGTGAGCACGAGGGACCAGCCTGTTTCTGCCTGTCTGGCATTAGGATTACAGCACTTAGCACCTTACTTGGGTTCTAGGAACTGAATTCAGATCCTCTTGCTTGTAAGACAAGCACTTCACCCACTGAGCTGCTCTTCTGGCTCTTGTTTAGTTTTTACATTTTTAGCTCTGTCACTGCATAGCTCTGACTGGCCTGAAACCCACTTTGTAGACCAGTGCCAGGGTCTTAAAAAGGAAGAAAATTCACTAAGTCAAAATCAAT
>NW_021604699.1:4011213-4017268 GCF_004785775.1 Grammomys surdaster | reverse complement strand
GCCTCACAAAGGAGAAGAGTTCAAAGAAGCTGGAGAAGAGAACTGTACACAGAGCTGCAACAGCAAAGCCAATCCTGGGTGGTAATGATATCCCCCTAGGCACCTGGTTCTCAGACCGCAAGGGACGATGATTTACCATGTGCTAGGGAAGCAGGCTTGGGACTCGGGCTGACATGATGAGTTAATTCAGCTGGAGCAACAATCCACATCTGTGCGGGTATTCTGAAGTCCCGTGGCCCCCGCAGATCTCCAGATAACCAGGGAAGCTGTGTGGCATTCCAGAAAGGCACTGGGCTGAATCGCAAAGCCCTGGATTTCTGGGCCGCCTCTGCCGGCTCATCCCCCGGGAAAGGGCAAACCACTCTCTCCCAGGGACTAAGGCTCCTCATCTGTAAAACAGAGAGCAGATGCTTGCCTCTCTTCTAACACAGAGCTCTAACTAACACGGAAAGAGAAATTTAATACTATTTCTATGCCCTTCCCTGCCTTCCCTTGTCTGCCAGGGGAGCCTCCATGATATTTGAGCCAATATATCCCGGGCTTCTAAGAAGATTTGCCACAGTAGTAATAACCATGCAAATATGTGAACAGCACTGCTCTTAGAACCACATCAAAATACCAACTTGAAAAGGTCAAACAAAGAAAAGGCCAGGCCTGCATCACTGGACCTGTCCAAGACTGGGCTTGTCAATAGCCAATCAAGGATGGGAAGCAGTTCCTGGTGACCTTCCCCTCCCTGCTTAACTACTGCAATCTATGGATTCGGGGGGAGGGGCTTTCAGTTGCAGAGGAAGTGATGAGCTTCTTGGGCTCTAAAGCATAGTTTCAACGTCATGGTCACACAGACAGGACAAGTTAAAATCAGAATATCACAAAACAAAAAGGCATATATGTGTGAAGGGGAGGAAGGAGACAAAAAAGGAAGGGGTAAGAGTTAACAAACGAGTAGACAAAAAGCACTGTATCCACGTACAGTCAAAAATGTCAAAAAACAAATTCAATCAATTTTCTAATATATATTAAAAAAAAAAAAAAAGGCCAGGCATGGCGGCTAACCTATGGGTTGGTAATCCCAATAGTCTTGAGACTGAGGCAGGAGGATTATGTTGAATTTGAGGCCAGTATGGACTATATAGCTAGACTCTATAAAGAAAAAGAGAAATGGAAATACATGCACAGGAACACACGGGCACGCACACAACTGGAGGGGTGGCTGAGAACAGATGTAGCTCAGTGGTAGAGTGTTTAGCATGCTTAAAACCATGCTAAATCCTCCAGTTTAATCCCTAGTAGCCCCCTCCCCCACACACCCACACCCAGTAAAGAAAAGCAGAGCTATTTAGCTAAACATGTCGGCTCTTATCTGTAATCCCAGAACTCAGGAGCCTGAGTCAGAAAGATTACTAAAAATGTTGGGCCAATTTGGGCTATGCAGTAAATTCTAGCCTCTGATATAGTGTAAGACCTGGTCACTTAAAAAAAGAAGAAGTAGGTGCTCCAGCCTATAATCCCTTAGCACTTGGAAGAGGATTAAGTAGGGAGATCAGAAGTCCAAGGTCAGTTTCAACTAAAAGAGGAGTTTGAGGTTAGCCTCAGCTACATGAGAGCCCTCTCCCATCCGTGCCCATTGTCAGCAGCCAAGTCTCATACCGCAGCAGGAGGAGCATCACAGAACCACACAGAGACTGCTACAGGTGCAACGAGGTTGCATCACAGCTTGGATTTCTCCTCCAACTGCATCCTCTGCCAGAGAACTCCCAGCAAGATAGCTTTATTCCACCTGGCCAGCCACTTGGTCGAACCCCATTCCACTGTGGTGGTGTAGGAACCTGTGTGTGTGCCATACTCAAACCTCCCTCGCAGGCTCCACTAGCTTAAGGGCAAGGAATACACGTCCATCTCTATATTAAGATGGCATTTAATGAGGTGACTCAATACCTGTTAAGCAATAAACACATCAGTCTTCGAAGAGCCTGAGGTGTGGCCTGTTGCTGCTCCAGCCCTGCCACGGAGTCCTTTAATCTTCTGAGTGGGTGGAAACTGTCCTAGGATGCCCTCCCTTCAGGCCTCCTCACCCTCCTTTTCCTTTATCTCATTCTCCCTCAACTTGGGTTTGAACTTGCCCTCAGGATGATGCACACATAAATGCAGCTCTGCCCTCCTACCCCAAACCGGAAAGACATGGTTCTATGCTGAACGTGCAGTCTTGCCCGCCCATTGGTCTACAGAAAGCCTCTGCAAATTCTTTTTCAAGTCCTAACTTTGTACCGTTTAAATCAAACTAGTCTTTTCAGCACCAAAGAAAGTAGGCAATTGGCCAAGATTAGGTCACAGTCCTAGCAATCTGAGCACAAATATCTTACACTCCATGAAGAGGGTACCTGGATCTTATCAAAAGTCAAGAAACGCACTCTGGAAAATTGAGTCTCAGTCTGGAGAACACTTGGTCCTGCAAAGGACAATTACATCGAGGGCCCGCCCAGAACTGGTACCTCCTCCTTGCTTTGGTATCTAAACTGAAAGCAACTTCTCATATTATCCTATGAGTTTCAAAGGCTAACCGCCCTCCTGCCCCTTTTTCTCTGTGAAGCTGGTTCCTAACAGTGTTCCCTAGGATCGATCTGCTCCCAAAACTTAAAAGCAGCCAGGAAATCTCAAGCCAATGAGATTTAACAAGTTTTGTGGGGTATGTCTCAACAGCCAACTCTTTCACTCAAACCCTAATCCCCTTTTAAAATCTCAACAGAGACAGGGGGCTGAGAAAAAGGATTATATGCACAATAAAACCCGAGGGTGCTGAAACATGAAATCCTGCAACCATTTCTCAACTCCTTCACCAGCTCTCAGCAAAACATTAAGGGAAATGTTCGATGGCCCTTTGTGAAGTAGCCTTTTAAGACGCTGTGTTGACTTGGTATGGTTTGATGTCTAGAGTCTTGCTTAAGCAAATAAGAAGTCCGGAGTCTCCTTCAACTCAGTAGTTAAGCACACATCTTGCTATTATTTTGTCTGTCTTTTATGTGTCTCAGGAGCTGCCTTACAAACTGCTGACAATGGAAACCCCATTCTTAAAGTGTGAACATTTCCATTTGTGTACAAAGAAACCATGTGTATCACAAACAATCCTCTTATACCAAATCCTGAAAGCTTGGAGAACCTTTTCATCTCAGAGAGGACTCACAATGCTGAGAAAACTTCAAGATGCTGATCATGTACCTGGAACAGCTATAACTTGATGTGGATGGTGACTGAATCTTTAATGTCATTATGACATTGACTTTACTCTCTTTGGAGTACCTGGAGTGATTTGAACAAGTATAGCCCTCACAGACTCATGTGTGTAAATGCTTGGTCCATGGGGAGTGGCACTATTAGGAGATGTGGCCTTGTTGGAAGAAGTAGTCACTGTGGGGACAGGCTTTGAGGTCTCTCTCTTCTATGCTCAAGCTCCACCCAATGTGGGACAGAGTCTCCTGGCTGCCTGTGGATCAAGATGTGGAACTCTCAGCTCCTTCTCCAGTGCCGTGTCTACCTGCATGACACTATGTTTCCTGTCATAATGATAATGTAACAAACATCTGAAATGAAAGGCCAGCCCCAATTAAATGTTTTCTTTTATAAGAGGTGCCATGGACATGGTATCTCTTCACAGCAATGAAAACCCTAACTAAGATAGTGGCTGGACCTTTATTTTAAAACTCTTTTCCTATCTTTAATGACACCTTGGGTAGATTCCATAATTGGGGAGGTCATTTTTACTATTATACTCTAGGTCAATTTAAATTTCATTCTTAAATTCTACTTTGGTTTTGCATAAACCAAGACAGGCAAAGCTATTACCTGAATTCTAACTAGGAAGTAGTGGGTTTTATTTTCTCTTGTTCGCTATACCCCTCCTCCATTGAGAAAGAACATATTCCTTCACTATCTGCTATGATGGCTTCTCTGGCTAAGTCACTAAGTCTTCTAATATGTCAGATGACCCTACAGGACTTGCTGCATGTATAGCATTCCAGATGGAAGAGCTTCCTGTTACGAAATGCCAGCTAGCCTTTTGGAAACATTGCAGGCAGCACAGATCAGGACCCACCAATACTCATAGCTTCACTGTCCTCTGACTAAGCGTGCTTTTCCTTGCCAACCTACACACAGAGTAGAAAAGCTGGTCCACTCCAAAGTCTCAAAGTCGCACCTCCTGTCTTTCTTCTGTGTTCAGTTTCCTGCCTTCCTACCTAGAGACAGGTAGTAAGTCTACCTGAGCAGATCACCAGCCAAGAAGGTCAGTACTAGGCTTGCCTTCTTGCAGACATCCTGTTCTTGTGGGTGAGTCTCAGAATTGCCCTCTGATTTTCTATAAAACACGGAGTGATGAGCCTTTCTCCTCTTCTATCTTTCCCAGTAAACCTATAGAGATGGAAAAGCCCAGGGTGGGTGAAAGAGAGGGTCATCTGTGGCACATCTGTAAGATTTGCTTTTTCTCTCTAAGAGCTGTACAGAAGACTC
Organism: Grammomys surdaster; assembly: GCF_004785775.1. Lineage (NCBI taxonomy): Eukaryota > Metazoa > Chordata > Mammalia > Rodentia > Muridae > Grammomys > Grammomys surdaster. Next base: position 4,012,765 of record NW_021604699.1, on the reverse strand, counting down.
TATCAAATGCCCATGACTGCTCTCATAAGCCAGGGAAGTTTCTTATGCCTTCTCTTGGATCTGATGAGATAGCAGACAGTCTAAATCATAACAAACTCAACACTATAGATTAGACAGCTTATTCAGACATGGTAGTAACAGTATGACACGCTCCTGGAAATAAGTGTCATACAATTAAAAAAATCTCAGGATTATAAAAAAATAACAAAACCCTTAATTCTACCTATTATCTATACCCACCAACTCTTTTGTACCCTTACTTTGTAACTGTCCATCTGCCTATGAGACACTAAGATGTTTCTGCCTAGTTGTTAAAATTGCATTTCAGGAAATAAGTGTATGCAGGTAGCACAGTCAGAGGAGCCTGACTAGCCTGTGGATAAACACGAGTTTGATCCTCCAGAACTACACCCCACCAAACTGTTTTTCTGATTTCTGATTTGGACACTACAGTTTTTGTTGCTGTATTCCATATAGTTTTACTAGTAAACTTCTGTTTCTGTTATTTATAAAGATTATTTTGGGGCTGAGGAGATGGCTCAAATGGTAAAGTGCCTGCTATGCAGGGATAGGAACCTGAGTTCTCAACACCCACAGAAAAAGCCAGATGCAGTGTTGGATTCCTAGCACTGGGGAGGCTGAGACAGGAGGATCCCTGGAGCTTGCCTGCTGCTCAGTCTGACTGAAACTGGTGAGCTCAAGGTTTAGGCAAACTTGTCTCCAAAAAAAAAAAAGAAGAAGAAGAGGAGGAGGAGGAGGAGGAGGAGGAAGAAGAGGAAGAGGAAGAGGAAGAGGAAGAAAAAGAAGAAGAAGAAGAAGAAGAAGAAGAAGAAGAAGAAGAAGAAGAAGAAGAAGAAGGTGTTTTTGAAGTTTAAGAGCCATAAAGGAAACATCAATATATGTGCTACACAAACATGAGCAAATGAATACACACACACACACACACAGAGAGGGAGGGAGGAGGGAGGGAGGAAGGGAAGGAGGGAGGGAAGGAGGGAGAGAGAGAGAGAGAGAGAGAGAGAGGCATACACCGTCCAAACACATACAAAATCAGAAAGAAGATTTCAACTACATTCTCGGCTGTTTTGAGCCGTAAAATACAATGTCACCTTAAGAAACAAATCTTTAGCTCTAAATAATTTAAAATAATGACTATACCAACATATCTCAACTATTTTAATAATGTTAAGTCAACTCAAAGGGCTTTCTCCAAGCAGAGAGCAGAAGCATCTGCTCACGCCTGAGTTTCCCAGCTCTGCCTTCATACTACTTTCCCTGTGCAATCACCTCACCTAGTCAGACAAATATATTTATCTCCCTTTTAAAAAGGCAAACATTCAGATACCAAAGAACTGAAAGGCATCCCTACACCAATAGATTAGCTGGATAGGAGGAGAAGCAAGATGGGGAACTCTTCCTTTATCTCAAGATCAGAAAAGAAAGAAAGACAAGGAGAGGAGGAGGAGGAGGAGGAGGAAGAGGAGGAGGAGAAGAAGGAGGAGGAAGAGAGAGAGAGGAGAGAGAGAGAGAGAGAGAGAGAGAGAGAGAGAGA
>NW_021604699.1:4007391-4011203 GCF_004785775.1 Grammomys surdaster | reverse complement strand
GAGAGAGAGAGAGAGAGAGAGAGAGAGAGAGAGAGAAGGTGGGAGAGGAAAAAGAGCTTAATGACTTGAGTGGAAGCTAAAGAAATGACCAGTGTCCTTCTCTGGGTGTCCAGATTCCCAGATGAGCTTCCTACTTTCCATTAGTTACAAATTGGATTCCAGGAACAGCTCCTTTAATTTCCCAGGATTGTAACAGTATGGTATTTTTAGATACACCCAACAAGTACTTCTTCAAATCACTGTACCAAACCATTTGGAAGATAGTAACGGTATTACAGTGCCCACGGTCATTTTCAGGATAACAATACATCAGCACATTTCTCACATTATCTACGGTTTGGGAATGCTCGCAATAAATGTAAGAGATTGAGTAATTTATTGCAAGTCTCACAGCTAAAAAGATCACATTTGAGATTCAAATCAGGGTCTCTTACTTTCGACCCTATGTGATCTTCACCCCAATGGGTTAAATCTCCAATGGCACTTAACACATTGCATTGGACAGACAGATACTCATTTTTCAACTTGTGGGGTTCTAATGTATACCTTATACCCTCTGATTTCCCCAGTGGCCTCCACGGTAGATAAGATATGCTACCTGTATTAAAGATGAGGAAATTGATGCTTAAAATAGCTTACTTGTCAAAGGCCTTCCAAATAGAAAACACTAGACACTTGAAGCCAGTCTTTTGACTTTGACTTTGCCTCCAGTTGACATTCTCCTCTACCGCCCAGAAATTTCATCTGAGCTACCGAGTTCATATCCTTTAGCTAGGAGCCCAGTGAAACCAACTAGAGGAAAGATGAGTACAACAAGACCTTGACTCCCAAGTGTTCATGAAACTAAAAACCCCTGGGAAAGGACCCACCTTCCCTGCTTTGCCCACAGGCAGCAAGGGAACCTACAAAGATGGAAAGATGCACAAAAGAACACCTGAATTACTTGCTCTTGACCAGAGGTTTTAGAGTAGGATGCATCTCTCAAAGCAAGCCAAAGTTGCTGAAAGGTCTTAGTGAGCAGCACAGAGACTTGAAGCTATTAGAGGTGGCCCTGGCATTCAAAAGCCTATGTCCTCCAAGCTGTATGTGCAAGAACTCACCCTCTAAATGAAAGGAGTGCTTAACTAGTGGGCCCATGAGGAGCTGATGAGGCTATGAGTACTCCGTAGTCACCAACGGGATTTGTGCACTTAAAGCTAAGCCTTGCAAAGCTGCCTCTCAGTTCTATCCTTCTTCCATGGAGAACCCAGAATCTCATGAGCCTTCTAACTTCCCATACAAAGAGGTCAAGAGCAACAGCCTACCATTTTGGTTTTCTTTTTAAAAGATTTACGTACATGTATGCTTGTGTGTTGGGGGGGTGGGATATGTGCATGTCCCTGGAGGCTAAAAGAGAGAGAAGGATAATCAGGAACCGGAATTACTGATCATTGAGAGCTACCCTGTGTGGGTGCTGGAAACTGAGTTCAGGTTCTCTGGAAGCACAGTGAGTGCTGAACTGTGTCTCTAACCCCCAAAATGGCATTTTGAAGATAGTGAGACTAGACACTGAATCTTCTAGTGGCTTGATCTGGGACTCTCAGGGTCCAATGATGAGGAATGCCTGAGGATTATAAATTGAGTTATTTTACATAACTCTACCTGAGTTATTTCATCACAGCAGCAGAAACAGACTGACACAGATAAAGAGGACATAACACTGGATAATTTCTCAGACACTTCTCAACATCTCAAAGGACACTCCCACGTGTAGTTATGAGATAAGGTCTGACATTGTGGCGATCTTGACATCTCTACCAGTCAGAACAGGTAAGAGATACTGACAAGTTAAGAGGCAGAAGACTGGGACTTACTATAACACATCCCTGCCATGCTAGACTTGACCTCAAAGGTGCTTCTTCAGCCACTGCTGGAAAACACTCTTCATGTGTTACGTTCATTCTTTCTTTGATATAGGTGGGACACAGGCATCTTCATCATCTCACCTGACAGCTAAACTGGACTACCAACTCAAGTAAATGAACAGATGCCTCAGGAAGGAAGTGCCCACATTGTGGCAGGGAATACCCTCTCATCAAACTCAATGCTTCAAAGGCCGTAGTCTCTGAGCATGGCACAGTGGTTTAGTTTCAACAGAAAATGAATAAAGAAGAGCCTTTAAATGTATGATTAAAGTTATATTTTTGGGAGAAACATTGAAGAACCAAAAGCCAGCTTATAGGTAAATTTAAGGTGCTAATTAACAATAGCCTTCAATCTCATGAAGAGTTTGTCTTGGTTTCATTCCTTTGGTTGTGATAAAGTATCCTGAGAAAAATCTACTTAAGGGGAAAAGTTTTCTGTCCTCTCACAGGGCAAGAGTATAGTCCATCATTATTGGGGAAGTCACACAGGCAGGAGCTTGAGAGAGTTGTTGGTATCACATCCACCATCAGGAGGAGAGAGCACTGAGTAGGTCTGTAGCCCACTCTGTTTTTATGGAGCCTTGGATCTTCAGTTAAGGAATGATGCTACCCAAAGAGGGCAGAACTTCTTATCTCAATTCCACAATCAAGTCAGTCCTCCAAAGGCATTGTCAAGGTGCTCCACCCAATTCTGGTGGTTCTAGACTCAACAAATCAATAACTGACACAAATCATCACAGAGTTATATAGCTAGCAGCTTTTAGTCTTAGAGACAACTGACAAGTTTTGTATGCCAAGCTTAGAAAGAGGTAGCTGTGGGTTTATTTGTTTGTTTATGAGCAGAGTGTTTGAGACAAGGTCACTAGTAGCCCAGGCCAGTCTCAAATTCACTAAGTAGTCACAGATGACTCCTGATCCTCCTGCCTCCATTTCTTAAGTGCTAGGTCTACATGTGGATACTAACATATCCAGTGACAGCAAGGCAATTTGGTAATGTGGTAAACTAAAATACCTGTAAAATAAGATTATCTATATCTGCCCATGATAGGTCTGGATTCAGAGGTCTACCAGATGCCTGAGAAGCCTCACTTGTATAATCTTCCACTACTACTCAAACACACCAGAGAAATATATGAAGGGCTTTGGGGTTCTGACAGATAAGGGTGGGTCAATCAGTGAAAACACCTGGTATATACTGTTGATGTATATGTGACAATTTTACCTGAAAATTGTCTGAAATATCCCTAGACCTAAACTGATAGTATATGGTATAATACCCCTTTCTAGTAACCTAAAAACTTTCTTTTGCTTATGGTTGCTCTTATTCAGACTAATATTAGGAAACTCAGAGAAGAAATATGACATAATCTTTAGGTATCCATTCTTATAGCAGTTCGATTTGTAAAGTAAGGTTTTTCAAAGCATTTCATATACATTCCACACTAAGTACAGGGCCCAAGTATTAAAGCCTGTCCCCAGCCTTTACTCAGTGCCCTATGTTAATGTTTCTTCATACTCGTTTTGTCTTATACCAACCTTGAGGCTGAAGAAACAGCATACTTACCCTGGTTCCTGTACAGGATTTGTACACTTCCAATGTCAAAGTCAGAACAATTTTATTGGGGGAAAGGGGCCAAGACTCTGCCCAAATTCTTAACTTTTCTACACTTTACTGTAAATGAGCTTCAGATGAAAATAGACAGGAGTGACTTGAGATGGTGCCCAAGGGCATGATGCCTATGATGGTTAACCTGGCAGGACCTAGAATCATGTTGGAGACAAATCTCTGGGCATATCTAGAAGTGGGTTTCTAGCTTTGTTTAACTAAGATAGAAAGACCTGCCCTAATTGTGGAAGACACCATTCATGGGATGGGTTTCTCAGATCACATTTTAAGAAGAGGGGAGG
>NW_021604699.1:3982531-4006991 GCF_004785775.1 Grammomys surdaster | reverse complement strand
GGGGAGGGGAGGGGAGGGGAGGGGAGGGGAGGGAAGAGGGACTACTTAGATGAAGGAAGGCATACATCCCTTTCTGTTTCTGGAATGCAGGCAGAATGCAGACAGCCATGTTCCGGCTCCCACACATACCACCACCATGATGGCTATTATCCCCTCAAACCAGAAGGCTAAACACATCTTCCTTAAGTTGTTTTTGTTGGGCACTTTTCTTACACCAGTGAGAGGAGTGACTAAGACAGTGTCTAGTATGGAATGGTAGAAATACATGGTTAGAAATGAGTTACCAGAAATTCTGCAGAATTAAATACATAAGCATTCAAAGAGTTTTGCTAATCTGTGTTCCCCTTGACTTCCTAACACACAGGCATTGAGAAAGACTAAAGACAACACTCATTTTAGCACCACACGTACTAACACAGAGTCAATTAGGAAAGAGTAACAGAGACCCTGCAAAAGGATGACACAGAAATTCAAAAACTCTTCTGTGGATATTAATCGTGGCTGCCAGCTCTGGGGCATGTTTCATAGAGTGTTTTCAGAGAAGTTTAACAGGCAAGAAATCCAGCTAAATGCAAGCAGCAGCACCTCATGGGCTAGAGTCCCAAACTATATAGAAAAGAAAAAGCAAAACACCAGCATCCCCCCCCCACCTTCCTGATTGTGGGTGTCACGTGACCAACCATCACACACTCAGGTCACCAGGCCTTTCCTGCCAGGATGGGCTATACCTTCAAACTGAGGACCAAAATAAGGGTTTTCTTCCAAATGAAATCACTCTTCTCAGGAAATTTATCAAAGCAACAAGAAAAGTAACTATTAACGACTAATGTTCAGGGTCCACATTTAAAAAAATAAAAACCAGGAGAATTAGGGGCACACTGAAAGTGCTCAATAAAATTAGTGAAACAGTTTGGGTAAGGCTAATCTTCTAAGAAGTGACTGCCAAACTACAAATCCAAAGACTGACTCTGCTTACAACACCAACGTAAGACCAGAGAAATGGGGTAGATTTCCTGGGGTAGCATTGCAATAATGCCTCAGGGTTATCAAGGGGGCACTCACAGGATAGAAGCCTCAGAAATGTGGCACATTTGCAAAGCTTGTGGCTTCGATCCCTGAACCAATGTCAGAAAATAAGTCTCTTGTAGTGACAGTGAAGAATGTGCAAGGGAAAAAAGGCGGCCACGAATCTCAGAGACAGACCTCTGCATGTGTGGGAGTCAGGATTCCCTCTCCCACTTCATTGTTCTCTGTTATTGTCCTTGTCCCCTCTCCCTTTGTTTTAATGTCAGAAGAAACAATAGCTAGTTCCACAGAAGCCATTTCACAAGCCAAATGTCAAGCGAGGACTGGCAGGGTTGGGGCAAAATGAAAAGTGATGGCGAGAAAAAGGCTCACACCATCTAGCTGCTCCAGGCCCAGGGCAGTTGCCCTTGGGTAGGAGCAGCAGCGTGTCTATTTACTGTCAGTCCTGGTGGCAGGAATCCCAGATGGAAGCAATAGCCCCTCTGGCTTTTCATGAAGTCATGTACAACATCAAAGAGTGACCAGAAGCAGCGCTCTCTCTCTCTTCTCTCTCTCTCTCTCTCTCTCTCTCTCTCTCTCTCTGTGTGTGTGTGTGTGTGTGTGTGTCTATATATGAGCACCGTGGAGGCTGGAGGTCAGCACTGGTCTCTTATTCAATCACTCTGTTTATTGAGACAGTGTCTTCAGCTCGGCTCACTGCCCACTGTATTTCAAGGATCTGCCTGCTTCTGCTTTCCACCGAGCCAAAGCACCACACTAGCTTTGGCATGGGTGCTGAGATGCCAACGCATCTTCTTGTGCCTGAGTGGCAAGTACTTTACAAATGAGTCTTTTCTGTGGCCCCTAGAAGGAACTGTGGTACAACTCGTCAGGCCAATGATGTGGTTTTCCATGTGGAAGCCCATGTTCCCCAGAGTTCCTAGAGAATCCAGGACTGTGGAAAGGTAGGTGAGAAACTCCCGTGCTCTTCCTAATCACTGGCAGGTACTTCCCTTAGGCCTGCCAGTGGATGAACTGCTGGGCTCCTCCTCCCAAGTCTCTGACAGTCCAATTGATGGAAATCAGCAGTGAGCAGATACCAGGAAAAGCAGCTCCAGGTGTGGGGGAAAGAAAGCTCTTTACAATTAGCATTTTCCCTTTGAAATATCATCATAACCCTGAAATATTATAACTCAAGTACCCTTAATTTTCTGCAGATTCTTATTTTGCAATGTGAACAAGATCCTCCAGCACAGGGAAGAGTCATCTCATAGGAAAAAGACTAGCAACTTGGAGGGCTCCATGTAACCACTTGTCTCAAAACCCAGGCTCTCAGACACAGACTTGGATATAAATATGACTCTACGTTCAACAGCCCAGGCAAGGGAGATTGAGCACAGAAGCCCCACCCAGACATGCCAGAAATCTGCTAAGAGTCACAGCTAATGAGCAGGTGTCCTTGAATAGAGTACCGCTTCTAGTTTAGTCAGAACTACCCCAGATCTCAAAATCAGATTGCGTGCATGTGTGTGTGAGGAGGAGACAGATGGGGGGAGGGAGGAGAGAGGGAGAGAGAAGAGGAAGTTAATAGTATTTGCATGCATGTGTGCATATGTGCAAAGCCTGTCTGCCTTATCCCGGAGACAAGAACGCTTGATGAAACTGGAGTTGACCATTTTTGGCCTATGCTGATGGCCAGCAAGCCCAAAGGATCCACCCCTGTCTTCACCATTATTTTTTCCATGGGGCGAGATATGCTTATATAGCCTTTGGTACAAACTTCAGATTAATGTTACACTGAAACAGGAGTGCTTTAGAGTATCCTAAAAAAATAGAATGACAATTGTTTAACTTCTTCTTAACTACCCCAAACATATGTACCACAGACATACATACCTCATCCTAAACCTAGTGGGTTGGTCAGGGACAGGATGGATAAGGAAAACCATAGGACCAAGTACTGCATGGTCTAACGCTGCCATGAGATGCATGAGATGCCATCTCCTCCCCTCCACTGCTTCCCAGAGGAGGCTCATGTCCTGTCTAGGAAATAACGAAGTGAAGACTTGCTAGACATCCTCTCACTAAACGTCCTTTCTGTTTGACACTTCCTACATGCCATCAATATGTTTTATTTCAGGTTCACCTGGACCTGGGAAACCCCCATATCTAAGGTTAACTGTGACAAAGCAACTGAGCACAAGAATCAAAACCATCTCAGTCACCATCCCACAGGTCCAGGGTAGAGAACCAACAGGAGGCCATGAGTGAATCTAAGGAAATAGTTTCAATTCTACCTTCTTACCATGACATAAAGGCATATTTCTTTTTCGATGATGATGGTGATGGTGATGGTGATGATGATGATGATGGTGATGGTGATGATGATGGTGATGATGATGATGGTGGTGGTGATGATGATGATGGTGGTGATACCACCCCTGACTTGAGTGAGGTTTAAGACAGTACTTTCTGGAAGTTAGAAAATGATGAAAAATAATAGTTAGCTAATGCTGATGATATCATGATCTACATTAAGACTGAGAAAGTGTAGGCACAATTTGGAAAGACTGTTTACAGAAAGAAGAATGCTCTCTTTGGGAACAGAAAGTGACCATCCACTTCAATCACTGAAGACACAGAAGTGTAAAAAACATGACCATGAACAAAAGAGGACACTTGAGGATAAGTCTGGCACTGTAGACTGGACAGGGGCAGATGGCTCTCAGGGAGGAGACTACACATCTCTAGCATTCCCGTCAGTCAGGCTGCAGGAATGCATCAGTGTGCTCCAAACACCCACATACACCTTGGCTTTCTTAAGGCAGGAGCCACAGGGATCTACCCTGAAAGCAAGCACCATGCCCTTAACACACTTGGTGCTCAGGAAGCATTTAACACACCTGAACTTTAATGAAGAGAGGAATCCTGACACGGGCTGACAATTCCACTGAGTCAGCATTCCCCAGCAAGCATGACCAGAGAGCCACAGAAAATGGAAAGGAGGAGCCAGGACATTCTTCGAAAGCCAACACCACCTTACTTCCTCTCATTTTACCAGAGCAAAGTACTCCACCATGACTGAATGAAAGAAGTGTTCAGAATGCAGAAGCCATAAGCAAAAAGAATAAGAAGATACATGCAAGCAAAATACTGAATGCCAATGAGCAGATGGGTGCTGGCATGCACAGGTACAATGGTTAGTTAGCACTGGTGTCTACTTGACAGGGCTAGAATCACCTAGGAAAGATATCTTTGGGAGGTTCTAGATGAAGTGTCTGAGGTAAAAAGGCTACCCATCATTCCATAGGTCTGGATTCCAGCCTAAATAAAGAGGAAGAGCTACCTGAGCACAAGGCTTCATCACTCTCTGCTTCCTGACTGTGGAAGCACTGTGGCCAGCCACCTTACCTCCCTGCCATGAAGCACTGCACCTCAAACTGTGAGCCATGGTAAGACCTTCAGCTTCTTTAAGTTACTTTTTACAGGTCTTTTTGTCACAAAAGCAAGGTCAGTAATATGACAGTCCTGAACTCGTAAATTAGCAATGAAGACAACAGCCATCCATGGGCTTTCAGGTTCTCTAAACTCGGGGTCCAGGCCAGTTCTATAGAAAGGCAGAATACCAGGCCACACCCACTCTAGTAAACCAAAGTATGCCTGCTAACAATTCCTCAGATGCTTCTTATTAACTTTAAAGGGCTCTCATTGAGTTCAGTCTTCCTTGCTTTTAAACATGTATCAATTTTCATGTTCCAGGAATTCCAAGTTCGAAGAAAAGAACAGTAGGAGGGATTTTATTCACCATATGTTACAGCCAAATTAGAAAATGTCTGCACAGGAGACACAAACACCACAAACTAAGAAATAGAATTGGACTTCATTTAGAATTTGTCCGTTGTACTGACATTAAATGCAATCGTTTTCTTTATTATAAGGTTTTATAGGTTTGATTTCATTTACACTATAGTATAGTAGTATACATGTTTATAATTTTTATTACATATATGAACATTGAAAATTAGCCAAAACAACCAATTGGTATTACACTCTAACTTATGAGTCTAAGATTTATTTTATTTATTTATGTAGTTAGATAGATTAAATAAGTAGGTAGGTAGGTAGGTACATACGTACGTACGTACATAGATAGGTAGGCAGGCAGGCAGGCAGATAGATTTGTTTGTGCCAGTCCTCATAGAGGGCAGAAAGGGCATTTGATCCCTCGGACCTGGAGTTCTCACATTTGTTAGCTACCTGATATGAGTGCTGGAATCCAAACTCCAAACCTTTGCTGCAGCAGTAAGTCCTCTTAACCACTAAGCCCCAAATTTGTGAGTTTTAAAAGCTGGTATCAAAAGTTTTCCTTTATGGCAAACCTAGTGAGCAAACCTATACCCTAGCTGTCTGGAGGCGGAAGCAATGGGGATTTAAGGCTAGTCTCCACTACAGCGGGACCTCAAGGCTACACCAGATCATGTCTCAAAATCAACACAGGGCTTCCTCTGTGTAGTCTTGGCTGTCCTAAAACTCACTCTATAAGTAGACCAGGCTGGCCTTGAATTCAGAGATCCCTCTGCCTCCATGTATTGAGATTAAAGACATAATCTTTATTACAGCTTTTCTTTTTGTAATTTCTTTATTTTGCCGATGTGAAAATGTACATGAAATTTACCATTTAATCCCTTTTAGCCCACCACCACAGTGGGATGAAGGTCCTTCACATGACTTCCTCACGACAACCACCATCCAAGGCAGAATTCGTGGCCTTATAAAGTGGCATCCCTGAACACATCCAATATTAACACTGCACTCCCTCACCCCAACGCCCAGGCAACCACCAACCTGTTCTTATATCTGTGCATTTGCCTGGTCTAGATTTTTTCCTAACTTGGATAGAAATCACATGGTATTTGTCCTTTGCCGTATGGCTCATTTCACAGGGCACCATGCATGTGAAATAGATTTTTCTGCCTTTTTTAAAGCCAAATAATATTTCATTTTGTGCACATACTACAATTCATTTATCCATGTATCCCTTCATAGTGTCCAAGTTGCTTTTCCCTTGTTGACTTGTTTTCAAATTTATTTATCCAATCATTTACTTACTTACTTATTTGTTTGGTTGGCTAGTTGGCTGGTTGGTTTTGGTTTTCAGAATAAGGTTTTTCTCTGGCTATCCTAGAACTACCTCTATAGACCAGGGTGGATTATTGATTTATTTTTGAGGAAGGGTCTAATGTAGCCCAGGCTGGTTTGGAACTTTTTATGGAGCTGAGGATAACCTTGACCTTCTGATCTTCCTGCTTCCATCTCCTGTATGAAAGAATTACAGGGACATGCCAGGATGCCTGTTCTGTGTACTGCTGGGGCCTACATCCAGGACACTGCATGCTATGCAAGCATTCACAATCTACCAATGGAATGACATCACCAGCCCGCCTCAGCGCCTACTCCACAACTTTCTGAAAAGCTTTCTCATCAAGATGATGAGGATTTTATTTTTTATTTTAGAAACAAGCAAAAGCAAGGAAACATGAGGATAGACATGAACTAGCTACAGGAGCAGAGAAGATGGGGACAACTGTATATCTGAAAGTACAAATACAAAGGCACCACAACCCTCATTTTAAAAAAAAAATTCCTCCCCTCACTACCCGACAAGGAAAAGAATAAAAGGAGGGGCTCTGTGCTTTAGAGAAGGCACCAAATTACAGCCCCTCTTTTTTTTTAAAAAAAAAAAGCAAACCAATTTTATTACTTCCAACCTATGGGAAGGTAACTTCCAAAGGAGCCCTTAGGCCCATATTTTAATGAACACAAGAGAATCGTATATAATTACCATATCAAGTGCTACTATGGAAATGGAGACTTCTGAAGTACTTAAGGACACTTAAAAAACAGTTTATATTGAGGATTTTAAACACCCAACCACAAGCTCCACCAGGACGGTATTAGTTAGCTATTAATTTGCAGCTCTGGAGAAAGGCTTGCTGAGAGAAGAGCATATTTAGCCCAACACTGGGGATTAACAGATTTCATTATATTCTAATTTACAATGAAATTCTATAGTCTGAACAAATTTATGAGGAAAACTAAAAACCTCTGAGGGAAAGACACAGCAGATTGTGATAGGTGAGTTATCTGGGTACAGATAAACAGAGGTTTATTTGCATGCCCCAAAACTCGTAGGAGAAAGAAAAAAATAATTAATTTCCATGACCCAATACAAGCTTATGGGAAAGACAAAAGTCATAACATGACTAAATTAATGTCATAGGAAAGGGTGATCAAAGACAAGGGCAACAACAGAATTATCAAACAACAAACAAACAATAAAGTCCCCGAAGCTCGACACTGTTTTGCACTGGAAGGCTGTCTACTCTTGCGTTCCAATGCTTAACTTCAAAGGTACAGTGAGAAAGAAATGTCCGCATCGATGACTCTCAGAATGATAGCACAGAACCAAGCTACCTGTTCTCTTTAATTTGTTCTCCCTGAACATTTCTGAACTGACAAGTGTTAAAATTCATCAAGACCATTACTTCCCACCTGGATTTGGCATCCTTCAGGGTAGGTAAAGAGTTCTTTTTCTGTCTCATGAATATTCTGCAGAGATGCAAACCAACCAGCAGTGGGAATAAGCACAGAGCTCTCTAAGAAGAGCTCCTCCTATATGCTGGATGGATAGCTTTTGCTTCTCAAGAAGTCTGTTAGGTTGTAACAGCTCAAGAGGGAACAGGCGAAGTCCACAACTGTGTAAAACACATCTGTCCTCATATTCTATTGCTATGGACCTATGAGGAGTGATGAAGAAAATAAGTCCTTGGTTTTCAATAAGCTTGGTTCTGAGAACCATGGTAGCTTTGATTCTATCTGATATTGGGGAGTTTATTGTTTGAGGCTAGAGTCCAACAAGAAAGAGTAATGTGTGGATATGGAGTAGAGACAGAGTGTGTGGCAAGGAAAAAAGGTGAAGAAGGAGCTAACAAATTGCTCTTTCCTTTTTAACTCTCCATTTTTGGTTATTAGAAGACAAAAATAATGTGTATGAATATTCTCAGAGACACTATTTATTCTATTTCATGAGATAAATAGTAAACACCTTTTAATTAACCAGAATGTCTTTAGTTATTAGTGCCTACTGTTCTTTCACATGATAGGAATCACTTCTGAAAGAGGTCGCCCACCCTCAGAGGGCTTATTCTCTATGGAGGATGAAACTGGGCACCCGGCCCTATGCACAGCCCTCCTGGTCCAAGTAGAAGACTGTCTCATTTGATGGGAAAAGGATTGGCTACATCATAAATTCTAGATGCCTTTGCCTAGCAAACAAATGGATTACAGAGAAGCCCAGCCCTGGCTAAAGGTACCTCTGCCTACTTCTCCATCCCTTTGCCCCACCCCCACCCCATGTTCTCCCACTTTACACCTTTCCAAGTCCTCTCCAAGTTCTAGCATTCTGTTTACCACCCTTCCCTTTTTTTTTTTTAACTCCTGGGGGGAAAAAAAACCTCTAGCCCCCTTCTGCACATCAGTTTAGAAATTAAGGCTTCCTCAAAGCCAGCTGCCATCTAGACCCCTCCTGGGCTCTTTTGAGAATTGTGCTGAGTTCCTCCAATAGACTGAACAGTGGTACAGATTTCTATTCTGTCTCAGAGGAGAATATTGTTTGGTACACTTGTGTCACAACACAGGATACAACACACCGTGCTCAATAAATGGTTGATAAATGGATCAAAGTCAGACCCTCAAATTGCCACATGGTTCCTTTTCTTTGTGCTGGCAACGCCCTGCCATGTCCTTGGTTCATGCCCTCCCTGAATCACCTCCTTGGCCTCAGAAACCTTTTCCCTGTCACCATCTGCATTTCTAATCTACTGCCAAGGATCTATGCCTTCCTAGCTGTGCACAAAGGATCCAGGATGGTAGGGTCAGCAAATGGATGCTTTTCTAAATTATAGTTTTGAGAGTTCACAAGGTAACTCTCCTATGAGTTAGCTTTCTCATTTCTATAACAAAAATACCCAACAAAAGGCAACTTGAGGACAGAAAGGTTCCTCTTAGAACTTACAGTTTAAGGAGGTAGCTGGTCCCATTGCATCTTAAGTCATAGAAACAGTAAACAGGAATCAGGCTTAGATTATCAAACCTCAAGCCCAACTCCCAGTGACCTACTTCCTCCAGTGAGACATCACCTCCTTCCTACAGGTTCTACTGTCTTCCCAAACAGAGGCAGGCACCTACTGGGGAGCAAGTGTTCCAACAGACAGACAGACAGACAGACAGACAGACAGACAGACAGACGTGCCTAGGAAAGCATTTCCCACTCAAATCCCTGCAACTCAGGCTCCAACAGACCTGCAAATCACTGGGCTTTCTACTGTCTACATTTCCTACAGTAGAAGTTCTGACAGTCTAACAGTAAAGTCCACTTGTTCTTACTTCTCACCATCTCGTGTCCATTTCATGATGGGCGTTTACTTCTAGTGTGAATCTAGAACTTCCTGGTACCCCCGTCTTATGGTCTATTGAAGTCCTGAGGGGATAAATGAATTCTTACAGAGACACCATTCGTTCATTTATTTGCTCAACTAGAACACACTGAGCTTCTTCCAAGGATGTTCACGGGAGTTAGGGAGGGGGTTGCCCACTGATGACTAGATATCCCCCTCCTTCCTCAAAGCAAGAGTTCTAAAGCCTACGTAATTACGTGCCATTCCAATTCAGGACAGAGTGGGAGGCAAACACATTTTTAGCTCTTAAGAGGAGCTCAAGGCCATATGTAGCCACAGTGTAGAGATTATATACTAAATATAGACCAGGGAGAATCTATGTGGTATAATTGTGGATTTCTAAGTTTTGATCTCCAAGCCACAAGAACTTAGAGATCTATTCAGAGCTGTAGATTGCTTAGCAAATGCTCTGTACTCGCCCTCCGGCCTAAATCGCTCCTTTTCCTTCAAATATTTTGGGTTCTCAATTGACAATTCTCAATTCTTATCTTTTCTCTCCATCTTTCTCTATTAGTGCTGTCTATCTGGCTAGCTGTACATTTTCTCCCACAAAGGTAAGTGCCTGCGCCCTCAAATGGAGGCAGTCTCGGTGTTTGCCAAGTGCCTAAAGCTTTAAGTGTGACGACGTGGTGTCTACACACCTGGCGCCTGAGTTCGTTCTCAATAGCCATCAGTAATGGAGAACAAAGAAAACTGCAATGGGGCAGGCTTTCTTTCTTCTTTTTGAGGGGCAGTTTCAGACATTGAAAAATACAACTTAATGGAGGGAGGGGTTCTAACACCCATCAGGATCCCATTTGGCCTGAGCAGAAGGAAAAAGTGGTCTGTAAACTCCAGACACATCTGACAGGGAGCACTTAATGAGAAGGCCTAATACAGCATCCGGCTTTTGTTCATGTCTATAAGCATCTTTTAGGAAAAAAAAGGACCCAAGTACAAGGGGAGGAAGCGGCTGAACCGCTGATTTCTAATTAGCTCCCTCACATCACTGGAGGAAGAGGAAAACGGGTCTGGCTACTGTTTCCTTAGAGTTTGCGGCTGCTTTATCTGAGGGAGAGGCGTGAACACAGCCTCCCAAATGTTGTGTAGTGTACTTGGGTTCAAAAGTTCAGCAATATCTGGACAAAGGGTAGCCCTCTCCTCGGGAAGGACAGTCTAAGGACCGCAGATGGGACTGTGGGAAATGAATCGTGCTCCTCCCACACCCACCATCTGCAAAAGCTTGGGACTTTGCAAAGGCTCTGACCTTCAGGCCCAGAGTCTTTACTCAAACTGCACCTGTCCAGGATTAGGTTTCCTGCCACTGAATGATGGCTTCTTTCATTTAGTCTGCAAACAGCTGTCACATGATCAAGTGGGAGCCAGGCAGAGAGAGCCAGACAGCCCCTTGCAAAAAACGACTGAGCAGGACACCGACTTGGGTGATTCATCTTCAAAAACCTATTCCTGAAATGCTTTTGTGTGTTGATATCACTTCGTGTCTCAGCTCACAGATAATTACAGCCTGCCAGAGACACAGCTCTAACCTGGAAAAGAGACCGTCCCCATGACTCATTAGAGTGTCTAAGGATGAATGAGACTCATTGTCTCTCCCTTTTCCCTTTGACCCCGAAAGATTGCTAAATCTATGGTTTCTAACCTTGTGAAAATGAGGGGAAACTTGAAAAGGAATCCAGCAGCTCCCTGGAACCTGAGCCACTGGAACCTGAGCCTAGGCTGCATTGCTGAGATCAGCTGCACCTGCTGGCTGGACATTTTACTAATTCAAGTGATGTGCCTGCACCTCTTGGAAAACAACCTCGGACAGCCATTTCACCAGGGAGTGAAAGAGATTCCCAAAGACAGTGAAAGAGATTCCCAATGAAGACACAGCTCGAGGATGGCAGGGATTCATATGACATTTGGGGAGGATCTGGTGAGATTCAACAGTCGCAGACACACAGGGAGATGCATTTTTATGGTGACTCTCGAGCAAAGTGAAATATTAAAGAAAAGGAGAAGGCCATTTATTCAAGCAAACCTTATAACAATAGAGAATCATAGCTTTGCTTTGAAAAGACAGTTCTGCATTCAACTGAAAGAGCTGTAGCTATACACAAGTCTGCTCAATGGTCAATGGAAACAGTTATAAATATAAAGGCAGAACCAGTAGGGATGAAGGATTATCTAACTGTCCCAAACCCCTAGACATCCAAACTCAATTCAGTGGTCAGAGAAATGCTAGGCAGTAGCTTCCCTTCTGAGGCATCACTCCCAGGTACCCGGATCCTATTGGGTTTTTCCTATACACACCTAGGACATGTCACAAGTGTGTTCCTCCAACTCAAACATGCATTTCTGAATAAACATCCCAGATCAGCAAGCATTGGGTGCAAAGGCAGACTGACTAAAGTTTGACTATCAACCCACAAAAGGCATCCAAGTCAGAAAAAGAAAATTATGATGTAAGAAACCAATGTTAAAGGGCATGGGAGTTGCCTCTGTTGGTAAAGTGTTGGATGTGTCAACATGAAGATCTAAACTGGGATTCCCCAGCACTCATATAAAAAGCCAAACCCAGCATCGTGCTGCTGATCTAATCCCATTGCTGGGGAGGTAGAGACAAGACCTGGTGCTTGGTAGCCAGGAAGCACAGCCAAATCATGGCATTCCAGGTGAGAGACTGTGAAAAAAAAAGTGAAGAGTGATAAAGACACCCACGTCTACATCATATCCCACACACTCACGCATACTCATATACACGTGTACACACAAATGTGCACACATGCATAATACACCACATGTATGCAAGCATGCACGCAGGCGTGCACACATGCATAATACACCACGTGTATGCAAGCATGCACGCAGGCGTGCACACAAGATTTTTAGAAGGACTTTCCATTATCCACCCCTTGTTTCAAACCCTGAAAGTGCCAACCTTGGCTCTCAGCACACTCGGATGTGGCAAGGTTGACAGGAAGGAATTCCTATCCTCTGTGTTAGCACTTAGTGTCTGCAAATGTCAACTGTGGTGCCCAGGTGTTGCAAAGCGTCTGTCTTCCTCTTAAGCAACAGGATGTGACAGACTGAATGCCTGTGGGTGATTATGGCAGTGTTCAAGTGAAGGCCAAAAGGACAGAACACATGAAAAATATAATTCTTTCAAAATGTTCTAACTGAAGTGCCTCCTTTTAGATGACAAAATGGATTTCATACATATAAGGGTTTTATTTTTTGCTTTTTGTTGTTTTTTTTTTTTTTTAAATAAGGGGTAGGGGGAGAAATCAGGCAGATCAGTTTATTTTCTGAGCACAGCATTAATGACAAGATGACATCACCAGCAGCCAATCAGAAAGCTCTCTGGTGTCTGGTGTTCTAACACCATTTCATATTTATGGATAAGCACCAGAAGGGTGTCAACCCAGAGCTGCGTTCCCCTCCCCTACTCACTTCTAAATAAAGTGCCTGCTTTCATTCAGCAGCCAAACTGAAAAGTTTTTAAAGGGGATGGGGGAGGGGAGGCTCATCGAGGCTCTTCCTCCCCCCAACCCCTCACGGACTGTTTTCTGAGAATCCTGAGCAGTTAAGACAGAGCTGGGAAAATGGCTAGGACCTGTACCACTGCTACCTGCAAGTCTTGCCAAGACCCTCCTGAGTGTCCGCATAGTCCTTCACCATGGAACACAGCCTGGGCTTCATTGGCAAAGCCCTAAAAACACTAGACAAAACAAAGCTGTGCACAAAAGGAGTTGAGAAATGGAGGCTGCTGACCACTGGGTTTTTAAAATTATTCTCTGGTTCCTACAACATTTCCTAACCTGGGAGGTAGGTTAGAAGAAAAGTTGATCCAGTCCTAGTTAATCCCAAGTCAAGTCCAGACTGACTTGAGCATTGTAGCTCAACCTACCATCCCATCAGATCTGTGAGGGCCAGGGATCACCCATGAACCCAAGAAACAGGTCAATGCAACAGAATGTTCACATACGGAAAAGGGGCTAGCCCCTAAGCCAGAGTCCTACAGGTGTGGCAAGAACATGTCTGCTTAGTCTCAAACTAAAAATCAATGTCAACAGAAATGGAGAATGCATTTCAGATTCTTTGAGGCATGAGAAAGGGGTGTAATGTGGCATCTGTTTAAGCTCCTGCTTAAAGACAATTCACATCCTTTGCTCACATTCCCCTGAACCCCACCTAGTGACTAGTGCAGCTCTTTTTTTTTCCACACCCCTGAGCAGCTGATGTCACATCAGGGTCCCTGGATCAAGCTCAAAACTTAGAATTATGACATGTAATAAAGACACTTGGCCACGCAGTGAAGGTGACAGGATTTGGCCTGCTGGCCCACCGCCAGGGGTAACAGAGCCTGAGTTGGTGTTCTTTTCCTACAGACTGAATGGTGCATAAGGAGGAAAAAGATAATAATCTGCTCAGAGCAAATGCAACAACCCCAGGTTCCCAATGCTCTGCCCCTGACCAGTCTGCCCCACACCCTACACCTACCTGGATGCCAAAAGCATCCAAATGAAATAAAGACAGTACCTTGGCCCTTTTCATAATTAATTTGTTTCAAAGGTAAAATTGATGAATAGATTCAAAGCGGGAATAGACAAGGCATAGGGTTCTTCGATGTCTGTGAGCTCTAAATAATTCATTAAAATAATCTACATTCTCTCATATCTGCTCATGCAAACCAAAGCCTAAAGAGCCCCCTGCCACATTTTAAACACAAGCCAACATGCTGCAGCCCCTACCAATCTGAAGGTTCTCCAAACATGAAAGGGACAGCGGTTGTGTGTGAAGCAAAGAAGAAAAGAATACAAGCTGCAACCTCTAAATCCTTAGGTCATTAGGGACAAAAGTGGGGGAGAGCGGTCACTGTTGTGTTTTTAAGACTCTTCATTTTAACAAGGCACAGTGGGGGAAGGGTTCCCCTGCCCCACGTGCTGCAAGCAATGGGGGCTGTCATTTTGAAAGTTATAAAAATTCACATCAAAAACAAAATAAAAAAAGCCAGACATGAAAATCAACTGCACACTCAACAAAAAGGAACAAATTAAAATGCAGTATGCTGGGTTCATAAATCAAAAATAAATATGTAGACAAGAGCTTGGAAAAGCCAATCTTCCCAATGCAAACGGAACCTCTTCCAAAAGCTACCTATTAGAAGGCCTTGTTATTGCCCCACTAATCTCAGTGCTCCGTGCTAGCTGGCAGAAGGGGAAACTAATTTGGATCATCCAAAAATCATTTACATTTGGTTTTAGTTGCATTATACAGGGGTGGTAAGTTGGCTACACATTTCCCTCCCTAATTAAGTTGAGTTTAGAATAATTTTAAATTTTCTATTCGCTCAGCACAAGCCAACTAAGGACTTCAGACAGTGGTTGACTGGCAAGGGAAAAAAGCCAATCGTGGATTTTTTTTTAATTGTCATAGATAAGTCATCTACACACAGCTAATCACAGTGACAGAATTAGTTTTAGCTCAGGATTTAAGTGTGGTAGGTATCCAATGACATCCTGTACATGGAAGAGAAGGTGTGAGCATATGTGGCCAAGTGTGACAGAGCTAAGTGGGAGACCATGATAAGTCCAAAAGATATGGTTTTCTCATCAGCACCCCACCCCCTCTTCTCGATATCGCACTCTCATGTTCTAATCCTCGCCCTAGCCTATCAAAGCAAGAGTCACTGTATTTCAATTCTAACTCCAGATACCATGTGCTTACTATCTCAAAATCATAAGGCTGTTAGAATTCCTGGCTAATGATTGGCTAGAGCAGACACAGGTGACCCAGGGTCAGGTCAGGATCAGATTATTTACAAAGCATTAAGAGATCCCATTGTCTGTGTTTCTGTGCTCAGGAATGTGCTTGCTTTGCTGTCTTGGTCCTATTGAGCAGATGGTATATAAGTACATAGGTACATAGTGTTTTTCTACTCTACTTTATCTCATGTAACCTTTGTCTTTAACTCAAACCAGCTCGCTCGTTCTCTCTCTCTCTCTCTCTCTCTCTCTCTCTTCCCCCACCTTTGTTTTTTATTTATTTACTTACTTATTTATTTATTTACTTATTTATTTATGAGTACACGTGGGCTTTGGCTCTGTATATTAGTGGGCACATGTACGTCTGATGCCTTTGGCAGTCAAGAGAAGGCACAGAATATCTGGAACTGCATTTATATTCATATAGTTATGAACCGCCATCTGGGAACAAAACTCAGAGATTCTCCAAGAGTGACAGGGGCTCTTAATCTCTGGGCCTTCTTCCCAGCCCTTGTCTGTTTTTTGTTTATTTTTGAGACAGTATCTCATGTAGCCCAGGCTAGCCTTGAATTTGCAGTGTACAGGAAGATGATGCTGAACTCCTCACCTTCCTGATTCTCCCTCCCAAGTCCTATGATTACAAGGACACACCACCATGGCCAGCTTCCTGCTTCATTTTCTTGACATGTGACCCTGCATGAGAAAGGCTGTGTGATCCTGTGTGGAAAAGGCATAAACGCCATTGTGAAATCCATGAGAAATAAGTAAAGGAATTTAGAAAATATCAGGTGCACATGAAGAGTCTTCTCCATAGACTACCATCAGTACAATTATAGGTCTCTTCCAGTGCACCAAGCCTAAATTTAGGGATTTCCTGCAACCACCACCATTAGGAAAATACTTTAGCTTGAGACAAACCAATGAACTAGTCAAATATATCTCCTTATTATTCATTTGACACATATAAAAAAACAGTTAACACTTTAGAAAAAATGTAATTTACAATACATACTTTTGGATACCTAGCAATTGTGTGAAGGGTGAGAATATGGGAGGTGCACATTTAAACTTAGACTTGTTCTCCTATAGGCAGCAGATCACATGAAGTCACCTCTACACATAGAAAAGTTAAACTATAGGTTTAACTTCTAAGGACAGAATAAAACCAGTGTTACAGAATGGAGGTGGGGGAGGGAGAGAGAACAAACAACTAACTCATCTCCTTCTGTTTCTGAGCCACTTCCCTAGTTTGCCAAGAGGCCACTCCATCATTGTCTCTCAAACAAACAATGGGGCTGCATCCATTTGCAAGGAGAATGAGTTTCACCCAGCATCCAGCATCCTGTCCCCCCAAACAGGAAGTGAGTCACAGAGCAGAGGAAGTGCCCTATCATTTTCAAAGAAAGCGACACAGAACTTCAGAGACGACTCTTTATTCTGAAACAATACAACTCCTACACTAAAAGCTATCTTTTCTGTTTATAATGACCCGTATCATTGTTATAAACATTTAATCTAAACGGTTTTCCTGTCCTGCAATTTGATTTGATTTTCAGGTAAACAAGGTCTTGTAATGGGAGTAGCAGATTCCTAGTTATATTTTCTCTATTACATTCCCAGTTAACAGTCTGTATCAGCTGGTTATCAATGTAGCAAAGACTAAAGGAAGGTGTGGTTCTATCAACTTAATGAGCCATGCTTTTCACCCACTGATAGGAAACACAAAGGAGTGAGCAGAATGTTATTCATCCTTGAAAAAGAAGATCCTGTTGTTTGCAAAAATATAGATGAACTCCTCATACTATATTAAGTGCATGAACCAGACAAAGGAAACAAGCTACGTGATCCCATTTTTATAAGGACTTATAAGTAGCAGAAGTCACAAGATCAAGGAGAAGAACCTGAGTTCCAGAGTCATGCTAGGCAGGAGATAGGGAGGACTCAGACAAAGGGTACAAGATTTAGCTCCTTTTATGAGATGCAGAGATGCTAAAACATACGAAACAATAATATCTGGAAAACCAGGGCCTGCAGTTACTATTCTAATGCAGCAAGAGGGTAGAACTCATACTAAATACCTGCCCTGCAAAAGAAACAGATTTTCTCTAAAACAAAAAGTAAAAGACACTTCAAAAATAGCTTTAGAGGTGATGGATAAAATTGGTATCTTGATCATTCGCATGAGTTCACAACAGCCACTGCCGCCCATTCACCCCTAAGCAGGCACGCTCATGCTAAGATCATTAGACAACAGTCAACAGATTCATCAAGTTGGATTAATTATTAAATACATTATACTCAGGTGCATTTTTATACATCAATCATAGCTTAATGAAATGGCAAAAATGAGTACACAAAAGGTCTACGTGCGCATGGTGGAGGGAAACTGGCGATGTTTCTTTTCTGTTTTCTTTTTTAATTTTTAAAATCACTTTACATCCCAATCACAGCACCCCTCCCTCCCCTCTTCCCTGTCCCACCCTTACAAATACCTCCCCACATTGCCCTTTCCCCTTCTTTTCAGAGAAAATGATGCCCCCTGGCATACCACCATAGGGCATCTAGTCTAGGCACTCCCACTGGATCCAACCAGGCAGCCTAAGTAGGATGGAAGGGGATCCAATGTTAGAGAACAGAGACTGAGATAGCCTGGGCTCCACTTGTTAGACCACACAAAGACCAAACTGCACATCTGCTACAAATATGTCCAAGGGTCTTTTCTATTTTCTTTGTTTGTTTTTCCATGTGTAGTGCAGGTGATCTCTTGCAATGTACCTTTAGATCCCAAAGTTCAATGACGTAATTCCTTGTTTTTCTGTTCATTAGGCTTTTCAGTACATGCTTCTCTAACTACAGGTAAACCAGAAAGTTTGGAAAGATAGGATATGCATTGTATACAAAACAAACAAACAAACAAAAAATGCAAAACCCAAAAACCAAGGAGCTGGTGTGTAGCTCAGATGGTAGAGAGTACCTGCCTAGCATGCACAAAGCCATGGGTTCCCACTCCAGCACTACACAAATCAGGCCTGCTGGTATGTGCCTGCAATCTCATCACTCAAGTCAAAGTCTGGGCTGGGCAGAAGGCTCAGTGGGAAAAATGTTTGCTGTACAAGTGTGAGAACACAAGTTCAAGTCCCCAGAATCCAAGTAAAGCTGGGAGATGTAGCCTGCATCTCTAATCCGGGTGCTCATAAAGTAGGATAGACATACAGATGGAGAATCCCTAAAAGTTCATGGGTCAGACAGCCTGGCATACACAGCAGCTAACATCAGCAAAAGGATCCGGCCACAGACAAGGTAGAAGTGAAGACTCAGCAGCAAGATTCTCCTGACTTCTACATATATGCTGACATTCAGGGAATCACATTCAGACAGGAGCACAGACATGTGCACACCCATATACAAGAAATTCAAATTCATTCTTGGTTAAACAGGGAGTTCAAGAACAGCCTGAGCTACAGGATAAGTGAGTGAGTAGATAAAAAGATAAATGACTGATCGATTGATAGATATAGACAGACAGACAGACAGACAGACAGACAGACAGACAGACAGACAGAAACTTTCTTGCCCAGGCAGATGATTTTGACAATTACCTACTTCAAGAATTAGAGAGGCCAGCCATGGCATCCCCACACTTAACTGCTCTGAATAGAACATGATGCCAATGCTTAGAAGTACCTACTGTATTGTGAGGGAGGAGGGGAAGAAGCACATATCACACTTTCAAGCAAACTGTCACATAGAAAATAACCAGAGAAGCCTGGGTGGTGGCACACACCTTAAATGCAGCACTTGGGAGGTAGAAGCAGGTGGATCTCTGAGTTCAGGACCAGCCTTGTCTACAGAGTATGTTCCAGGAAAGAAAGAAAATGAAGGAAAGAAGAAAGAAGGAGGAAATGAAGAAAGGGAAGAAGGGAAGGAGAGAGGGAGGAAGGGAAGAAGGGAGGCAAGGGGGAAATCAGCAGCTCAATGTGTACAATAATAGGTCTTCAGATCATCTGCCTATCCTAATCATGTGCAAATTTAGAGACATGTTCATAGATATAATGAAAAGAGTTAGAGTCAGATCAGCAATGCTTTGCTAATCCTTGTCATGGTTTGGACCATAAATGTCTCTCACAGCTTGTGTGCTGAAGACTCACAACTGGATGATGGCCCTACTAGGCTGTACAGGAAACGTTAGTTAAAGATGCTGTTGAGGGTCATTGGGAAGATACTCTAAATGTACTTGGCTCTGGCCTTTTTCTCTTCTTGTTCTCTTCTGTTTCTTCCTTCTCCATAGTCTCTCTCCCCAACTCCCTTGCTGTATCCTAGCTGCCAGGAGCGTCAACATAAAGCCACAACTGGAAAACTCCATACCACAACTCTTTGATGCACAAAAATGATGAAAATATTGTTTAAAAAAATCTTGAGGTTATGTGTTCTAAGGCTCATATGGGGGTGGGGGGAGCAAATTTGGTTTTTAAAGTTGAGTCCATGTCTAAAATATCTCATTATGTTTCTGAAAACACCACAGACACAGAGCCAATGAGATGAAGCAGTAGGCACGGTGTTGGCAAGCCTGATGACCTGAGTTCAAACCCCAGGGCCCATTAACATAGAAGGAGAAAATCAACTCTTACAAGTCAGCTTCTGACCTTCACACATATTATGTGAATGCCTACACACACAAAAAAACAAACAAATAAGTAAAAGTACTCCCACCATGATGTTTGTCTTGCTATGTGTCAAAAGCAATGAGACCAGAGACTTCAGAGTGCAGCTGTGAGCCAACAAAAATTTCTCCTCCTTATAACCTGATTATTTCAAATACTTTCTCACAGCCATGGAAAGCTAACACATGCCTTGAATATTTTTGACACTCTTCTTAAAATCAGGATTGCATTTTGAATACTAAAGAAACATCCAGATTAAAAACAGATGGATACCAATCAATGACATGTTCAGGCCCCCTTCACAGGCCTTGAACAACCAAGCTGAAGGAAGCAGGTCGGTGCAGACACAGAGAGCCACTGGCAGCTCACTAAACCCTGCAGCCTGGAGCCTAATCTAGGCATTCTTAGAAATTGTGTGGACTGGACAAGGTAACTTGGTATATCATTAGTTCATTGCTGAGTTATCTGAAGCCAGATTATAAATACAAACTGTACAGGTACATATTTACATAGACACATGTAAATAGCATAGTTTGGCATTCCTTATCCAAAGTGACAAGAACCAGAAGTCTTCCTGATTTTGGAATGTCTAAATACACATAGTAAATACACATTGGAGAGAGGACCAAAATTCAAATACTAAGTACATTTATTTATTTATTTATTTATTTATTTATTTATTCATAGACATTTTACATAGATAGCCTACAGACCATTTTATATGCTATATTTAATAATGTTGTACTTGAAACAAAGATGCATGGCACAGAATTTTCCACTCTTGGCTTCAGACTAGTGCTGAACTTGTTTAGAGTTTGAGGCATTTCAAGTCTTAGATTTGCAGGTTAGCAATCCAACCTGTATATGTCAAGTCAGTGCCCATAAATTTGAGTCTCTCCAACTCAGATATTGTAATGTATGAATGTTCAAGATGAACTAGCTGCTTATAATTAGAAGGTTCTCTATGAGGAATTACTGAGCCTGGGTTACTTGGAACTATGTTAGGGGGAGATTAAGCTTCACTGGCAACTTGATTCAATTTAAGGTCACCATGGAAACACACTTCTGGAAGTGTCTATGTAGGCTGTTCATGAAAGTTTTACCTGAACAAGGAGGACTCACCCTCAATGTCAACAGCAGCATCCCAGGGGCTCAGATTCTGCCTGAGGAAAAGAGCAGAAGTTGAGTCCCACTATTTATCAATCTGTCTCCGTGTTACCTGCTACCTTGCATCCCTGCCACCTTTCCCTCCATGACGGAATTTATTCTCAAACTTCAAGCCAAGTTGCATTGGTCAGGTGCTTTGGCACAGCAATGCACAGAGTAACTACTATACAAGCATGTAGAAAGAAAGGAAAAGAGGTAAGAAAGATTAACACTAAAGTGTTAAGAGTCTTGTGCAAGATAAAGACAAGAAGAAAATGGAAGGTGTATCCTTGGGCAACATGGAAAAGAAGGGTTAAGATAGACAGATGTGGTCCTCACACTGCAGCTTGCTTTCCGTTTGCCAGGGAATAAGTAATTTTGGTGACTCAGGAGGGGGGGGGGGGAGCCAGAGCCACAGGTACATCTGTTCATGCACCACGCTGTTTCTATTTCAGGCCAGAGATTCTATGTTCAACTCTAATGGAATCCTGCATTTGCTCCCTACTAGTGGTGATGGAAGCCAGAGCCAAAGCATGGGGAAGTAGCCACGGGTTTCATCATCTTTACAGCAAGGACAAAAAATAGCTTTAGTATCTGCTCTCCCTGCCAGTGGTCCTTCAGGACCAACTTCCTACGTGAATAAAATCACAATGTTAAGTGAGGATAGCGCCTGCTGTTGGGCAGAACCTGCAACCACGGCAACCTCCTCCAGGTACAGGTCATTCTCTCCTGTTGGAAAATGGAAAGGAAGAGACTTGTCTTTTTCAAATCTGCAAATTTCTATTACGTTTATTATCATGGGTCTCAAAAATATCCATTTACCCACAAGTCATTCAGGCAGACAAGCTTTGAAAAGTATACTAACTTTTGGAAGAGAATATTTTCTCATGTTTAAACAGACACCCTTGAAAATTAAATGTCACTCACAGTCATTCTCCTCCCACCCCCACCCTCAAACTCCTGGATTGGTTTCTATTACAGCGAAATAATCTTTCAGTATTAAGTAAACCAAGCAGCTTGACTCTGTTCAACAATAATCACTAGCTTTGCTTCTTTATTAGTGGTTTTATAGAGAAACTACTTTTTGTAATGAAAAAGTTTGCTTCGGGCTCAATTCTTGCATACCAAGCTTCAGTTTGTGGTAAAGCTCAACAGTCTCGCTATGAAGCCTTGAATGTTGGGAATTGGGTGACGGAAAGGCTGACACATTAGCCACAGCTGGTGTTGAAAAAAAAAATCTTTCAGAAATGGTCAACCCTTCCCTATGAAGTCAATCCCCAGAGCCTAGAATTTTGTGACTTTTTTTTTCAACCATAAAAGCAAAACTCACCAGCAGTGAAAACCACGGTACCAGCTGAAAAGGTTGACCTCGATCTAAAGGCATTTAGTGTTGACTAAGAAATGCATGCTTAAAAGAACTTCCTGTGTTGGTTACTGGATGATCCGAGAAAGGAAAGAAATAGAAAGAGTTCACATAAGGCAAAGGCTTCACTTGAGAGTAGAGAGAAAGAGGATGGACAGAAAGAAACTTCAGAGTCTGGCAGGTGGAGATCAACGACGGGACAAAGACAGCCTGTGTTGAAGTCTATATCGTATCTCTAAGTTCACACTGAAGGA
Source organism: Grammomys surdaster (assembly GCF_004785775.1). NCBI lineage: Eukaryota > Metazoa > Chordata > Mammalia > Rodentia > Muridae > Grammomys > Grammomys surdaster. The sequence goes on along the minus strand of NW_021604699.1, from coordinate 3,984,299 downwards.
ATGAAAGTGACGTCTATGCAGTGACAACTGTGACACAACAGCAAACTCTCACTGAAGATACCCAGCCCCTGGCAAGACAAAGGCAAGCAAAGAAGTAACTCATGTGGCATCTTCATGGTCAATAGAGCTCACCAATGGAATGTCTATAAACTGCCAGACACTTTGGAGACTGCTACCTGTTTCCATTTCCAGCACCTTTGCTAGTCCCTAAGCCATGTCACTGTTAGCCCCTTTCAGGTGCACTGCCAGTCCAGAGGTTGGAAAAGCAGCAGAGATGATATGCGCTAAATTTGAGCACAGTTATAGTTTCTTATCCTATGCCCAATTAAGCTTATTCAGCAAAGACAGGTAACCACTTTCTCTTTATGTGAATTCCCCAAGGCAACCTGTCTTTACCAAAGCCTAAAGTGGGTCCTCAGGAGATTGGGAGTAAAATTGCTTAGAAACAGGATTTAAAAAAAAAAAATCCCAAGCACACACATGCACAGATCATCAACATACATATAGGTGTATGCGCGCTCACACACACACCATACATAGATAGATCCTTATTCATGTGTGTCTGTAATACATAGTGTATATACATGTGTATATGCAAACACACATATACACTTTAATGAAAAGCTTTTATTCTCATACATATGCATACCATCCCAATGCCTTTGAGACTATACTCTTCAACAACAGAAACATCCTGACAATAGTTGACATTATTTTTCTATTTTATGATGCTCTAAAAAATGATTTATCAAAATTCAGAAGAAAGGCTACTTCTAATTTTTCAGTATCTTTCCCTGAGCTAATATTAGGTCGTCCAATCTTTTCTTGTGCTCCTGGGCAGTAGCAACTGAGGCAAGGGTCCCAGTAGATGGAGCAGTCATAAAGTGATACAACAAACACTCAGCAGTGTGTTTAGCCATGATAGTCCACAGATCTGACACACTGATATGTTGAGGGCATGGGTGACCTACAAAACAAATACCTAAGTCTTCCACAAAAAATGGAGTGGTTTCCAAGCTACAACCAGAACCAACACTTACAGCATGCTTTCCAAACCAGCACGGTGACAATGCCTATAATCCCAGCACTAAGAAAAAATGAAGCAGGAGGGCTGAAAGGTTGTGACCAACCTGCTCTACATAGTAAGTTCTAGGTCAGCCTGGACTACCTAAAAGTCAATGTATTGATTAAATAGCTCACCTCACTTCCACTCACTGTTAAGCCATCACAAACATCCACTCATTATCTACTTTCTTCACCAAGTTTACTTCTTGTGCCCACTATAGCACTTGGCAAAAAGGACATTTGTGCATTCATGTCTATTGCTACACTAGTCAGCCTTAAAGAAAAACAAAATTATGATTTTTAAAAGGAGAATGAATGGAACTAGAGATCATTATGTGACGCGCAATAAGCCAGACTCAGAAACACGAGTATCACGTGAACAAATTATTTCCCATGCAAGCCTAGAATTATGTTTTAAGTTAACTTCCCATTTTGGACAAGCAGGAAGAAGTGTATGAAAGAGTAATGGTTGCCAGGCAGTGGAGGTACACGTCTTTAAACACAGCACTCAGGAGGCAGAGGCAAGTGGATCTCTGAGTCCAAGGTCAGCCTGGTCTACAGAGTGAGCTTACAAAGTGAGGTTCAGAACAGCCAGAACTATACAGGAAAAAACCTGTCTCAAAAAAACAAAAGAAAGAAAGAAAGAAAGAAAGAAAGAAAGAAAGAAAGAAAGAAAGAAAGAAAGAAAGAAAGAAAGAAGGGA
>NW_021604699.1:3966473-3982431 GCF_004785775.1 Grammomys surdaster | reverse complement strand
GGGCGCGGGGAGGTAGGGAGGGAGGGAGGGAGGAAGGGAGGAGGGAGTAATGATAGGTGGATATAATATACATGTATAAAAAAATCACACAATAAAACATGTATTCATTATAAAATAAATGTTAATAAAAAGTGATGGAAACTGGGAATATAGTTCAGTGACACAGCACCTTCCCAGTATACACAAAGCAATATACTCAAACCCTAATTCCGGAGAAGAAAAACAAAAAACTCACAGAAGAAGAAAAGGGGGTGTATAATGAATATATATTAAATTCACAAAGGAATCACTTCTACAGGAAAAGAAAAAAAAAACAAAAACAAAAAACAAAAAAAGAACGTCCATGATTAGTACACACCCCGTTACTGCTTGCTATCTGCCCTCCCTCCCATACACTGACTTCTTTCTAAAGTCTTGTAAACACTGACATCCTCTGTATATGATAAAAATGCCTCTTCCTCTATAGTCAAGAGTTCCCTTGAGGGCCACCAGAAACACACTGTACTCACCTCAGTTAGATACTTTAGGCTTACATACAAGGTACCTGGTGGGAACATTACCTTGCAGTAAGTAAGTAGTGCCCAGTTCCCCTGGTTTTGGAACCCTGCATAACAGCAGCTATCAGGGAGACTCAATGCACATGTGTGAACATTTAATAAATTCTATCTCCATACATCTTGTCCTACTCCTGATGCTTTTGGTAAAGATGACCAAAGGGGTCTAATTCGGAGTTCTGGTATGTTCTCACAATTCCATGGGTCAGACACTACCATCTTTCCCAGTCCTCGTTAAGCAATCAATGCAACTGTGTTCTTCTGTTCCCTAAATATGCCATTAGCTGTTGGAGAGCTGAGAGAGGCGTGTGCATATTCAGGCCACTTCCTGTGAGAGAGTAGCCTCACACTACCATCAGGTAAAGACCAATACTGCAGAGGGACACTATCCTGACTGTGGGAAAAGAACTGTGTACACAAAGCTATTCAACCACAGGGCTGGAAGAGACTCAAAACAAGCCAAAGCTTAATTAGTGTTGAAGATTTCCCGGCCGGGATTCATGTCAGAGGTCAAGCCCAAAACCATCACTAAGGACAGCACGTCCATCCCAGAGACACAGAGCCGGGGAGTTTTAGAATTCTCCATATAATCCTCCATGTTAGTCAGTATTCCCTGTCTGTCTGTCTGCTCTGCCCATCTCTGTGCCTCCCCTCTCTCTTACACACACACACACACACACACACACACACACACACACATACACACACACATGTATATACCACTGAACTCCCAGCCCTGATCAAACCACATGCTTTCTATTCTCTGTTGTTCAATTCTCTTTCCTTCTCTATAAATTGAATTAATGAGGAGTTTTCTAAAAGCACACATTCCCTTAAAGGCTCTATTATTTTGAAGTTAATGGCTTTGACAAGCAGCCAGGCCAAACAGTCCCAAGCAGCAATAACTCTTACAACAGCTCCAGAACTTACCCTCAAATGTCACTGAGGCCCTATGCTGATCTTTCCTCCCTTTGATTACTGCTAGATGCTTTCCTCCCTCCCTTAACATTTTATAGAGAACTCAAAGGCATCAAAGAAACCAGCAAAGGACAAGAAGATTGAGAGCCATGTTCAATCTCAGTGTTATGATTTTGCCTTTGCCTTCCCACAACACATTCTAAACCCAAAATCCCAATCACAAACGCTGTGTCACACAAATCAAAATAGCAAAATACAGCTAAAGAAAGGAGGAGGGGCATTTCTTATGTTTATCCAATACTCAGCATGCATACTTGTCATGTATGATAGGGTAGTGATCTTTGAAGTCTTTAAAAACGTATCATTATTAATAAAATTATTAGTGTGTGTGTCTAAATGCAGATGTACAGCTCTGCATACCACAGAGTACACAACTAGGGAGGTCAAAGAAGAACTTCTGGAGGAAGAGTTCTCTCCTCCAGTGTGATCTAGGCATGGAACTGGGGTTATCAGTTTTGTGCAGCAAATGTATTCATGGGCCATCTCTATGGCTCGCTTAATTTTTTACAGGACAAGCAAGTGGGCATCGTCAAGCAACACTCCACAAGAGCAACTGCTTCAAATCACCTTCCTAGACCAACAACCAGTGAGATGATGACCGAGATGATGGGAAAATACAAACACAACTGCAGAAGACACAGTGAGAAGTCTGTCTCCAAAGAACAGGAATGCTCAAAAGGCATCTCTACATACCTGACCTCATTCCGCCACACATAGCAGGCAACATAAACACAGCAAACCTTTTCAAGTTCTTTAAGCCGAAATTGAGGGAAGGGTGGACGCATGTTAATAGATGAGTTCATCTCTCTTGAGAATATAATTTAAAATAACAATTTCTGAATAAAATGGATGCAAATTTCTGTGTCTGCAAAATGTTCTAGAAAACTGGGCTGATGTACAGAGGTTTAGTACACATGCTCAAAGCCACACTAGAAGCAGAAAAGAGAAACACAAGGAACAAAAAGTTTCAGAGCAGGAGATGCACAGCATTCGGTTGGTACACAGCATAATGTGAGTGTAAGAACCCATAGTTGGGGGCTAGAGAGAGATGGCTCAGCAGTTAAGAGCACTGACTGTTCTTCCAGAGGTCCTGAGTTCAATTCCCAGCAACCACATGGTGGCTCACAACCATCTGTAATGAGATCTGATGCCCTTGTCTGGTGTGTCTGTAGAGAGCAACAGTCTTCAGACACACAATAAAATAAATCAATCTTAAAAAAGAAAAGAACTCACACTTGATTTCCTAGAACCCACATGTAAAGCCCTGGCATAGTGGCACTCCTGCGATCCCAGCAGTGCTTAAGAATACACCATGGTGCTCTTTTGTTTAGTTCATAAGTTGTTTTTTTCCCATGTGCATCATTATAGAATGCTATTTCTGAAGAACAGTAAAGCTTGAAAAACATGTACATACATTACCTCATTTGGTCCCATTAACAAACAGGGATGAAGCATATTGACTTTTCAGATGAGAACACTGAAGCTTAGGAATACTCGATGACAGTCTGAGTCTAGTTTCTATGGCCACAAGGAAAATTCAAGGCGAGGTTTTAAAAGGAGATTTGCTTAGCTTTCAGTTCAGAAAAATAATAGGTAGCTACAACTGTCTGGCTCTGGTTGATGGCCTTGGTGAGAGTCTGGCATAGTAATGTCTAGAGCAGATGAAGAAAACATGTAATGAGCTAGGATGCCACAAAATCAATTATCAGGATTCCTTTTTATCGTAAAACCCACTTCCGAACAAATTCACTCCTAGAAACCAGCTCCCTCAATGGCCTAATTACCTCCAGTAAACCCCATTCTTAAAGGTTCTACCACCTCCCAACATCGTCACACTTCCAACACACAAATGTCTGGGGAACATTCCCAAACCATATCACACTATACCACTGGGTATACATACAACTTCTAACTCCTGAGTAACAGTTTGCACATGCAGGCTCCTTTCCAGTTTACAAGACTAAAGAGAATGAGAATTTACAATTAAAATTAAAAAGTATGTTTACCAAGTTAGGACTATCGCATGTGGATTTAAACGGGAAAATAAGTAGTAAACTTCCTTCTAGATTGAAATGAATAGGGGGCTGAAACGACTGCTCAGTGGTCAAGAGTGTATGCTGGCTTTGCAGAGGACCCAGGGTCAGTACCCAGAATCCATATTGGGGTGCTCATAACCTCCTGTAACTCCAGCTCCACAGGACTCAATGTCCTCCTCTGGCCTCTGTGGAACCTGCATCCATGTGGTGTGCATGCATATTCTCAACTACATACACATAACACACATAAAATAAAAATAAATCTAAAAAGTTTTAAGATTGGTATAAATACAATTGATCTGTTTTCATTTAGGAATTGTCTTTTGAATCTGACTTTGCTTCTACCCAACATTACAAAGATTTGTATGGCTTATGGGAGAAGTATGACTCTGAGCCTGGATTTATGATGTTGCTGGCTATGAGTGAGAGCATCCTCACTCAGTAAAGCACAGCATGCTTCCTAGTGATACAACTCTCTGTAAGGTAAAAATGGCCAGCATTCTACAATAGGAAAGGCCCCGCCACGTCTGACACAAGTGCATCTGCTTCGAGGGTAACTCGTGTACCCACTTAGGATCAAAGTGTAAGCAACCAAGTAACAGGAACTTTCAAGCACCCACGTTAACCATGTGCACCAATCCCAGCAGCTGTTACTTAGTCAATAAAGAGATCACTTTGGCATTGACAGGATGGCTCTGTAGGCTCTTGCCAGGCAAGTCTGGCTACCTGAGTTCAATCCCTAGCATCTGTGTAGAGGTGAAAGGGAAAATCTGACTTCACAAACGTGTTTTCTGACTGGCCCATGTGCTCCCACATACATCATACACACAAAAGATTTATACTTACTAAAACATTCTAAACAAAAAAAGATTGTTTTTTGTGTTTTATTTATTTGTTTGTTTTGATTTGGTGTTTTATTTTGGGTTAATCTTAGTTAAGCCATGGTTCTCCAAAGTCTTAAATTCAGAAGTAAGACCTAAAGTCCAAAGTTCTACAGCTGGGCGTATTTCCCACCTACAAACCACCTAGTACTTTTTAGTGCTACCATGGTTCCAACAAATTCCCACTAGCTTGTTCTTCCTCATAACCATGATGCTCAGGGGCTGGCATCCAGTGCCAGCATCCAGCATCCTGTAGGTGGTACCCAGTATTTCAGTGATCTTTAAGTACACCATCTACGAAGTCTCTACAACCTAGTACTCTCTCCAGCCCGGAAGCAGAAAGGAAACCACTACGCAGCAAGGGATGAAAAGACCACAGGCTTTTCCTTGTAGCCTGGGGTTCTAGGTGGCTCTTTATTTCATGCTTTATAGAGACTGAAAGACTTCTCACACTTGACTCTGCTACTGTCACAATGTTGCAGACAGAAGGACCAAGATTCTGTTCCCACCAAGGGGCCAGCATCTGGATGAGATTACTCACAAAACTAGGAAGGTTAGATGAGCAAACCAAGAGAATCTGACTCCCATACAGCTGGACAGGCTGCTAAAATACTGAGTAGGGAGGCTCCTTCCAGTGAACAGTAGGAGACTAGTAGATGGAAACGACATGAGAAGGTCCAGGCAATGGCCATGCTTTACCACCTCTGGAAGATCCCTTTCCTGTGTCAGCACCTGGAGGGGGGCAGGGACCTCATTTTGCCAAGAACTTGCTGGCCACCAAGAACTTAGATAGAAGCTCTACCAACACTGTCTGATGTAGTTTTTCTTCCCACAAGCCTTCAGTCGAAGAAGAAAAATCTCCTATTTTGAACTGGGATACAAAAATTGATACGATAAAAGGAGCTGCAAGAACTTAAGGCAAGCCGCTGTTCCAGGAACTCCATGAATCTCTCCTAAATGTGTGACTTCCTTAGGCTCACATGCCTCACATCTGTTGACATGAGAACAAGAATAGCCACCAGCTACCATGGGCCTGTTACCAAACCCAGTTTGTATCTACCCCCATGCAACCTCCAGCAGTTCTGCCATGCTCTCAGCCTCATGACACACTTCCAAATTCATATAGCTACTCTATCACTCCATCCAGATTGGATGAAGAAAATGTGGTACATAATCACAATGGAATTTCCTCCATTCCTAAGAGAGAATAAAATTATTGCATTTCCTGGAAAATAAATGGAGCTGGGGTTCATTGCGCTAAGTGAAATAAGCCAGGCACAGAAAAATAAATATCACATTCCTCTTGTACATAGGAGTTGCATTAAAATGTATATATATGCATATATCCACAGGACATAAAAGTACAAAAAGTACAAAAGGGAAGAAGAGAATTTGAAGGGGGGAGGGGGGCAACAAGACAGGGTAATGGGATGCATGTGACTGAAAGCAGAGGGAGATTATCTGGGGAAGACAGAAGTGACCAGCAAGAGAGGGAGGCAAGAGGCAGGAGAGTGCAGAGATAGAAAAAGAAGCACAAGGCATACTTGCATATGCCTGAAAATGCCATATGCCATAATGAAATCTATTGCTTTGTAAACTAACTAAAATTTTTAATTAAAAAAGAACAAGATAAAGCAAACAGAGAAATAATTATTAAAATATTTTAAATAGCCACATATGTGTAATATAACAGTATCTGTAACTGCTTTAACATATTGAGTGACCAGAAACAATCACAACTATACTTTCAAAGTCATAATGTGTAACCATGAAATCAGCAAAATGAGAACTGTAGACTGCTGTATAAATAAAGTATTATTGAAACGCACAAATGTTTCACCTACTATAGCAATTGAGTAAAGTCTTCAGCTAACAACTTTTCATGACCTAGCCTACCTGTCTGTGTCAAATTAAGTTCATTCCTCCTGGGGATATGACTCAGATACAAAGCATTTACAGAGTATGGGAGAAGAGAGGAGAAGAGAGGGAAGTGGAGAGGAGTGGGCAGGAGAGGAGAAAACTTTGAGTCTCCATGCTGTGCCTTGGTTTCTAGTCTCCCACAGACAAGTAATAGTGAAGGGCTTCAGACAATGGACATAAAGCACACTAGCTTCTTTTCTGACTTAACCAATGAAGTGGATTTTCCCACTTTCTTCACAGGTGTGCAGTAAAAATAACAAAACTCAGTTTTTCCACAATTAACTGAAATTTCCAGAATTTCTTCCTGGAAACTTCAAGTTCGTGTCCTTGGGGCTAGCGGTGTAGCTCATTTGCTAGAATGTTTTTCTGAAATGCACATAATTTGGCCCCAACACAAAGAATAAAACACAAACAGAAGGCATGTTTTCACTCCTGCCCGAGACCACTTGTCTTTAGAGGGGCTTTGGTTCACACTGGAAAACCCAGAACCATTAAAGAGATCCCTCAAATGATGGTACAAATTCCCTTTTAGAACTTACAGCAGTGTTTCTACTCACTAGGTCCTAAGCCCCACCAAGCACAGCTTCACAGAGGGCATTTCCACACTGTCAAATCATATTCAGAAGCCCTTGAAGTTGCACAACACTGAAATGTCAGCCTCAGCCAACAGTGGACATTAGTGGCACATGATCTGCTCATACAAGTAGCAAGTACTGGAGGCATGACATCACTGGGCTCATAGAATGTCTTCAGATTTTCCCCACTCCTGTGGTCATCAACCTACCAAACTCTATCGGATAGAAGCTACCCCACTACAGAGCCAGCCCAGTGGGAAACGAGTTCACAGGCTTAGCTCCTGCAAACTGTACTAAGAGACTGGATCCAAGCCAAGTCACACCTGAAATCCCACCAATCAGGAAGCAGACACAGACCCAGGAAGAGAAATGAGTTTGAGATTAGCATGGGCTGCATAGCAAGACTCTGCCAAAGGACAACAAAAAGAAAGAAAAAAAAGCCAAGGAAGGAAAGGAAAAAAGAAAGACGGAAGGAAGGGGTCAGGAAGGGTAAGGGGTAGGGTGGCAGGGAGGCAGGGAGGCAGGAGGCAGGGAGGCAGGGAGGGTGGAGAGTGCAGGGGGTTAAGACATTAGAGGAAGGGAGAGCAGAGGGATATGGGGCAGGAAGACAGGAGCCAGAGAGGCAGAGAGGCAGAAAGGTAGGGAGGCAAAGAAGTCAATCCCAGAAGAGTTCTTTCTATCTTCTGGTATTTTCTAGTCCTTTCCCTTCCATTAACATTGTGCCATAATGTAGAAAAAGACAGAGCCAACTGTTACCTGGAATGGACAATACTGACCCAGGAATACGTGTGTGGTTCTCCAACATTAACAGGCCTGAGAAAAACCTGAAAGGTGCTTGTTAAAGATTTCAAAACTTCCCCCAGAGGTCTCTGACTCAGCAGGTCTACAGTGGGAGCCAAGGATTAACAATTTGATCAAGAGCCACAAGTGATGAGGTACTGGTGGTCCCAGGACCACACCTCGAGAGAGAGCCCAGCAGAGCCCAGTGCAGAGAAAGAGCCAAGAGGGAGGTGAGCCAGGCCTTGGGAATTCTCAAGTGGCTTAGCAGTGTTTACAGTCTAGCCCATTGCTCCAAGTGTAATGCCTGCAAAGTTAAAAATTCACCAAACAGCCACAGGCAAAAAGAAGGTTCACATGAAAGTCCTGGTAACACTAACGGTGGTAATGGCATTCCTTGAAACAGGACACTGTGTGGCCCTACCTGCCTCCTTTTAAGATGTTTGCAGGCCCTGCCTCTTTGCTCTCTCTTCTGTGGGGTAGGAAGCTCTCATCTCTGCTTTCCTTGGAAACAGTATTATTCCCCAGGAAAACTGTCCTTCTTTACTTCTGTCTGTCCTTTTACAACTTACATTTGCAGCCAGGCATGGTAGACCATGGCTGGAATCACAGCACTCAGTAGGCAGGGGCAGGAGGACATACTGCAAGATGCAGGCCAGTGAGGGGTACAGAATGCATTGGAAGCTAGCCTGGGCAACTCACTGAGACTCGTGTCTCAAAAACAGAAGTAAATAAATAACAGGAGCATAGAATATAGATCAGTGGGTAGAGTGCTGGCTTAGCAAGCAGGAAGTCTTGGATTTGATCCCCAGAACTGCTCCACACTTATAGTTCCTATGCTTGGGAGGTGGCAAAAGGAGGATCAGAGCTTCAAGGCTATACACTAGTTTCAAAGTCAGCCTAGGCTACATGAGACCCTGCTTTTAAATATCTTTTAATACACAAATGATATTTGTTGCATTGGGTGCAGCAATTTTATATTTTGACTACCACCCGTGGTATGTGTGGTGAAATTTATGTAAATACAAATAAGGAAAAAAGGAGGGCTGGAGAGATGGCTCAGCAGTTAAGAGCACTGACTGCTATTCCAGAGGTCCTGAGTTCAATTCCCAGCAACCACATGGTGGCTCACAACCATCTGTAATGGGGTCTGATGTACTCTTCAGGTGTGTCTGAAGACAGCTATAGTGTACTCATATGAATAAAAATAAACCTAAAAAAAGGAGGGGGGGGACAAGATGGGTGAGAACACAAAATCAAATTACACACACACACACACACACACACACACACACACACCCCTGCACACACTCTAACAAACATGAGCAGCTTAATGGGTTAATAGTGAAATCAGAGGGGAAAACCTGAAGAAAGGGCTAACAAGATATTAGTAAGAGCTGAAGTGCAGAGAGAAAGCACAGAAATAGTCTCAGTGATGCAAAGGTATTACTTAATGGACTACTACTATCGCATTAAACATTTATAAAACACGGGCATTTAGTGAAGGGCTGTCAAAAAGCAAGGGCAGGAACTCTCCAAATTCCCAACTCTCCTCACTAAATCAGGTGAACTCCCTCCATCATCTGAACCAGCTGAAAAAGCCCAGGCTATTTTCTAACAGTGTGGCTGAAGTACTTCTATATTAAGTGCTTTCAGGACAGAGTCCATGCTATAAGCACCCACTAACATTAAGGCAGCGTCATAAGTACCTACACTGCGAGGTCAGACCAATCCACATTCAAACACACTAAACACTCCCCATCACAGGCCAGAAACTGGACCAATATTTACTCGATAATTTGACACTCATTTACCTTTCTCTTCTCCTAAAGTGACATCATTTAAGAGTTTTTTTCCTCCCCTGTGACAGGAGATAGTGGTGTTACTAAGGACCAAGGAAGATAAGCAAGGGAGTAGAGATACTGAGCTTGGAATCTGAACTAAACGTGACCAGGGAGCCTAGCCACAGGCCGAGTCTGTCTCATTGGTTTGCTCACTCCCACCGACTGCACTGACTACCCAATTTATCAAATGCTTGTGTATCTGCCAGGCACAGTTCTTGTCTGAACAGACAGTCAAGATCCTTGCCAGACAATGCTTATGTTCCAGCAGAGAAGCCAACAATAAGCCAGTCAGCAAACAAACACTAGTGATCAGACAGTGTTAAGTCTAGGAAGGAAAACAGGGTAGAGTAAAGGGGAGAGAGGGAGACAAAGTATCTGGGAGCCAAACTTGGTGTTTTAAATAAAATGGCTGGAGAAAACTTCTCTGGAGACTTTGGGTTAGATACAGGTTAGCAACGAGGTGGTACATATTCCATGTTCCAGCTACATAGATACATTCAGCATAAGAAACTGCACTTACTTATATATTTAAGTGAGTTGATGTGGATCATGGAAATACAAAGAAAAGAAGAGAGACACAAGACCAAACTAGTGCCAGAATGGTCAAGCAAACAGGAAAGAGGAGTGGAGGGACAGACAGACAACATGACCTTCACCTGCCCCAGTATAACAGACATGCAAAGGCTTCATGAAATAGGTCACACAGACAGAGACAATGGATCTGAGAAAATGTTTTTTTTTTGTTTGTTTCCATTTTATTGAACTTGTTCTTTGTGTGTGGGTTTTTAGCCTGTGTACCATATTTGTGTAGCATCTGCAGAGTCAAGAGGAGCCAGTGAGATAGCCTGTGACAGGAGCTGCTGGCAGTTGTGAAGCATCACATGGGTGTGTGGGATGGAACCCTGGTCCTCTGAAAGAGCTACACACATTCTTACCATGGAGTTCTCTCTGCAGCCCCAGAATCATGCCCTTTTAAAGCTCCCTTCTCTGGGGGCTGGAGAAATGGCTCTGCACTTAGGCGCATACAATGCTCTTGCATTGAACCCAAGTTTGGTTCTTAGGACCTATGTCCAGGGCTCACAACTGCCTGTAACTCCAACTCCAGGAAATCCACATCCTCTTCTGACCTCTGCAGAGACCCACACTCATGTGTGCAAACTCACTCTCAAACTCACTCATACACATGATCACAAAAGTAAAAATAAAGGCCAGACATGGTCCTAGGGCCTTGAATCTCAGGACTGGAGAGACAGGCATGAGAGAATACACTGAGTTTTAGGCCAACCTGGCCTGCACAGAAAGTTCTAGTCAAGAACTATTGAAATATATATAGTACATAAAATAAAAGAAAGGAAGAAAATGTTTTCAAAGTTGTCTTTTCCAGAGTATTCCTTGAATATAGTAATTGGATCACGGAATACAGTAGTTTCTTGATGTAATTAAGGTAAACATAGAGATGTTATAAATGATTTATGAACAAATAGAGACTTCTAGTCGTTATGCAGGAGGAGTAAGCATGTACACATTCTAGTGTCTGAACTGGGGCTACAGCTCAGAGAGAGGGGGCGCGCCACCTTGAGCTCAGTTTTCAGGACCAAAAAAAATTTTTTTTAAATATAAAACTGTCTTTTTAAAGTGAGTGTCTTACATTAAAGGACAGGAAGCAACCACTTTAGATGTTTGCAAAGAGAGTGAAATAAGACTTTGGCATTTAAAATGAAACAAACATCTGAAAAATCTACAGCCACAGAAAAGCCATAATCTATTTCAGATTAAAAGACACAATGAAGTCATCACTTTCTAGTTTCTGTGATTAGAGCTTGGGTAGAACCTCAATCATTTATGCTTTTAATCTGAAACTGGTCCTTAAAAGCTGTAATGAATTAAACAACATCCCACCCACAGAATCAATTGTAAAATACACTGTAACTAAAAGCATCATGACTCAATCTGCTTCCTTCCTCGGTTTTCCATAATCCATTTGACCCCCTTCCTGTCACCTAATCTAATCACTGGCTCTCTTTCCATTAACTTAAGATTCTCCCTCTTATGCTATCTGAAGTCACTACACTTGGTTCTCCCAGAGTTGAGGGACAATTTTATAGATGTCACTATATGAAATTAAATTGTTAAAATGTAAAGTAGACACTGATTGGATTCATGGCTGTGTATATTCCAAGAATAGGGTGGTGCCGGTAGACACAGAGTCTAGAGGGAAAGTCTAAAAACATTTTTGGTGTGTAACACTGTTCAGAACCAGCGGAAATATTCTCAGAGAAAGGCATGCTGTCAGGGTTGACAGCAAGGCCTCTCACATCTATAACTCCCTTCAACCTCACTGCTACAACACACAACAAGCAGCATACTGTATTCCAGTTCCAAATCACGTGCACATACAGGCCCCTCTCCTGAGCCTGCTGCTGCCTTTGGTCCCTATACTTATCCAAAAATCACAGATAAACACATTGCCCAAACCGAGACTCAGGGTTAAAAACTGCAGACGTGACAAGCAGCTTTTGGTTTCATCCAAAACTAAACTGGCCACTGTCATAAACAGCTTATTTTAAAATGAAATCAAAGATACGGCTCAGTGGCACAGCATTTGCCTAGCATTTGCAAATCTGTGGTTGAATCCCAGTGCAGAAAACAAAATCCTTCCAGCCAGGTGGTTGTGGCCCATGACTTTAAGTCCAGCATTCAGAAGGCAGAGGCAGTCAGATCTCTGTGAGTCCAAGGCCAGCCTGGTCTACAGAGATAGTTCCAGGACAGGTAAGGCTACACAAAGAAACTTTATCTAGAAAAACAAGCAAGCAAACAAGCAAACAAATCCTTCAAATAAAACAAAAGCTCCTTTTCCTGTGAACTTGTCCACTTACTGACATGGAAAACTGACTGTTCTGTTTGGTGCACACTCCAGAACTGCCATCTATAGGCAGATAGGAAATGAATTTAATAATGTGGGTACCAAAGTAATAGTCTTAATCAGATCTCTGCTACACATTAAGAGTGGTGTGCAATCTTTGGCTGAAGGCCACACAGAGTAATTCATTTCTCACATATACACTCCCATCTGCTTGCACACTCAACCATGAGGCCACTCGAGTAAGGATGACACCCCAAAGAAGCCGATTCATAGCTCATCTGTAAGGATGGAATGTAACTAGATAAGATTGGAAAAGTCTTAAAGTAATTTATATTCGGCTCTTAGGAACTTTACTCATTGGCCATATATATAACACCTAACTGATGTGTTACTGCCAGTTGACAAGTTCCTTCAACAGCTTCTTACCTACCTTTCCTCCATAGCTTGCTGTTCTATGATAAAACATCACAACCAAAAGCATCTTTGGAAGAAAAGGGTTCAGTTGGCTTATACATCTGGATCACAGTCTTTCAAAAAAGGGACATCAGGATAGGAAGGAACCTGGAGCCAGGAACTTGAGCAGAGGCCATAGTGGCTTGCTCTATAATCGAGAACCACCTGCCCATGTGTGGTACCATCCATGGTGGATGGGGCCCTCCCACACCAATCTATAAAATGACCCATAGCCTTGTCTTTAGGCCAGTGTGATGAAGGCATCTTCTCAATGGATGTTTCTTCTTCTTAGATGACTAGCTTGTGTCAAGTGGGCAAAACACTAAGCAACTTACTGCCAAACAAAACAAAAACCTGCCCAAGTAAATAATGATAACTATAGATCATAGATTATTGTAGATTATTCAATAAACCTACAGTGACCAATTGGTCTTATTCTGCTTCCCTTGTAGGTATTGCTTCTGCCTCCTTTATTCATGGTGAAGAACCTAATAACAATAAATATAACGGGGGGGGTGCTACATGTGTGCACAGCTTTAGAGCCTACAAATGCATTTCATTACTTCACTTGAACCCTTTGGTAATCCATGGTGGAAGGTAGCATAGAGAGCAGTGCCTCAGTTTACACATTACTAAGTGGAGGTTCATAAAAACTGACTAATCTGCATAATGTTAGTTAGACATTGTGTTAGTCTCAAACTCAGTCTTATGATCTTAAGCCACAGGCGCATTTTTTTACTTTATTACTGGCTCTAAAATACAACATCTTAAAAAGTGTTCAGATGGTTCTTATATCTTCATTAGGAAGGAACTCTACCTACCCTACATGAGGAGGGAACTCCTGCTCTATCTCTAGATTGATGCTTTCTTACCTTTCCATGGATAGCTCCAGCATACTGCCTTACACTTAAGCATGGAAGTGTGTGCTGGAACTGGTTAAGACACTGCAGTCAGGTAAGTATAGAATGAGCAGCTGAGCTCAATCCCAGCACCTACGGAAAACCCAGACACTGTCTCATGCATTTGCAAGTCCTGTACTGGGAAACCAGAAACAAGAGTATGGCCCGGACATTAGCTAGTCAATCTAGCTAAATCTAAACCTTCAGGTTCCATAAGAGTAATTGAGTAATTGAGGAAGACACTGGTAATGACATCTGGTCTCCATAAGCATGCCTATACAATATGCTCATACACACAAAGCAACACAGCACACAAATACATACATATAAACACAATGTGTACACATGGTTTTAAATTCCAAAGTTATATAGAAGAATAACTTGGCCAACAGACCTTCTTGAAAAAGAATAATTTGGCCAACAGACCTTCTTAAAAATGCTGATATGCCTGAAAATCACTGTCATGGAAATGGACTGGATACCAGCCAGGATGGTTATAGAGAAGAGAAAAACAAAGAGGAGAAGGAGGAGCAACAGGGAGCTCAAAAGACTGTTTCAACTACATCACTAGAACCTGGCAATGTTACTAGAGGGATGGCTCAGGGGTTAAAAACACTTAACTGCTCTTCCAAAGGTCCTGGGTCAAGTCTCAGCAACCACATGGTGGCTCACAACCATCTTTAATGAAATCTGATGTCCTCTTCTGGTACGCAGGAATACAGAGCACACACACACACACACACACACACACACACACACATCACATCACATAAGTAAGTGTTTAAAACCTGACAATGCATTTGCCATCTGTTTGCTGCCAAACAACCACCTCTACCTAGCAAATGAATTCAAGTTATTTATTTATTTAACCCTTCTCAAGCCAAGTGAGACATTTCTTGGACTCTGTGTCTTTTAATAGAATTGACAGCCATTTGGATATACTTTCTAACAGGATTTACTTAAGTTTATCAGTCACAGTGCTTTTTAACCTGGGAAACTGACCCATGTATGTAGGAATACAAAACAGGTATAGAAATCCAACATTAAGATGATAAATCAATGCCCACTCAGAGAAGAAGGGGAGCGAGGACAGGGAGAAGGATTGTGGGAGGGGGTGACCAGGAGAGAGGCAGTGAACAGATATAAAGTGAATATGTAAAAAATAAATAAACAAATAACTAAATAAGTAAAGCAAGAAAGATGACAAATTATAAAGATACTGTATTGTGTGGTTATTTTTATTTCAACAATTTTAAAATAAAGTTTAAAATAAAAAATGTAGGGTAATAATAAAAATAGAATATAAATAAAATTAAATGGAAAACTAATTTAAAAAGTGTACATACACAATTTTACCATTTATTAGCAATGAAAACAAATTTCTATATTAATGAGATGGATATGTTTAACATAATACAATCCAAAGGCATGCTAATTTGATATTTCCATGCTGCGGAATGACAGCAGGAAGATACTAAGTATTTGTCTTCTATAATTAAACCATTGTGTTTCTATAAGAGCAGAAAATGTATGCATTTCTGCAAACATACTATGTAAATGCATATGTATATTATGTATGTAAATGTGTATTATATATGCACATACACTGACTTTATAACATATAACAGCCTTGAAACTGAGCTGATGTGTTTCTGGCTCTATCCAGTGGTGTTACACTGTGTTTCTGCATAGTTAGTAAAAGTGCACATGCTGTGTGTTCAGAGTCAAAACTACAGTGAGACCACGTGATGCAGTCCCAGAAAGGAATGCCAGGGACACCTCTGATTTGTCACATGTTTGATATTTTAAAGTTCGTGACCATCACACATTCAGAAACATTTCACTGTTGCCAAATTTTCCCAAACCCAAATCAATTACACGAGCCTCGATTTAAGAAGCATCACTGTAGATAACCTATCGTTAAACACAAATTCCTTTTCTAAAATTTCTACCAGTAAATGAACAAAAGGCTTAATCAGACATTTTATCAAATAGGATTCAGTATTGCAAGTAAGCACAGGAAAATCTGCTTACCACTAACTATCAGGGAAATGTAAATCAAGTCTATAATGACATATTACTTCACCTTCCGAGAGAGAGAGAGAGAGAGAGAGAGAGAGAGAGAGAGGGAGAGAGGGAGAGGGAGAGGGAGAGGGAGAGGGAGAGGGAGAGGGAGAG
>NW_021604699.1:3958335-3966073 GCF_004785775.1 Grammomys surdaster | reverse complement strand
GAGGGAGAGGGAGAGGGAGAGGGAGAGAGAGAACAAAATTCTAGAAAGCATGCACAGAAGATGGATTACAGGAAGATAGCTTGTAGAAGTGTAAGAGGGTACGGATACGCTTGAAAATGATGTGGTAGGTTCTTATAAAATTAAACACACAGTCACCATTTGATCCAGTAATTTCATTCTTGGGCATTCATCCCAGAGCAACAAGAACTTAGGTCCACATGAAAACCTGTATACAAATGTTCATCACAGCTTTAGTCATAATAGCCAAGGTTTTCGAACAGTCCAGATACCCTTCACCAAGCAGATGGAGACACCAACTATGGTCCCTCAAGCCATAATACGGTCCTCTGCAACAAAGAGAATGGACAACCTGGATGAATCTCTGGAGAACTCGAAAGATCTTAAAATCATAACCACCGAAGAACTATGTATATAAAGCTTTTAGATAGGGAGAACCAATTAATGTCTGCAGAAGCAGAGAAGACAGTTGAAGAAGGAGGTGGGTGTCGCTGTCACAGTGCAAAAGAAAGGAAACCACTTAGATATTTTAACATATTCACAGTGGTGTTAAAAATACAACCTGCAAAATATGACAGCTACACACACACACACACACACACACACACACACACACACACATTAAACCAGGAGCTGAGGAAGATCAACAATCACATCAGGACCTATACTTAAGTCTCGTGAAATGACATCGCTGAGAAGACCTGGGCAATGGCTCTACTGTATTATGTCTGACACCATTACATTTATTAAGATTTCAGTTAAAAATCAGATCAATAACAAGTATTTGCAAACTCAGCTATTTCAAAACAATAAGGGTAAAAGTTTTTACTGAGTTAGCCTCATGAACCTGAGCATCATTCTAGGAAGCCAAGATGGAGGAAGGAAATCTGCTCTCAAAAGATGCCCTCTTACCTCTGTTATCAAATATACTTAAAATAACAATAAAAATAATCATTTATTAAGTATATCTGTTTTTTAATGTCCATTTGTTTATTCCACATGATTGGTTTATCCATGGTTGCTAGTATCTACATAATGCCATGAGAGTGACTAATTAAAGTTAACTTTATGAATGAAAAAAAAAGCCTTAAGCAAGAGAGTCCCTTTTAGTGCTCACATGTGCATGAAGTTTTAACACAGACAAATCCACCCTAAGAAAACAAAACAGATCAGAACATTGTCTGCCTTTGGGAATAGGAAGGCAGTGACTGACTTTACCAACCAGGAAAATGGTTAGCTTCTCCATCCTGATGGGAAGCCCTGGCTACACAAGTGTGTGCATTTGTCAAAACTGATGCCATCCGCCAGTGAGATTTTTGTCCCTAGTGTATGGAAATCTCCTACATAAAAATGTAGACAAAGATGAAATGAGGCTTAAGTTACTGACTTGGAGACACTAGGCCTGCGGTAAGACATCATGGCTTTAGTTATGTGAAGTCACCAAAGTAAGTCATTAAAATAAACTTAAAGTGATCCCATCTCTTTCTTGTGCACTCTTTTCAAAGAAAGGAAATGGTAATCAACAGAGTTACTATGAAGCGAATTCATATTTAAAAAGTATCATTAAATCAGACTAAATTAAATTAAAACAGATGTAATTAGAGTCCTCTGAAAGTCATTTTGGCTAATACTTTGTTTACATGTAGTATAGATGTAGCAACTACTGACCTCAGGCGCTTCTAGCTGTTGCTATATTAATTATTACATGTGCTTTTTATACTCCAGCTCAAGATATCTTCTACAGGTCTGTAGCTAACATTTGGCTGCAAGATTACTTCAGATAAGTCTCAACTCCTACAGAGGGAAATGAATGCCAGGGTACCTGTCCACATGTTAATATGGGTGCACATTCAGTTTAAGTAAGAGGTATGTGTTTTTGTCTGCTCACTCTTGACTTTCCTCTACTTAGGATATGTATTTGTTTATTTGGACAAAACTAAAAGATGGATGGTGAACTGTTCTTACTTGTAATTACACCAGCAGAACCCAACCCTATCCACTTAATAGGCTTCCACTGCAGAGACATGTCTGTTTAATTGGCCAGACAAGTCAAGACGCTGATGGGAATTACTACTTGACCCTATGAGCGATTCGCACACAAGATAACGACGTTAGACATTTCCAATGCCTACTCTCCATTAGGTCCAGGCTCTCTGTAACTATCTCAGTGGTTGACAACGCAGCTACCTCAGGATGACATAACACATCCTACCACTTGAATGTCCTTTTCATCCAGGTTGCCTCTAAAAGTTACCACCAGTTTGAATCTTCACCTCACTTCAGTCTTCATTCTGACACTCCAGTCTTACGCACCGTCATTCAAAAAAATCTAGCAACCCCTATGATTAAACTCTGTTCATGAAGAAACAAAACTTCAAACTCTTCCCCTAAGGGTGAGGTGTAGTAGCACAAGCCTGTAATTGCACCACAGTGGAGAGGCGGAGGCAGGAGGATCAGTGGAAGTTCAAGGCTAGCCTGGCCCAAGCTTCAAGTTCCAAGTCAACCAGAGTTATAGAATTAAGATCCTATTTCAAAAGTAGAAAGGAAGGAGGGTGGAGTTGTGTGTGGAAATTCCTTCTCTGTGTGTTGATTTGGGGAGGTGCCTCAAAGCAATTTTACCAATCACTTTCAAATGAAAGGTTTGCATAAGGTAAAACCAGGACAACCAGATTATACCTTGTAACGGCCACCAACCAGGACGGAAACTAAGAATTCTCTGGCCCTTTAACAAATGGCTGTAGATGTTCTTATCTGTAGCTATGCTTTTGAATTGCACCTGTACCTCCCCAGTGGGTAGAAGAACATACTGTGCCATGAATTATTATTTTTATACTCAGCACTTCTTTAGAACTGAAAAAGATCCGTTAGGGAATCTTTTGCTCCTTAGACTCCAGGAGGCCAATGAAGGCTGGTATTTCAATAAACTCAATCTCTTAATGGCAGGTGTCAGGGAGAACAGGCAGGTATATAGGTACATGGGAGCCAGAAATGCACACAGTAATCATGACTATTGAGCTGTCCAGGATCTGTCTTTTTGTCTTCGGGTTTTTGGTTGTTTTTTTTTTTTTTAATAGTTGAATTTGCAAGATGAGAAGTCTGAAGTCACAATCCACAGTTAAGATATTAATCGAACCTAACAACACAGGACAGCACACACAGAGACACAGGCAATCTGAAGCTGCAGTCTACCTAGGCCCTCGACAGCCATGTTTGTATCCTGGGGTAGAGTTGGGTTCTCTTTTCTCTCTTTTGGAGAGAGCATAAGGCATTTGCTGATTGGGGAATTCATATTAAAGCAAAGATGTTGCAGAGGTGAAAAGCTCAAAATTCTTCACTGGAGCACCCTACTGATGTGGAGAAAGCTCACCAGAAAACGAAACAAACAAAAAACCACCCCAATTTTGGACAAGAATCCCAAAGTATGCCATCTTGTTGTAAAAGTGAAGGTCCCCACCGTTCAGCTCAGAGCCTCTATTCCTGTTTGTCTAATCCAAACCCAGCTGTCTCCTATTCACCTCCATTGCTACCAACGGGACATCAAGATGCTGTAATCTGTTTGCCTAGGGTGTTCTGGTCCAAATGGATAAACTATCCTCTATGATTATGCATGCAATTTCCACACCCACCACTTTGTCATAAATAGTACACAGGGCATGCAAAGACACCAAGCCTCTGGGCACACCAAGCATTACAAAGGGATCTGACTGCAAGCTGATGACTACCAGCAGCAAGAAGACATACCTTAAGAGGTCTGTGTGATGGCTCAGACAGTAAAGTCCTTGCCATGCAAGCTTGAGTGAGTGAGCCAAGAAAGCCCAGATTGAGTGCTCATTCTTGACACAAGAAAGTCATGCCAAGAACTTCAATGCATCAGACCCACAGGAGAGGCAAAGCCTTTCCCACGTGAGGCTCAGAGAGCTAGTAATGACTTCCTCTGGTCCAAGTATAGATGCTGACAGCATGTGAAGAAGTTATCAACCACAGCTTCTTCCTCCCAGGATGACCATGTCCTAAGACTGTTCACCTACAGGATCTCCTACAGAGATTAGCTAAGCTTGCCTCCTTGTTCAGCCATTAACCATAAAGCCACTTCCTCAATTCAGATGTATAAAATAAACACACTGAGTTTCATGGTTGTTTCCTGGTGGTGTGTCTCTATTATGACATGCACGGCCTACCAGAGCCCAGCTTTTCTGTCCATGAGCCTGTATGCCTCATCTCTCTTCAGTCCCTCATCAACCCAGCCAGGATTTGGGGACTGAGCTAAACAGAGCATATATGGACCTAGTTTTGGATCCCCATGCACTCATAGAAAAAAAAACAGAAAAAGTAGCCAAAGCCCATAATCTTTGGGGGTAGGAGTGAGAGTGAACCAGCCAGTCTTGCTCTATCATTAAGCTCTAGGTTCAATGAGAAATCTCATCTGAAAAAGTACAGTAGAAGGAAAGTGAAGAAGACACCTGATAGAAGATACCTCAGGCCTCTGGTGCACACAATGTACTAATTCTTACACATATACATACAAAAAAGAAACATGAGTAGGTGGATGAATCACCCATGGAACACACATCCTTGAAGGTTTGGGGATTTGACCTAGTCTTTGCTAATAAGAACTGATACACCTTATCTTATGGGAAAAGCAGACTCTTGGCAAAATTTTGTTTAAATAGGACAAAACAAAAACAGATTGTGTGCAAGATTAACCAAGTGGATCAATATGGCTTTAACAGAAGTTTTCAATAACTAAGGTGAGAGCAATCAATATCTGTCATTAAATAAAAAGGAAAATTTGAGAAAATTATTCCTTTACTCACTGAGAAATAATTTTACTTCTCATATAATGAAATTAAGGAATGTATTTCTTTATGTATCAATTCATCAACACTTACTCACTGACCACTGACTCTACATAAGCCATTGTTCTAAGGTCCTGGAGAACAGAATTTGAGCAAGCATACGGGACTTTTTTTTTCCACAGAGAAAACAGCCTTCAGATAAAGAGTTGATTCACACACATTCTAAACATAAACCATGACGTCATTTCAATTCCTTTCCTCAAACCACAAAAGATGTTTTCAGTTCTATAAGTCAGAAAACTTGATCTACCAGAGGAGCCTGGAATTCAGGCAGATGAAGGATGTCTTCCCACACTTGAGTCCTTCTATAGTCTTGTGGATGCCAAGTTAAGAAACCAACCCCATGTGCATGGTGAGACTGTGAAGGCCAAAGCCCACTTGGTAGAAAACAAAATACATTTCTTTTCTGTTATGTCTGTGAGTTATGTGAGCTATGGATTTCCTTAAAGATTAAAAATTACATGGACAACAGGCCAGCACTGCCTCAGCTTCAGGAAGCTTATTTTTAAGACAGATATGAAGGTACATATGTGTTAATCATGTGTGTGCAAGTAAATATGCAAGTGTGTGTGTGTGTGTGTGTGTGTGTGAATGCTGGTGGAGGCCAGAAGACATCCTCTAATGTCATCTTTAGAAACACAAGCCATCTCTTCTGAGACAGGGCTAATTGACCCAAAATGGTTGCAGAGAGAGGCCCCATGGATCCTCTTGGTCCTGATTCCCTGGCACAAGGTTTCCAAGAATACACCATCAAACTAGTTTTTTTCTTGTTTGGTTGTTTGGTTGGTTTGTTGTTGTTTGTTTGGGGGGAGTTTATTTTTGTTTTATTTTAATGGATTTGAGGGATTGCACTCAGGTCCTCATACTCCTAAGTTATCTCCATGGGCAACCCTATCCCCGTTGTAAGACAGGGTAGTCTCATGTATCCAGGCTATCATAGAACTCATGGTCTAACAAAGGATGTCCAGGTGTGGTAGTAAACACCTTAGTCCTAGAACTTAGGAAGTACAGGTGGGAAGATCAGAAGTTCAAGGCCATCCCCACCTACATCCTACACTAAAGGCCAACCTAAGCTACGTGAAACTATTGTTGTCATCGCCGTCATCATCATCATCATCAAGATCATCATCATAGAAATAAGGGCTGGAGAGATACCTCCGCAGTAAAGAGCACTGCCTATACTTCCAGAGGACCCAAGTTAAGAGTTCCAATACCCACATAGCGGTTAACAATCTGTGATGCCAGCTTCAGGAAACCTGATACTCCTCCTCTGCCCTACATAACACCAGGCATCCATGAGGTACACAGGCAAAACACCCATACGTATCTAATAAAATAAATTTAATTTTTAAAAGATAATAAGAAGAAATAAAGTACAAAACAGGGAGGGGTGAAGGAGGGAGGGAGGGGTGGAAGGGAGGGAGGGAGGGAGGGAGGGAGGGCAGAAATGAAGTTTGGTTAGTTTGAACCTGAGCAGTCTCACTTTCTCCACAACACTCTCCTGAGAAACCCAGATTTCAGTTCTTCACAAGAATATCAATGATAAGAGAGGAAAGCTCCTGTGGATCTCAGTGTTCCTTCTGCCCCTTGACATTCCATTCCATTTAGAGAGTGTTACAGTCTACACATGAAAAGCACTATAAAATACTGCATTGTGTTTATATATTAAAGCCCACCAAATGAGCCAGAGCCCACAACCCAAACCAGCCACTGCAGGTGAGTGCACAGCACAGTCAGCTGTGCAGCTCATTCTTCTAACAACGTGGTATTTCTTAAACACTCTCATATGTATAATAAATATCTAAGGCCCTACACAGAACGTTCTCACTCAGCCCAGGATAGCACAGATACCCCACTAGGAAATACTTTGGATATAATTGATCCTTAAAAGTTAATCGGTGATGACTTCCGTTACAAAGCTTGAATCTTAGGCATTGTTCAAAATGAGAGTAGGTGATAATCCTAGGAATTGTTTGACACTGGTCCTTGAAAGGACAGAGATATGAAGAAAGATGGGAGAGAAGGATAAATACAGAGAAGAAATAAAATGTGGTCCCTGGCTTCCAATGGTTCAACTCTACAGCTCGCTTTCTTTCTTTCTTTCTTTCTTTCTTTCTTTCTTTCTTTAACACTAGAACAAGGCACTTTTATTTATTTTTTTCCATAGACATTGTATTTATTTGAAGAAATACAGATACAGACAGAAGCATAGACATAGAGCAAGGAAAAAATAAAGTTGGTATATCAAAGTAATTACCAAAAATATAAAAAAAAATAAATGAAAGTTTTTTTTTAACTCTACAGCTTTCAACTCCAGGACGGCATAAAAGGGAAGAGCACTTAGGAGAAGCTGCACTCCAAGCTTGGGTCTTTTCTTGGGTTAGTAATGTGTAGCGTGGTCTCCTTCTACAGCAGGTAGTGGCAGTGAAGTTTCCCTCCCAGGTAGTGCTGTTATCAAGAAAAGAAGCCCTACAGTGTGTTATGTGGCTGACCAGGGATATCTAGTGAGTCACATGTGACTTATAATATTCTCAGATAGTGTATTTATTAAGACTAATTCCACTGACAACAGAGGATTACCCCCCACACCCACACATGTACACATACACACTCAAAGACTATGTACCACCATAATCACTAAATGAAGCATGATGTTCTAGAGACTTCTTTCCCTGTACTCTATGGGAATTGGGATAATAGAGAGATGATAAAAAGAGAGAGGATGGAGGAGACAGCTCAGTGGGTAAAGTGTTCACACGGCATGCAATTATGAGGATATGTGTTTGGAACATCAACACCAATACCCACATTTTAAAAAAAGGAAGGAAGGAAGGAAGGAAGGAAGGAAGGAAGGAAGGAAGGAA
>NW_021604699.1:3864708-3958235 GCF_004785775.1 Grammomys surdaster | reverse complement strand
CCTAGCACTGGGAAGACAAGAAAATCATGAGAGCTCACTGCCAATCTATCTAGTTAGTAAATGCCAGGTTCAGGCTCAATAACTGAGAGGAACTGAAGAAGATATAACCTCCGACCTACACACCCACATGCACAGACACACACATGCATACACCAGATATACACAAGGAAGAGGAAGAGGAGGCTGCAGATATTTCCATGCAGAGTCTAGGTCCTACTCTAGGTATGTTTAGAGTTAATGAAAAGAAGAAAGGGAGTATGCACTCACATCCGTTTTGTGCCATTTCCTTAGACGGGAAATGGAGAGACAGATGTGGAGTTAAACACATCAATGGCTTGGGCTTTATGCCATCAATCCACCACATGGATGGTACAACTTCTAGCTCAGATGCTCTTGTGATGAAGATACGGAAGGAATGGGTACCTCTGCACCATATGTCAAGTACAGCTTGATCATTCCAGAGAGTAAAGGCTTGAGCCAGCAACTGCCTATCATAGTCAAGAGAAAGCTGCTTTCTAGGTAGAACATCTTTGGTAAGAGATAGTTCATGAGTGATTTTAATTTGCCATAGTATATTTTATAGACATCTCTGAACAATTAAAAGCATATGTTGAGAACTGAAATTGCTCCTGACTGGTTGCAATTTTTACTGCCAGATATGGGGTCCACAAGAAGCACTTAACTTTATTTTTTTTTTTTGGGTTTTTTTTTTTTTTTGGTTTTTCGAGACAGGGTTTCTCTGTGTAGCCCCTGGCTGTCCTGGAACTCACTCTGTAGACCAGGCTGGCCTCGAACTCAGAAATCCGCCTGCCTCTGCCTCCCGAGTGCTGGGATTAAAGGCGTGCGCCACCACTGCCCGGCAGCACTTAACTTTAAAGGTGACCTCTGCTTTCTGGTGATGAGTCATCTTCAAGTAATCGTCACGGATGGTCTCCTGGGCGGTGAAAATTGGATACTTGGCTGTGGACAACTTAAGGAGACGGAGGAACAAGAAACCAGAAAAAAAGCAGATGCCTAATAAGAGTAGGGGAAAGGGAACTTCCTCCCAAGCCAAAAAGAGAAAAGAAAAAAAAAAAAAGAAAAGCTACGCGTTTTAGCAAAAGACAGATATCAGTATTTAGAATGAAAGGGAGGGATGAGCTGGCGGCTCATATCTGTCATCCTTTACTTGGGAGGGCCAACCTGGGCTACATAGTGAGTTCCAGGGTAGCCTAGATGGCAGAATGAGAACATTATATCATTATGAACAAAATTAAATATAGTTGCTGGGTATGGTGGTACACACTTATAATTGCATATGAGGTGGATGCAGGAGAGTCAGGAGTTCAAGGTCAGCCTCAGATACATGGTGAGTTGGGGGCCAGTCCGAGCTACCTAAAATCCTGTCTCAAAGAAAACTACAAACAGGGATAGGACCCACTTAAAAAGGAACTGGTGCGTTTTCCTAGAACACTGAAAGTCTTACAGACATGAACAAACGTAAAACAGTAATTCTTGAAGATTTAAAAGTCTTTTTAAGATTTGTCGTGTGTATGTCTGTGTGTGTCGATGCCTGCTCATCTGTATCTGTGTCTATGTGTGCATGCTGTATATGTGTGTTTGTGTATGCATATCATGTGCATGTGCGCCTGTGTCTGTCTATATACACATGTCATGTGTACATATCTGTGTGTCTATGTATGTATGTTATGTCCATATGTGTGCCTGTGTCTATGTATGCATGTCGTGTGTGTGTGTGTGTGTGTGTGTGTGTACATAACATACATGTTTGGGGGTGACCACAGAGGACCAAAGAGGATGTTGGGTCCACTGGAGCAAGATCACTGACTGGGTACTTAGAAGCTGCCTGGCTTGGATGCTGGAGTCAAATTCTGGTCCTCTGGAAGAGCCACCCACTTTCCAACTGCTGAGGTTGTTGAATTCTCACGAGCATCTGAACCATGTCAGAAAGTAAAGTAGACCAGACAGAGTCATTCCCTCACTATCTCGTTATATTTTAATAAAGGTTACATGTTAAAACAGAGGGGGGTGTGAGGTGTTTGCTCACTGTGGAAAAGCTGAGGAGAGGGAGCATGAAAAGAAAACACTTGTATGTGTCCATGCCCTCCATTCAGCTACTGATAATACTCAGGTTCAAATAAACGTCCATGCTTTGCACAGATAATGCTGCACAGGCAGGCTCTGATTTTCAATTATGCTTTCCAACATAAATTTAAAACGCTGCCTACAAAGGAAAGCAAGGTCTCAGTGTTTAACATCTCCTCACAGACTTTCGCTTCTATAACTTTCCCTGGTGAGAGAAGATAGAAATGTTGACCTTTTGCATTCAGCGTGCTTTTACATACAGATTTCATGTGCGCATCAATAAATTAGAAACAAGTTTGCTCTACCTTGTTTCAATGTGTTTGGGTTTTTTTTGTTTGTTTGTTTGTTTGGGTTTTGTTGTTGTTGTTGTTGAGATTCTTATCTAGCCTGTGCTGGCCTCAAACTCTGTATAATGTAGCTAAGGCTGGCTTTCAACTCCTGATCCTCCTGCCTCTACTGTGAAACTGTTAGGCTGACAGGTACACGCCACGATGCTTGGCCATAAGTGTGTCTTTTAAGGTACCCACAAAATGCACAGCTAAAATGCAGTGCAATGTGAAATTGAGGTTTTCTCTGAAATCTTAACCACTGAAGTGACAACTATCGGTCTGGAGAGAGGAGAGCTCAGCCGGTTAAGTGCTTTCTATTTAAACATGAAGACCTGAGTTCTATCCCAACTCACAAGAAAAAAAGCCAGGCATGGTGACAGGACTCTGGAATTCTAGTGGCAGGGAGAAAGAGACAGGAGGCTTCTTAGAGCTGCCTGCCTAGCTAGTCTTGCTGAAGCAATGATCTCCAATTCTCTGTACCATATCCAGTGAGAACTACTACCTCAAAAATAAAGCAGATGGGACTGAAGAGATTGCCCTGTGGCTACGAGCATGCAATGTTCGTGCAGACACTGACTGAATTTTGTTCCCAGCACCTGTGTCTGGTAGTTCGTAAGTGCCTAACTACCGATTCAGGGAATCTGACATCTCTGGCTTCTGTGAGCTCTGTACTTAAGTGTACAAAATCATACTCATACAAACACATGCATACATAATATAAAAAATAAAATGAATACTACATCTAAAAAGTAATAATAATTAAAGAGACTATAGCAGAGAATGACACAGATAATCAATCTCTGGCCTGCACTCACATACACATGAAGCCATATACATGCATATACCATGTACCACACACACACACACACACACACACACACCCACACAAACATAAACACAAAACAATAACAACAATAAGTAACCTCAATTACTAATGACCAATTAATAAGTATTGTAGCCTCGAGTTGGGAGAGCCTGTGTTTAGCTTACACATGGCCCTGGGTTCTACAGAACCAAAAATAAGGAAATGTTATTAATTGGCCTTTTAAATTCTACCATTCCAAGGCCCCAGACTCTGTGTCATACTTTCATGTAAGAGTGTGACAGTTGCTTTGCTTTCTACAACATGGCTAAGGATGCTTTCTATAGTAGTTCAAGGAAATACAAGCCACAAGTTGGGTATTAACAGAAAGAAAATATTGAAGGGGGTAACAGAACTGGTTAACCATGCCCTAAGGCCTCTACCATTAGTGAATTTTAGAGACGTCTTAACTCACTGCTCATAATTGTCCCTGAAAAAAATATATTCTCTCATGTTAAGTGGAGGAAGAAACAGAGTTCAGGTTTAATAGAAGGCAAAGGGGAAGGGTGAATGCAAGAGCAGGAGTTCACCGTAAAGCCAGAGTGGAGGGGGAGCCAGGTGCTCGTTTTATGAGCTGAGACAAGACAGAGGAAACCCTTCCCTCTGCAGCCTTCTCCCTGGTATCTGCCCTCACCCCCAGGCCTCAAGTGAACCTGAGCCAGGAGCCTCCTGGTGCAGCAACCATTCCCAAACTTACAGCCTCGGGCCCAGCCAGCAGCTCCTAGAGCCTCAAGATCATATCTAGGGTTGGTACTCACACACCACACACCACACCACACACACACACACACACACACACGAAGATAGGTCGGGGAAACAAGAATAAAAGAAACAATCACTTGGCAAACCAACATCCACGGAGAATTAGCTTCTGGAAATCTTCTCAGCAAACAGTTCACACCATAAAACAGCTGCTGCTTACCATCTGTGGGTCCTAATCAACACACACACACATACACATACACACACACACACACACACACACACTTCCGCCCAGTGGTGCCCTGGCTCTGCTCCTGTCTCCTTCAACCCCCTGTCCCCTTCAACCCCCTAGGCATTCTTGGTCACAAACTAAGTCACAAACTTACAGGCACTGACAGTGTTCTCCTAGAGTCGATTCTGTCCAAGATGTTATGACAGTAATGGAAAAGAGCAAGCAGGCCTTCAAGTTCTGGCATCTGCTCACCACTTTGAAAAGCTGGCTCCCTTCCTTATTCTCAGTGAGTTCCTTCAGGTCCAGTCAGTGAACTACGGCCCTTTACTGGACTAGATCAAATAATTTCTAGAATCACTGTATCACATTTTATTCAGTCTTTCTGTTTCTCTCACCCACCCTCAAACTAATGGCTTTACGCCAAGTGGTGGTGGGGGGAGGAAAGAGAGGGAGAGAAAGAAAAAGTCGCTGTCTGAGAAAGTATCGGCGTGCTTGACTCCTGCCAAAGTTTACAGCATACTTCTATCCTGAGCCACAGCGAGGATGGGCCGCTGTGGGG
The DNA here is from genome assembly GCF_004785775.1 of Grammomys surdaster. NCBI lineage: Eukaryota > Metazoa > Chordata > Mammalia > Rodentia > Muridae > Grammomys > Grammomys surdaster. The sequence continues at coordinate 3,953,466 of NW_021604699.1, read as the reverse complement.
GAGGGAATCGGAGCCAGGCAGCTGCTTTTTCAATAAACTCTAGCAGAAACCCTCCCACTTCCTGCACGGGCTTCGGCGACCCCAGCAGAGAGAAGGAGGAGGCAGCCAGGGAGATCTTATTCCTCCAAGACTCAAGCTACTGCCTCCCTGGCTCTGACCCTCCTACACAACTGACCAAGGTCCTTTCTGATCCACCCTCTGAACCTCAGGAGGGCAGCCAGAGGGGTTTGTCCCAGCATCTTTGGATGTTTATTCCTGGTCTCCAGCTCCCAGGAGAGTTTCACCTCCTCTCCCTAACCTTAGCCCTCCCCCACCCCCTCCACCCTCCAGCCCACATATCCTAGCTCTGAAGCACACCAGGCCTTACTGCAAAGGCAGCAAAGGAAGGGAGTACACTTCTCATCCCACACCTTCCAAGAATATGCTGGCCTTCCTCTCTGCAGCTGTGGTCAACAGTCCCTGGGCTCCTCAAACCAGCCTTTCCTCAGTCAAAGGCTCTGAGTTCAGTCTCTTTTCTGGAGTGGGAAGGGAGGGTAGGAACATGAGAAGGCATGAAAAAGCTGCTGCCCCCACCAGGACGAAGCTGCTCAGTCAGCCCTAAAGCTCTAATTTGTTAACCTAGAAACCCCTGGAGCATTGCAATCAAAGAGGGCTCCACCCGGCAGCACCTCTGATTACTTTTTTCCCTTCTAGTGGGCAAGCAGAGAAGAGGGAAAATCAGGACAACCGTGTGCAAAACAGAACTACTCCATAACACTGAGTTGGCTCTCACAATGCCCAGATTACAGACTCAACACCTCCATGTCTGTCCAAATGGAAAGAGAAAATACAGGGTGCAACCTAGATCCAGCTGCCCAGACTGCTTGCCAACCGGAGCATCAGTACAACCCCAAATTGCTCCTCAGGCCCCAGATGGCTTTTTCATTCCTTCTTTCTTTTTAAAATTCTTTAGGGTTTTCTAGTTCATACTGGTAAACTGACTCTTTCATATCCTGGTTTTAATGCTGTATAAATCAATGGGCAATGAACCCTTGGTGTGAAGGGGTCTGGTATAAGCATAGAAGTTTATACATAGTGACTGTGCATGAAAATCAATCTTTCTTTTAAAAAGTCTCAAATCTTTCTTAAATGATTGAACAGTAACCGAAGAATGAAAACTATTATGTCATAGTTCTGTTAATGATTGAAAAAATTTTTTAAAAATCAGGCTTGGGGAGATGGCTCAGTCCATAAAGTCCTTGCTGAGCAAGGGCAAATGTGATGTCCTCAATTTGATCCCCAACACCCACATGAAAGATAGGCACAGCTGTGTGCTCCAGAAATCCAAGAGCTGAGGAGGGAAGGGTGGGAGGGTCCCAAGACTCCCGGTGCCAGCTAGCCTGGCTCAACTGGTGAGTTTTGGCTCCCATGAAAAATCCTGGCTCAAAAAAGAAAAGGTGGGAAGCAACTAACAAAAACATCACATTGACCTCTGACTCCAGGCACATGAACATATACACCTACACACACACACACACACACACACACTACATGAGTTGGCACATAGCCAACCCTAGGTCACCCTGTATCTCCAAATATAGATCTCATATAGCATGACTCACTGATTTCCATTAAGCCAAACAAAAAAAGGCTGAATTGTTTCAAAAGGCATGAGCTACCAAAAGATGGTCTTTTATGATTTAATCTAGCAAAATATATATATAATATTTATAATAATTGTTGGCATAAAAAACAGTATTTCTCGAAAAATACAGTCTCAGATAGATGCTGTGTGCCCTTGCTACATACAACTCGGGCCTCACTGCACCCCCTCTCTGTGTACAATGCTCAGGCACATGGTTTTTCCTCAAGCTAAAAGAAGTTAAGACCCAATAATGACAACTCAGAATTCCAAGGTACTGCTGTGCTCTAAACTGAGAATCTAATTTTCCTTCTTATCTTCCTTCTTCATTTCTAGGACCATTGAAGCACAAAAGGAGGATAGGACAAACAAGAATTTAAATAGAAGATCTATACAGACTCCAGGATTTTACCCTGAGATCTACGCAGAGGCTTCACCATCTGAGCCAATGACTCCATGAAATGCACCATTCCAGGACAGAAGCCAATTAACCTCTGCTTTAATTTTGATGGCAGAAGTTAGTCAAGGTGCAGGAAACAAGAACTAGATTTACAGTAACGGCCTTGAAGGCTGAGCCACCTGAGTTCTTCCCAGTTGCTCCCCTGGGCCTGCTTACTGATTCCCTATATCCATCATTACCGTATGCATAATTATTTACAGCCAGGAAATCATGTTTGTGAACTTAATATGAAGTGTTTGCTCAAACAAACTAGAACGTAAAGCTGATGGTCAGGCATGGGAGTGCGTGCCTTAATCTCAACACTGGAAAGGAAGAGAAAGGAGGACTGCAGAGAGAGACAGAGAGAGAGACAGAGAGAGAGACAGAGAGAGAGAGAATGAGAATGAATATATACTTTCAGTAGAAATAACCCCAAGCAGGCAAACAAACGACACTGACAATATCTCTGAGTCTTTGGATGGACGTAGAATCACTTAGCTGTCACACGTTTTAATTTTTCAACAATGGTCATTGCTAAGGTTTAGCCGAAGCACTAGGCATTTACTCTCTAGAATGCCACTACTAAGGTGCTATAGGCCCTTGGGAAGAGGAGACCTATGGGAAGTCCCATAGGTCACTAGCAAACATTCACCCAAAGGGAATTATGGAGCCCCAGTTTCTTCCTCCCCTTTTCCTTTCTGGAGAGTGAGGTGGGCAGGGTACTGTGGCAGGCTCTGCCTACCATGACTCGAGTACCCTTGCTACAGAAGAGCAGTGAGTCCACCAAATCCTGAACTAGCACCTTTACAACCCCAGCCACCATAAATCTTTCCTTTTTAGTTATCTCAGATATTTGCTACAGTTACACAGAGCTGCCTAACACATTTATCTACACAATCAAATTCATAAAATAGAAATGAATAAGACCTCTAATTCATCTCTCTTAAGAATTACGGGCACTAGACTGGAGAGTTGACTCAACCATTCAAAGTTCTTGCTGCTCTTGTAGAGATCCAGATTTGATTCCCGGCACACCCACATGGTAGCTTACAAACATCCATAACTCCAGTAGCAGAAGATTCAGTGCTCTCTTCTGACCTCAGGGCACACAGGTGGTATGCATACATATATGCAGGCAAAACATTCAGACACATAAATTTAAAGAAAAAAATCTAAACCAAAAAAAAATTTATAGCAAAATTGTTGTAACAACCTCGGCCACCAATCTGAAAAATCTGCTTTTAATGTTATTACTCTGCTACTTTAAAATCTACCATATTTACTTTTCCAAACAAAACCACATACAGAAACCAATACAGAATGCTATAAATCCAAACTACAGTAGATATATAATTCACCAATGAACAATGTCAAATATTCAGCCAACATGTACAGAGCCTATTAAATATTTAGCAATGAATAGAGAAGGACTTATGAAGAATCTGTCCAAAGACCTTAAAGGTTTTATGCACAGTGCATCTCCAAAGTAGAGACCAATAAAGGCAAATAGAGACACAAAGTTCAATATGATTCGACAGCTTATTCATGTGTAGCTTTGTAAAGTACAGGCCCCTGCCCTCCACTACCTTTGTCTTGCAGGGAAGAAACCAAACACTGACATCAATACAGGGCATGCCCAGTACAGAGCTTTGAAGAATGGCTGTCTCCAGTATGAATTTCAAAAAACATAGATTGTAATGTTGCTTCCTAAAAAACCTGCAGACAGCCAGGCAGTGGTAGCCCACACCTTTAATCACAGCTCTTGGGAGGCAGAGGCAGGAGGATCTCTGTTCAAGGCTAGCTTGATCTAAGCAGTAATTTCCAGGACAGCTAGGGCTACTATGCAGAAACACTGTCTTGGAAAATGAAAAGAAGGGGTGGGGGGATCTGGTTTGAAGAAATGGCTCTGTCAATAAAATTTTCCTTACAAGCACAAGGACCAGAGTTTCATTCCCAGAACCCACATTTAAAAGAAGGAAAGAAAGCTACATGTGGTTGTGCAAACTTATAATCTCAGTGCTAGGGACATGGAGACAGGAGGAGGCCTGGAGCTCTCTAGCCAGCCATATAGGCGTCTTGAACACTTTCAAGGGAGTAGAAAGACCTTCTCTTAAAATCAGAACAAATAAAAACACTAACAACAGCAAAACCCAAGGTGAATAGCAGCTGGGAAAATGATACCTGAGGTGGTTGTCCTCCACAGACAGACAGACAGACAGACACACACACACACACACACACACACACACACACACACACACACACATCAAAATGAAAAGAGAAATCCTACCATCAGTGTATGGTTCTCATGGTGTCTTGTTTTGGGAGAAGGCTGGTTGGTTGGTTGGTTGGTTGGCTGGCTGGCTGGCTGGCTGGTTGGTTGCTTTTTTGTTTCTTTGTCTGTTTTTTTGTTTTTGAAGACAGGATTTCTCTGTGTAATAGCCCCGGCTGTCCTGGAATCGCTTTGTAGACCAAGCAGACCTCAAACTCAATGGAGATCTACCTCTGCCATTTGGGGGGTTTTAAATGTACTTATGTGCATAACTGTTTTGTCTGAATGTACGTATATGTATCATGGGCTAGTCTGGTGCCTCAGGAGATCAAAAGAGTATATAAGATTCCCCTGGAACTGGAGTTATGGATGATTATGAGCCACCGTGCCGATACCTGGAGCCCAACCTTGGTCCTCTGCAAGAGCAGCAAGTGCTCTTAACCACTGAGGAACCTTTCCAACCCTCTTAAAGCATTTCAAATTATCTTACAAAATTATCATTTACTTAATATTTTCACATTGGAAGTAGGAAGTGCATGAAAGACCCCCTGTATAAGTAAAACAACAATTGCCAATTAATCATCCGCATGGACCAGACACTGCACCATGTTTACATGTTTCTCCATTTGATTTCTACAGCAGATCAGGGGATATTTATGACCACAACTGCCACCTGTTAGAATGCAGCTTGAAGCTTCAATGAACAAAACAACATGCCAGGGGCAGCTGGGCTAAGGTGCAGTCAACACATTTTCTGTAAGTCACTGTGGTGTGTGTCTTTCATAAATGGGCAATGTACCAAAACACCAACCCCACTACCAGGTTAAGAAAAGGGGGTGCACTGGGTTCTCAGGTGACTGAAGGAAAGCTTTAACTGAAGAGTAGCAAGGGAGAAAGCAACTGTGTTAGTCAGGGTTTCTGCTATGAAGTGGCACCATGACCACAACAACTCATTCAATGGTGGCTGGCTTACAGTTCAGAGGCTTAGCACATTGTCATCATGGTGGGAAGCATGACTACAAGCAGGCACACTTGTAGAAGTAGCTAAGCCTTCTATATCTGGATCTGTAGGCAGCAGGAAGAGAGACAGTGATTTAAACATCTGAAACCTCAAAACCCGCCCCCCAGTGACACACTTCCTCCCAGAAGGATACACTTCCAACGTTATTCATTTCCCATGAGCCTTTGGGGGCCATTTTCATTCAAGCCACCACAAGGGTGAAGACATCAGTGTAAACTGAACTCCAACCTTCTCATCATTGTGGACCATTCTTCTGCCTGTGGCTAGGAAGTCAAAATGGTATACTAGATGCTCAGTAAATACTATATTTCTTCCCCCAGTGCCCCAGACTCCCACTGCATCTCTTAGGAACCAGAAACTTTATCAAACCAAACCAAACTTTATGTTTTGGGGAAATTACATTTATGGTCATAAATGTGCCTAAATATGCTGAGTCTCTGAAGGGAAATAATAATTATCATTTATTCACAGAGAAGAGCTCATATTTGGAAAACTCGTTCTGGCTCTGTTTGATTTGTTTTTGTGCTTTGTTGCTTTGTTTTGAGACACAGACTCTGTGTGTGGCCCAGGCTGGCCGCTAACTCACCGTTACCCTTTTGCCTCAGCCTCCCAAGTGTTTGGATTCCATGCCACAGCAATCCACTTTGTTGTGCAATCTTGTGTTTCAAAACGCCATTATTAAGAAGCTAGTGAAGGCTAGAGAGATGGTTCAGTGGTTAAGAACGTTTGTTTCTTGCAGAGGATCCAGGACACATGTGGTGACTCAAACCCATCTATAAGTTCACTTCGGAGGATCGGATGCCTTTCTTCTGACCTTTGTAGTCACCAGGCACACATGTGATGTACAGACATGCATGCAGGCAAAAACACTCCTAGACATGAAATAAAATAAATCTAAGAAAATAAATCAAGGGAGAAGGACTGGAGAGATGGTTAGCAATTAAAAGGACCCCGGTTGGATTCCCAGCATTCATATGGCAGCTGTAATTCCAGCTGCCTGTAATTCCAGTTCCTGGGGATCCAACACCCTCTTAGGCCCTCTGAAGGCACTGGACATTCACATGCTATATAATGACATACATTCACCAAAAAACACCCATACACATAAATAGCTTTGTTTGTTTTTTAATAGAAATAGCTAATCCTGATGGTGGAGGCCTATAACCCCAGCACCCCTAGCACTTCTAAGGCAAAAGCAGGAAGTTTCAGAATACAGTAACCATGCCTCATCTACCAGGTTTTCTGCAAACATCATTTTTAAACAAAGTTACCATTGTGCAGTCAGCCTTGGTCTCTATCTTACACTTGTCTGTCCACAATCTTTGGCACCATTATGTCCCCATCTTTACATTCCAGCACCCAGAGCTGGAGAGATGGCTCACCTTTTAAGAGCACTGGCTGCTCTTCCAGAGGACCAAGGTCAATTCACAACAAGTGTCTGTAATTCCATTTCGAGAGCACCAATACCCTCATACAGATATACACAGAGGTAAAATACCAATGCACAGTTAAAAAAGGAAAAAAAAATCACAGCAACTAGCTGTGATTTTTAACTTTAACTACTGTTCAGTGATCATCAGTTGCAACAAAATCTTTAAAGTCCACCATGAGCATTCTTGAGAATTAAATAGACTAGAGATATTAAAATGAATCATTCATGGTTTTATACAGAAGTGGCTGCAAGTGATTTTCAGACTCTTAATTACTTATGTTAAAAAATAACCCCCTTTTCCAGTTCCATATGATATTACAAAGTTGAATACTCAGTACTGGTCGGTGGTAGCAGAAAAACAGACACATTGGTCATTGGAAGAGAAGGAAAAGCCCAGCTATTGGTCATGTCATCCTCTCAGCCAGGAAGGGAAAGGATACACAAAGGGAAAAGGTCTTCTCCTCAACAAGGGTACCAGGAAAAACTGGAGAGCCATGTGTCAAGGAATGAGGCTGAAAGTTTTAGCTTGTAGCATACGATGTAGATTAACTTGAAATAGATTAAAATCTTTAATGCAAGTCCTTGACTTATAAAATTATCAGAAGAAGCAAAGAAAAGTCTCAGCAGAATCAATCTAGGCAGAGGTTTTGGGGATATGACATTAAAAGTGTATAAAACCCAGCCCAATTAACTAGAGCTATATTACACCAAAAGGCTTCTGCTAGGCAAAGAAAATAAAGTGAAGAGGTGGCCCAAGACAGGAGAGAAAACTTCTGTAAATCACATATTCAAAAAGTGGTTAATACTTGAAATATAGAAGGAATTGATACAACTCAATATACTTAAAAAAAAAAAAAAGCAAAGATTTTTCCAAAGAAGGTGCTTAAATGGCCAACAGGAAAACAGAGCAATAATGTGGGGTGCACCAGCATAGAGAAGACAGAGGCATGAGGGCCAGGAATTTAAAACAAGCCTCTGCTACAGGGTGAGCTTGAAGGTAGCCTAGGCTACATTAGACCCTGTGTTTAGAATGTTGTTGTCAAAAGGCTGAGACAGCAAACAGTGGTGTTTATAGAACAGTGCAGAAATGTGAGTTAGACACACACACACATATGCACGCACACCATGGAGTAACATTCAGTTAGGTAAAAGGAAACCCCACCATCTATGGTGATAGAGATGAGCCTAGAAACCATACTGCCAGGTAAAAGAAGACAGATACAGAAAAACCTGCACAGTACAGCTCTGTTACTCATGTAATCTAAAAACAAGCTCAAACTCTTGAATTAAAGAGTAAAATGGTGGTGAGAGGAAATGGCAGGTGTGCCTTCAATGGCCTAAACATCTCATCATTGATCAAACATATGGTACCATGACTACAGTTCATTATGCTATCATGTTTACTTAAGATTTGCTGAGTGTTCCATAAGTGCCCACAACCTGCTTTACACACACACACACACACACAAAATGGTAAGTAGGCATGGCATAGGTTGGGCTAAGTAATTTGATTGTAGTGGCCACTACGTAATGTCTGTCAAAACTTCAAGATATATCTTGAACTATGTAAAATTTTTTATTTGCCAATCCTTTTCAATAAAGCTGAAATAAAATTAGAAAATGTTTTAAAATTTTTAAATGGACATAAGTGATATAACTGACAAACTTTTGCTACAATATTTGTTAAGTGTAGCTTGCTTCTAATAAGTTCTTTCATATTGATAAAATGTCAACTTGAAAAGAAGTAACAATACCTCTTACAAAAACAAACATACAAACAAGCAGACAAAAGCCTAAAACACTTAACCATGGTTTTGTAAATTCCCTTCTCTGTGAACTATGTCCACCTTTAAAGGTGAAATGAAGGGCGTTGTAAACATAAGAAACTGTCATCCTAGGTAGCAAACTGCTAAGCCACTTTGTGACCACCAGGAATAGCACAGCTTCTTGGAGCAAGGCAGAAGTGACCTTAAAAGCTCTTCTTTTCCATCGCAGATAATTTGTCTTCTAAAGAATGCTGTCCACACTGTTTATCCATGAGATCAACAGTAAAGCACCAGGTCACAACGGCACGGCAGTTAAAGACACATGGTCTGAACTCAGAGACTTGGGGTCAAATGCCTGCCTGGCCAATTCCACAGTCCCCAAACAAGTTAATCACTCTCTGTCTCACTCCTATCATTTGTAAAAAGGAGTCAGAATGCCATCAAATCCATGGAGAGGTCAGAAGGCTTCCCTGAGTTAGTGCACTTACTAAGGCTTACACAGCACCCAACATCTCCGACACACTGCCTCTACGGCAGCTGACAGTAACACCTGTAGCTTTGACCCATGGAGCACAACAACATCGGCTGGCTACAAGAAGGTGCTCTTCAATTCGTTATGCCTGAGCATTCTAAAAGAATCACACCATCCAGAATATTCTAGAAGACAGATCAGATTAAAAACACAAAGAATATGAATATGGCAGGCTTTGTGTGTGTTCCCAGAGTGAGTGGTCACTCTGCTTTCCAAGAGATGAGCCTTAGAGCAGGATTTTTGTCAAACAGAGAAGGTGATGGAGGAGGTGGTGAGTGCACCTCGATAAATGTGGAGGCCGGAGGTTCATGTCTGGTGTCCTCTGTTGCTCTAACCTTACTTTTTAAATGACACCGTCTCTCACTGAACATGGAGGTCACAGTTTCAAACAGGCTAGCTGGCCAGTGAGCTGCCATGGTTCTCCTGTTTCTATGCTCCAGTGGTGCCACTGCAGATACACGCTACCTTCCTGAGTTTTTACATGGGTGTCATGGATCGGAGCTCAGGTTTCAAACTTGCACAGTACACTTTACCCTGTGAGCCAGCTCCCCAGCCCCACAATGGATAGAAATTCTGCACATCATTTTATAGTTTAATTATTCTGGATATCATGCTACAACAGTCCTTATATAGGAGAATTTCACACATGAGTTTTTCCATGGGTCTTCTGTGAGTGATTTCCTTTACCCACAGGGCTTCTCAAAAGCATCTTTATTGCCATGTTTACCTGTCTACAAAGGCTTGACAGGCATTCACAATCTATGCTGGCCATGGTCACTCAAGTAAAAGCACTTATTATACAATTAATATTTTTAAGACATTAAATCAGCATCAAAGAGAGTCAACACCATGACCAAAGCAACTTATGGAAGAGTTTACTGAGAATTTACAGTTTCCAAGGGTTAGAGTCCATGACTATCATGAAAGGAAGAATGGTAGCAAGCAGGGAGCATGGGGCTAAAGCAGCAGCAAAGAGTTTACATCCTGATATGAAAGTTGGAGGCAGAGAGAACAAGACTGGACTTGGCATGGGCTTTTGAAACGTCAAAGTTCCCAGTGACTCACTTTCCAACAAGACCACACCTCCTAATCCTTCCCAAACAGTCCTACTAACCAGAGACCAAGCATTCAAATATATGAACCCATAGGGGCCATACTCATTCAAGCCACCACAAAGACTATCAAATACTTGGAAAGTGGCATTTTTATAAATAAATAGGTCAAAAAATAGGGAGGACTATGGGTGCATGTTCATTAAAGCATTATTCACAAAGTAAAAAGGTGAGAGGAGCACGTGCCCATGCATGGATGAGTGGAAGAACAAACTGTGGAATGTGTTTCACAAGAAAGGACACCATGCTGACAGAAATACACCAAGCACACAAGAACAAATACTGCACGTCCCCACTGATGGTAGTGGACAAACTCAAGGACATCAAGAGAATGGGTTGTCGAGGGTGGGCAGAGGATGGGAGTAAAATCAGTGCTTTACACATGTGGTTTGGGGTTAGGAAGATGAAGTTGTTCTAGGGATGGCCATTAGTGATTGCTATACAACACTGCGAGCAAACAGAAGGCCAGTCAGATACAACCCACAGCAGGAAGCTTTACATTAGACTTGTTACAACCTAAGAATAATACTGAACCATCCCGGCTTAGCAGACTCTCAACAGCATTTGAGTGGCAGAGGCAGGAGGATCTGGAGTTTAAGTCATGAGTACATAATACTGTGCCAAATAACAACAACAAAATTATTGTCTTGGCCCCTGCAAGTTGTACAAAGAAAAAGAAGGAACTAGTAACTATCAGTGACCTTGGACTACAGAAATCATTCAGGGGGCCAGAAAGATAACTCAGCAGGTAAAGGAGCTTGCTGCAAACGCTGATGATTAGAGTTCGATCCCAGGAAGCCACATGCTGGAAGGAGAGAACTGGTTCCCAGGAGTTGTCCTGTGACATGCACAATGGTACAAGCACACCACCACCTCCTCTACACAGAGTGGTGAACAGATAATGTTTTTGTTTTTTTTTTAATTCTGAGCAAAAAGAAAAATGCTAAAAAATCAGGGACCAATATCTACTTCATTCTCATCTTTAAAATGGATGAAAAAGAGGAAAGAGAGGAAGGGGAGGGGTACATGAGAAAGAGGAAAGGGGGAGACAAATGTTCACTCACTCCAGGAGAAAGCATTGCACATGCTAACTACCAATTAATGGGAAAAACACTCCAGCTGACCGAGATGGGAGCCAGGCCCCAGTCACAGGACACCTGTGCTCCACTTGGGACCTGCGATGCTCAGAAGGAAAGCAATAGGAAAAATTCTGGGGCCTAGCACATGCTACAGTCTCCAAATGGAGCCTGAGCCATCCATAATCTTCACAGTCAAGGCAAGGCCTAATAAATTTCAGGAAGATTAATCCCACTTAGACCTAGCATCACTAGCCTCCAGTGAAAATACTCGATTAGATCATTGGGGCCCAGGCAGTCTGGCTCGCCCACTTCAGCCGCTGCTTCTCAAACTTTACTGACAAGACATGACAGGAATAAGGATAGGACGATTTCTCCTTCTCTTTGTCCTTCCCTGTAGCCACATTTACTGGCATTTTATAGTCTCTTTCCAGCAGCAAGCTCCCAGGAAGCAGAGGTGAGGTGCTCCATCACGCTCACACCCCCTCACGCCTTCAATCACGCACCTCCACAGAGCAGATTCAGAGGACTGGGACTGTTGCCAGAGCTGACCAGTTATTTCTTTTGAACACTAAATAAAAGCTAATGAGGCAAATTATCTTTGCTTCTCAAAAACCCTAGGATTGCACACTGAAAATCCCACTGTAGTTCGAACCGGAATGGGAGATGAATGGTCTCATGGAAAGACGAGACTCCGGGGACCAGGAACTCCTGGTTTTGATTAAGCTGACATTTTTCCTATGACAGGCTATAAATAACCATTTTTGTTTAAAGTGTGTGTGTGTGTGTGTGTGTGTGTGTGTGTGTGTGTGTTATCTGTCAAATTTGGAGGTTCTAGGCGCCAGTATGATCCCGAGCAGCCTAGGGGAGGCTTCTGCCTCACCTTTAACAACATCTCTGGTATCAAGTCAGCCCTTGGCATTTGCATCCATGCCTGATTACAATGACCCACACGAAAAATAAGACGTTTTCAAAGACATGAATTATTTTCCGGACTCCTAACCAACAAGGCCAATACAGTATTGGGGTGGGGTTTTTTTTTTGTTTGTTTTTTGTTTTTTTTTCCGCATCCATTCTGATTACAGGTTTTGTGGAATTAGAAACAGGTTGGCATGTGATATTCAGGACTGCTGGCAGGAAATTTGCATATCAACAGAAAACAGAAATTTTCTAATCACATAAATCATATATTGTAATCATGTGAAAAAAAAAACCCATCCTTCCAGTTTCTCTTTGTGAGAAATGTGTTTTAAAGGGCAAGGAAATCAAACACAGTCAAGGTCAATGCTACCTAAATAACCTCTTGTATGGTAAGGATTTTCCACAAAGTGGTTTGGGAAATACACAAATGTATGTTTATTTCCCCAGAAGGGAACAGTTGCTGGAGACCACACAGGTAGATTTTGTTTGGTTTGTTTTATTTGCAAAGCTGGGGCTAGAACCCAAGTCCTTGCTCAGGCAAGGCAAGCATGAACCATTGAGCTACATCCCCAGGCATCTTTTGACTTTTTCTTTGAGACAGAGTCTTGCTAAGTTATCCAGGCCGATGTTGAACTAATTCACTCTATCACCTGCGTAGAGTATGAACTTGAGACCCTCCTGTCTCAAACTACTGAGTGGCTGAGGTGATCAGCCTGTCCCACCAGGCAGACTCCAGTCAGGTGTCAGATCTCTGATATCATTTACAAATAATTTCTTGAACTGATTAAACTTTCCCATCTTGGGAGATGAAACAGGGTCTTTATTTCTACCCCAAATGCAAGCAGCAGGGAGATGAAAAGGACATGACCATAAACTAAAGCATTGATGTCAAAGAAAAGAAGAAAAAAACCCTTACCTCTGACCCATTTCTTTTTAAACTGGAAAAATAAAATGTGTTTTCCACAAAGTCTTTTTTTTTTTTTAATCTGTTTCTACTCAAGGCTAGAGGTCTATTTATTTTTAAATGACACGCAGGAAACCTCCCAACTGCAACTCAGATTTACATCTGGCTAATCCTGAAAATGTGACTGACCAAATTCATGCTGTTTATTTCTAATGAGTTCTGTGATTTGGGGATAACACGTGTGAGAGATGGAGAATTAACTACGAAGAGTCAGCAAGCAGCAAGCAAGCTAGCAATCTTGGAGGAGACAAGTCAATTTCTAATCATGCTTGCCAGAAGCTCAGGGTGGGAGAGACAGGTGATAAACCCTGCCAAGAGCTTGTCTCCGGTTCCTTTTCCCGTAGACTATTTCAACACTCCATCAGCAAACAGAGCTCAACTTTTCCTTTCCACAAATTTGGAGATTGCAAGGAAAGCTCTGGCCCTCTTGATAGTCTCAGAAAAATGAAAACACTTCACACTGCAAAATGCAGTGTCAGTCTCTGAGAGGCCCTTTCCTGGAGCTGTGTCCACTTATAATCAGAAAAGGACAGAGGTGAAAGGGAATGCCACGGGCATGCTACAGAAATGCACAGTCTAGCGACATTGCCTACAGACGACTAGGAAACCATGATCAAAATTTCACATACCTAGACACTCCATACCTAGATATCCTAGAAGGGTGGACACCATCTAAAATCAAAACAACAAACCAACCCAGAGATGGCACAAGAATGGACTTTAGATCAGGTCTCTCAGGGCTGAAGAACCAAAGTTCTCAGAACATTTACTCATAAGAGCCTGCGAGGGCCTGCAGTAGCTCGTCTTCCCAGCTGACTCTCGGACCTTCTTCACCAAAGGTTTCTATCCATGACTGCACTTGGAGAGCCTTTAAACCCTGCTCCACCACCCCAAGAAAATCACAAATCTCCTGGCGTCAAACAAGTGATTCAGATCACTCAGTCAGCAGCTGAGAAACACAACTCTGAAAATACACTCTAAAGAAGAATGTCTCCTTCTCGATTCCTCACAGATATTTAATTTCATTGTCTTGGGCAGGAGAGAAATCTCAGCAGTTAAGAGCACTCGATGTTCTTCCAGAGAACCCGGTGTTCAATTTCCAACACCACATGACAGCTCACAACTGTCTTTAACTCCAGTTCCATGGGATCTGGCACTCCCACACAAATATGCATGCAGGCAAAACATCAATGTACATAAAAATAAATAAATCCTTTTTTCTAAAAAAAAATTCATTGTCTTTTCTGTCCCAGAAGATTATGGTCACCAATTCTGTCCCCAGCTCCTAGATATGATTCATAACACAGACGCAGGCTAAGTTTATACTTCTATACCTGGAAGCTGAAGCTGGTTTAGTATGAATGATAGAAGGCAATGGGAGGCTGGAGCAATCCAGGCGATACACAACACACCATCTTATGAGTGTGAAGTGCTTCACCATGTGTTGTCATGTTAAATACAATGACAAATGCAAAATACAATGAGCAGAAACTTAACAGTTAACAACATCTGTATACCAGTGGTTTACTTGACTCTGCCATCTTGAGAATCATCTGGAAAACATGTTACAACAGCCCCAAGCCAGAATCCTTGAGACATTAGCCAGGGGATGGGTCTAATTGTCTTCATTTTTCAATTAACATTTGGATTTCTAGCCGCTCACCTGTGATATGCTGGCTGCTGATCATTTGAGGTCAAGTGCTTTGGATTTAACTCCCTAGCTGCGTTTGGACAACTAAACCTTGGGTGTTTGCTACATAGGAAGGGCTTACCTATGACTGCTACTACACTGGGCAGAAGAAATGGTACTTACATTTACAAAAAAAGGTTCTCATCTTTAAGGGACTCATATGGGGAAAAAAAAGTTCAAAGCACTGTAGTTAGAACTGGCAAAGGCGAAGCAGCGTGGACTATTTCCTCAGAGGCAACCTTTAGCTTAAAATTAGGGTTTAATAAATGTTAATTAAATGGTGCATGTTCTATATTACCATGAGGTTCATTGAAGAATATATAAAAGTAAAGCTATTATGACAGAGAAAATACACATATAAATATATAAAAGTAAGCTATTATGATAGAAAAAGACACTCAAAATAAATAGCTGTGAAGAGGAAAGGAAGAAAGAGAAGAGGTTCATCTGGGACTTTGGGATAGCCCAAGCAAAAGCAAGGCACAGGCTGGAATAACACACACAATCACACAGATCGGTCATCTAGAAACCCTCCCATCTAGAAAACAAAAAACCAAAAAACCCTCACTTACCTGAACATGCTGGGTATGAAGGCTTCTGCAGTCATGTGAGAATTCTATGAGAGAAAGGGAAACTGAGTTATACACTGTAAAACGACCCAATGTCCTCAGAGAACCTAACACTGTCCTGCACTTGACTGTTCTAGAGCCACACCAGAGACTCCCTGCAGAGTATTAACTCTCCAGATTCTCGAGCAAAGCTAGGAATCTTCAGCAAGGATGGGCACAGCCCAAGTCTGGCCGCTCCTGTCTAAGGCATGGCCTGCAGGGCATGTAGCCACCCCAAGCCTAGACTTTTCATGAACTGGTGATAAATTTCTCCAGAGAAACTCTCAAAGCTAAGAGGACTTTACTACACTGGAGAAATTAGTCCTGAGATGCCATGATAGTGTGTGTTGGGGGGGGGGGGGGGGGGGGTGCACAGCACCAATGTGTGTGATATGCCCTAGTGATTTTATTTGTTTATGGGTGCTCTCCCTGTATTACATACATGTACCACTTACATGATGCCACAAAGACCAGAACAGAAGAAGGAGTTGGACCCCTTTGGAACTGAGGTTACAGATAAATTATGTGCTGCCATACAGCTGCTGAAAATTGAACCAGGATCCTCTGGAAGAGCAGCCACTGTTCTTTCTCATCCAGCCGTCATCTCTCCAAACCCTAACCTTATCGATTTATGGAACTGATTTCATATAGCCTTTAAAACAATTTGGTAAACCTAGTGTCAGTAGAGCTGGGCAGACGGGCTAGCTGGTGGTACTTGCCATCCAAGCATAAGAACCTCCATTACATTCCTAACAGTTAGAAAGTGGGCATGGCAGCATGCTCCTGTTAAAATAGGTGCTGAGGAGCAGACTCAGGCAGCTCTCTAGACTTACTGGCCTGCTAGCTAAGACTACCTGGTGGAGTCCCAGGAGAATCAGAGACCTTGCCTCAAAATCTGAGGTAGAGAGTGCTGAAAAACGACATCCAATGTTGACCTCTGGCCTACACAACTAAGGAATGCCAGCAACAGAATGTTCTAGAGCTACAGCAGAGGATGTACAAGAAATTGTTCCTGTCCAGAGTAGCACTGTCAGTCACAGATCAAAATCCCCATTGGTGACCTCAAAGGAGAATTTCCTAATGGCACCATGTTCCAAACCCTGGGAGCCAGGCCACCTCTGTTGTCACATCAAAACCCTAGTGAACATTGACTCTAGGACTTAAAAAGAAACGCAAGATTCTATCAAAGGTCAAGTTTGTTTTCTATGCCCAGGCTTATCTTTTTAAAACTCTGGTGTTTTATGAGCACATGTTTGATTACAAAATAATTACTCAATAGAGTAGAGAACAAAATTAGCTAATAACACTTTTGCCCTGGCTTGGATATACATACTTAGAATCCCACCTTGGAGAGGAAGAAGCAGTGGGACCTAGAGTTGCAAGGTCATCCTTGAGTACTAAAAGAGTTTGAGGCTAGCCTGGGCTACAATGGGACCCTGTCTCAAAACAAACAAACAAACAAACAAACAAAAACTTATATTTACTGAAAAGCTGTATATGTCTTTCCCTGATATCCCCCCTTAAACATACACGGAGTTCATAATAGCAAGTTTTTCTTGACACAGATGGAAACTTGAAAGTTCTGTTATCTTTTACATTTTTTGGTAGCTATACTATAAAGTCCTTATTTTATTTAAATCTAATTCCAAAAAAAAAAGTTCAATTCAGGGTAATTCAGGGCAGATTCGGCTATTTCAGGGTGACTTCTTTTTTGTTTTGCAGAGGAAATAATTGTCTAAGGATTAGAAATGTACAGTATTCCTCCTGGGCC
The DNA here is from genome assembly GCF_004785775.1 of Grammomys surdaster. Classification (NCBI taxonomy): domain Eukaryota; kingdom Metazoa; phylum Chordata; class Mammalia; order Rodentia; family Muridae; genus Grammomys; species Grammomys surdaster. The sequence goes on along the minus strand of NW_021604699.1, from coordinate 3,936,241 downwards.
CGGATGGTGGTGCATCTTCAATAGGTGTATACACTTCAGAAAGCAACCGTCAAGATCTCTGAGGCTCAAGGTTACTTTTCTCTCCTTACTGGGCTACACAGAATTGGCAAAGCACATTTGTCCTGTGAATCGGGTAGCAAAGAAACCATTTGATAGATCAGCAGTCATAATCAGGACACACACCTGCTCTGGCTCCCTCCAGATTTAAAATAATTCAGCATTATCAGCCTCCCCAATTAGAAGAATTAATATCCTAAAATGAAAAAAAAAAAAGAAGCTTGGGTAAATAAAATGGTTGCCACCCCTACACACAGCAGAAAATACCAACTGTGCACATGGCAGCAGCTTCCCAACTTCCCATTGACCTTGGGGTGCTAATGAGACAGCTCTGCAGAGACTGCATGAAAAAGCATCCTACACTTAGCTGGCCCTAACGCAAATTCAGGCTCTTCTCCCTCACCACAGCGGGAGGGCTTCGTTAATTGGGATGTGCAGGAGACTTGGCCTGAATGTGTTGCCCTGAGCACACCTCAGAAGAGGACCCGGGCTGCACACATACACATGCACTTGACTGAACGGCCACACATGTATGCATGCACACACACAGCCGCCGCACACCTAAACAAATATGCAAACACGCATGCACACAAATACAAGTGCTCACTCAGACACATTCTCCACACCCACTGCTCTTTCTGTTTTCTCCCCCAAAGCCCAGGCGGACATAATAAATGTAGTTTTTGATATTAAAGTATGTGATTAATTGGGGGGAAGCAGGTGGAGATGGGGTTTTTTTGTAAGCATAAACCTCCCCCATAAGCCTGGTGGTAATGACCACAGACAGAAACAACAAAGGCTCCTGGTGAAAGGAACCCCTCTAATCACATTAGCTTGCAGTTCTAAAGGAAGATGGTTGCTCCGAATCTCCCTTTATACATAGCAACTTCAAAAAAAATCCCTATTTTCTTAGTACATCTTTATGGAGGAAAGCGTGCATGTCTTTGAAGGCTCACACAAAACAAACAAGAGTCTTTACAAGACCTCCCTGACCACCCAGGGAGAATCAAATAGTAATTTTTTTTCCTCCAGTAGGCCACCCCAGGATACCAGGAATAAAAAGGAAAGAGAGGAATTCATCAAGTAACCAGGATGTGCTTTTCAAGTGTGGCTATCAGACTGGTTTAATCTAAATATTATGCTATAGTTTTCACTAGCACAGCCCACAGAAATCTACTGATCCATTTATTGGACAGAAGTTGCTTTTAAATCACAGAAAAACAGGTTAAAATCTAGGAAACGGCAGAGGAGAGGAAGATGGAGGAGTTTTCTTTTTCAAATCCTGAGAAAGGAGCAGAGGCTTTTAACCGTGGCATTATTGGAGGGAGGAGCAGGGGTTGCTGAGGCCCTCAGATGAACTGTTCAGTGGCTTCCATGATGGAGGCATGGGGGAGCGGAGCTGGCATGGCACCACACAGAGAGCTAGGAGGAGGCAGGGTGTGCTTCCGAATCTTAAGAAAGACTCAGAGGTTACACATACTCATGGACTCTGCTGCTCATGTCTCTGCACAAACTCTCCATTTAGACCAAATGAAAACTGGACGAGGAGCCTTTCTAACTACCCCAAGCTGTCTTCCCCTACCTAGTCCCTACTGTGGCCATTTGGGCACCCATGCTCTAGCCCCACCCCCACAAAGTCCCTACAGTTTAAGTAAAGGTCATCTGTACTTGCTTGAGCCAGTGTGTGTGTGTGTGTGTGTGTGTGTGTCCATGAGAGTATGGTGCACATATGCCACTGCCTCAGAGATCATTCCTAAGGAGCTGTCCAACTTATTTTTGATATGAGAGTCTCTTACTGGACTAGGCCTTGACAATTACGACAGGCTAGAAGCCCATAGGGCTCTACCTGTCTCTATGTCCTATCTCCATCCCAAACATTTTACATGGGTGTTCAGACTTTACCAACTGAGCCATCTCCCAGACACATAAATGGTCTTTTATTTCCCTGATATGATCTACTGGCCTTATCTCTCTACTGACTATTTTTGAGAAGAGCCAATTTCCTGCCTCAGTTTCTCATCTGATGATGCAGATATGAAAATGAGCAAATTTTCACTACTGTAAATGTTAGGTGAGCGAAGGCTGCAGACAAAGTGACATTGCTGACAGATGTTAGTTGACCCAAAGAGCAAAAGACCTTGCTAAAACTTAATATCTACAGCTGAAAGTACACATCGTAAAATATCCTGGGATTTTTTTTAACTAATATGATCCTTTAAATAACCCAAACATGAGAACGAAAGAGAGAGAGAGAGAGATGCTGGCAGAGCAGTGGTGGTGTATGCCTTTAATCTTGAGAGGCAGAGGCAGGCAGATCTCTGCGAGTTGGAGGCCAGCCAGCCTGGTCTACAGAGTGAGTTCTAGGACAGTCATGGCTTCAGACAGAGAAACCCTGCCTTGAAAAACAAAACAAGGAAGGAAGGAAGGAAGGAAGGAAGGAAGGAAGGAAGGAAGGAAGGAAGGAAGGAAAATCTAAATAAAGCTAATCACTGTATAAAGAAAGAAACCCAACTCCAAATGAAATAAAGGCTAAATAATCACACTATTAATGACGGAAATGGTCCTCCATGCTGAACCTCAATGGATGAGTTGGATAGATCAGAAAGTGGGATAAAAGATGGATAGATGGGATAGAGAGATAGATGTATGGATACATTAACAACTAGACAAGACAAGGCAGACCAATTGGCAATTAGCTAAAAGGTCAAGATGTCATCAGCAACTCAAAGCCCAGGGCGATAAAGATCCTGGCCCGCTACACGCATCCCTCATGCTTTTATATACCAGACAGACATACAATCATTTCTTTTAATTTTGAAATAAAATAGATCAGGAAAACCTATCATACAAAAAAAAAGAAATAGTATTCCTTTTTCAACCCCAGGATTTCTTCAGTCATTTAAAGTCCAATTGTGTTTAAAGCCTTTTTCATAGAGGCAGTAGCTTGTCGTCACCTTGTGAAGCCTATACATGCCACAGGTATGCTTGAGTGGCAATACCACATGTCAATCACAAGCCTGTCACCCCAGGAAGCGTACAGACGGACCATTCTTGTGAAGAGCTCCCAGCTCCATGTCTTGCTCTTCTCCTCCAGTCTGCCACCTCCATCTGTCCTCACATTTATTCAGCAAAGTGCAGCGCCAGCATGAACACCCCCACCACAGAAACAATGAGCAGACATAGAGGAAGGCAGATTTCAACGAGGTTGTAGACACTTGGAATAGAAGGGCTCTGGATAACGGGACCTAGCTATTCCTTCTGCTCTCTAAGGCTCAGGCATGTCACACACGTTTCAGATGGGGACGGACTTCAAACTAGGACCTGGAGCATTAGAATTATGTCCAAGGATGTCTCCCTACTGGGCCATAAGACTGATAGGTACAGCTTCAGGAAACATTCTGTCACTTCGCTATCCCAAGTCCCCCCCCCAAAAAATCATCATCTCAGGGCTGAGAAGATGGTGAAATTGGTAAAATATCTGCCACACAAGCAGAAAAACCCAGGTTTAAATCCCCAGCACCCATGTAAAAGGGCTGAGTGTGGTAGTGCACACTTGCAGTCCTACCCCTAAGGATAGAGTCAGAAGCTACTGGCCAGCCAGTGTAGGTGAACCATGAGCTCCATTCATGTTCTATAAAAGGCCATGTCTCAAAAACTAAGGTAGACTGTGGCTGATGAAGACACCTATCATTGCCCTCTGGTTCTACATACACATAATGTACATGTAAGGCACACACGTGTGGATGTGTACCACAATCACATACATCATACATACAATCACAGAGAACACCTACCTTTCTCCACACCTCTTGGAATGTCACTTAAAAAAAAAAAGTGATCTGGGTAGTATGTCAAATAGAAAACGCATGGTGCCGGATGCTAGCCGTAGCCAAAGAACAGCTACGGAAAGCTGATTCACAGCAAGGCCGCTGAACAGCCACAGCGGTGTTCTCATTACTCACAATCTCAGTCACCAGCAGCCTGGATACATTATGTTTAGAGTCTTTCAAGAGAAGAAACACTCCAATCACATAACTTTCATTATCACAGACTGTTGTAATTGTTCTACCTTATTACGGTACGCTTGTTGATCATTCACTGCCCAATTTGTCAGGATTATGTTAGGCGTACAAAGGATTCAAGAAATCAGAGTTTGTAAAATGTATCCCATGTGATGTGGGAGACGCAGGGCTCTTTTCCCTAATAATGGTCCAGCCTTTTTTCTATATCAAGTGACAACATGAATATTTGAGGAAATCATGGGCCTTCTCTGTAGCACAGACTCCTTCTAGAGGAAAAAAATAATGGTTCAAATGTCCTTGCTTCAGAGCTCACCTGTGGCCACCCCACCTAAAATAGCCCTCACAGTACACCTCTGTCTCCACACTATACATTATTTCTTTATATTTATTGTTATCTGACTTTACATTTTATCTTATTACCATTATTCTTCAGTCTCTTTGCCCCAAAGCAATATCTCCTTAGTACAGGAGTTACCTCTGCTCTACCTGTGCATTCTCGGGATCTAGAACCATAACTAACATAAGTAGGTAATGAGTAATTACTCAAAAAGTAACTGATATGCACTTTTCATACCAGAAGCTTATTGATGTGTTTCTATCTCACTCAGACCCTAAGAACAACGGTTTGTCTACCCCAAAACAACAGGACAGTTAGCTGCCTTTCATTAGCCACAAGGACTGGTGCCAACACCTTTTACATGAAAAGTTCCAGTCCCTGAGTTTAACACTTTCTGCTATCTTTGTATATCCCTTAAATCATCTCTGGGCCATGAAGAGTCCTAAACATAGCATAAGCACTAAGTAAACAGCTATTGTTTATGGATGACTACAGAAAAATCAACCCACATACAGCCATGGCAGACATAATTCACTCTCTGTATTTGGTTGGACCTCTGGGCAGAGAAGGCAATCTGCACCATGTTGTTCTTGGCTTCTGTTCTGTCAGCTGAGGTAACTTAGGACCAGACCCAGGAGCAAGAGGGGTGTTCTGAGCAAATTTGGCAGCTGGCACACTTAGGAGTGCAGGCAAGAGTGTAGAAGCACATGAACCACATCAAAGCAAGAAATGACTGCTGCTTCAAACACAAAGGTAAAGACATTGCTTGGGAACAAACAGGGCTAGAACTGAATGAAGGCTGTCACCTGCATATAAGAGCTGGAACTATCAGGTAACATGCATCTTCTACTTGTGGCCATAAGGGTCCCTCTGCCACTCATAATTTAAGACAAAGTTAAAAATTACCCGTAAGACAGACTGTACTAGACATGGGAGTGAAATCCAGGTCAGACTCCTTCCCGCTGGAAGATGTGTGCCGAGCAGACATGCTGGTCAACAGGAAGACTAAAAAGTTCTCACTAATCAGATTTCTGTGAAGGTAGCAAACAGAAAAAACATCTTGCAACAATTGTCTCCTACTGTTTTCTGTTGCTATGACTGAACACCACATTCTGGGGAATATATAAGAAAAGAAGATTTTTTTTACTCAGGAAATTTCAGGAACACAGACTAGCAGCTGCTTAAGGTCTAGCTGCATCAGACAAGGCACAGAGCCTGGCAAGACACCATAGAACACACTGATAGCTTAGTCTCTCCTCTTTTCTTCCTCCTCTAAAGCCACTAACGCATCATGGGAACTTCACCCTCTAACCTCAGCTAATCCCAAAGACCTCCCAAGGATCCACTTCTGAATATCATTAACACATGAATTTGGGGATTACATTTCCATTTAGTGAATTTGGGGGGTAACACAGGTAAACAGTAACGAGGATGTTTAAAACTCTAATATCTCATTTCTCTCTTCATTTAGAAATCTTGTCTACACACACTAGAATGAGGTTAACCACTAGCTTAGCAATGGGCAGTAACGACCTCAGCTTTTCACAGATTTGTTTGCAATGAGCAAAATTTCAGTTCAATTGCAAAATCATACCTGAGTTAAAGCCTTCACTTCCCATGTTACCTCAAGAGAGAAGTCGCTTCTTCCACTGAACTTTCTAAAAGGCTGATGAACTGCTTAGAACTGTGTAGAGATGCGATGCGCAGGTTCTAACTACAAACTGTCTTAGACTAGGTTGAGCACTTTAGCCCCCTCCAATAGCTGCCCTGTGCTGAATCTACCATCCTCCCTTTACTGTACGCTACTTACCTGATATACCTTCCAACATAAATAAAGTGTCTTGGTTTATGACTTTATTTGTTCTATTACTATAGAACCCTCATAAAACTCCTGCCACCTTGGAACATGGGATTGGGGGTAACCTGAATATATGTCCCTAGGCCATAGGTACACACATTTGGTTTCAGAATAAAAATTCTCTCATTTCTTTTTAGGATTCTATTCTCAGCTTTTTCCCAAACGGAGACATTTTTCTCAGCAAGAAGACAGCAAGTAAATATAGTTTAAGTAGTACTAATGATAAGCATCAATACCACGAACGGCTGCATGGATTCTATACAAAGAATGCTCTATTTAAACGGCAGTCTGTTATCTTTATAAGATTAATACATACGAGCATTAAAAAATATTTTTTGTAGCCAGGCCTGGTAGAACACAGCTCTAATCCCCAGCACCTAAGAGGCAGAGGCAGGAGAATTGAATCCAAGATCATCTTCATCCACACGGCACAGTTTGCCAGTCTGAGGTACAGGAGACCTTGTCTCAAAAAACAAATGTGCCCTTCCTCCCCTTCTCTAGGTAAGCTTCAGTTCAGCTTTTATGTGAGACTTTGAAGTAATCCCACCTCCTTGAATGGTTTTCAGTTACAGGAAGGAGGGGAGGGAGACTGGGGGACTGTATACAAGAGACAGGCTGAGGAAGGAAGAGAGGGAGCCAAGGGGGTATAGGGGAAAGAAAAGGGGTAGGGGGGCTGAGCGGGAGATCAAGTGGGCTCAGAGGATACCACCACAAATGAAGTTTGTGCTCTGTTCGCAGTGAATATCTCAGACACTTGAATGTCTCCTAGCAGAGGGCCAGTCACAAAGGGCAGATGATGTCAGCCATTTTTCCTTTTTTCTTAAAGCACAGCAGTAGCATCTGCCAGAATATGTCCACCCATCTATGTTCCCCCTCTGGGTCTAGTAGCTCTCCTCCTATCCATCACAGGCATCTCTGGTCCCCAGGGCAATTCTCGCCCTTCCATCCTCTACTCAGCAGCAGCAGCAACAAAGACATTTATGAGGGCCTGTCAACATGTGCCCCTCTGTGAGACATTGTACAAACCCAGGCCACGAGACTGGATTTCATCTTTTAAGGCGGTTCTCAACAAGATTATTGTCTGGTTTTAAAATGTTGACCGCCAGAAAAGCTCATGCCCTATAAAACAGCAGGTCTGTGGCTCTGGGTACAAAGAGTGACATGTATTATAAGCCACCATAAATCAAAGGGGGTTCCTTTCACACTCTGACACCATCTGTGGTGAAAGGAGGAAGTGGATTTCTAAGCCTGTGAACCCAGGTCTTTTGAGGAATGCCTTCCATGTTTCCAGCTCATTTAGTGCTATTTTTATTTATTCGGTAGTGTCCCCCCACCCCCGCACCCCAGGCCTGAAACAGCATGTCCTCTTGTTGAAGACAGTTAAACATAGATCAATAAATATCTGAACCTTGTGCTACTGACGCGCGCGCGTGCGTGTGTGTGTGTGTGTGTGTGTGTGTGTGTGTGCGTGTGCACGTGATTATATCCTGGAATAACTGGATAACTGGGCCACATACATTATTTCTTGCAGGACAATGTTCAAGTGCAAAGAACATTAACAATAAATTAGGAACTAAACTGGGGTCCAGTGCAGCTTTCCTATTGATAAATAAATATGTAAGAAGTTAATTTTACTCTAAGATATGCCCATCTCTGTGTTTTAAAATGCAAGAAGCTCATGATTATTGTAGTGTAGAAAATGAAAATATCTAAAGATTTCTTACAGGGAAGTTCAAATGGCAGAAGAATGTTTGAAATTTTCTGTCTTCCTAAAGATCAGAAAGCCTTGGAGGCTAATCCCTTCTCCCTCAACAAAGGGCGTCTGCAAGGCGTCATCCCCTGAAAAGAATCATTCTGACAGACCTAATGTATTCTTTTCAGAAAACCCTGTTCAGAGGACTCCACAGAAAATGCATCACTGGCCCTGGGATGGCGCCCATCTAAACTGTTCCAGCCCTTTATAAATAGGTGAGGCCAAAGCATCTTCAATATATTCCAGATATCATATTGAGCTAGGAAACAGAACCAATAACCCTGAATGGTATATACTTTTCACACTCCCTTGGTGGACCAATATTAAACTGATATTTGAAAGAGTTGCCACCCTTTCAAAGACCATCTCCTAGGAAAGCCACTCAGTCACAAATGTCCTTAAGTTGAGAAATTCTAAACGGCATCAGTGATATAAAAATCCGTTACCCCAAGAATACATACAGCATGGCATTGTTGTAATAAGGCACCTTTCCCCTGGAACTTGGTGCATTTTGTCAACATTCATGCTGGGATAATATGGTGAGAAAATTGGTATATAAGGAATGTTAATAACTTGTCTCAGGTCATTGGTCAGCTTCAGTGATAGATCAAGATGTAAATTACTAATTCTAGCCCAATGATCTAACATATTAAGCATATAACTTTCAATTAATAATTTGGGGACTTTCATTTCAGGACATGACAGAGGAGGGCCTTTATTGGCTATTCTGTCACATTCTGAGTTTGCTCTTTTTCTGCTTCCATTACTGCCTATCCTTTTCTATCAGTGAAGGTGAATAGTCATTTCCACACATGGTCTCCATGCCAGGATCCTCCCACTACCCTACCTTCTTCTGGCATGAGATTAACAAAACAAAACACACAACCACAAACATTGGTCCATCTTATCTTTTCCCAGCATGGGAAGCAAGAAAGTTCTCTAGAGCCTATCAGAGCATTTAAAATTCTCTTTGCAACAATCTCATTGTTCTCAATCCTCAATACGCTGTCTTCTGTATATGTGTTTTGTAGAAGCGTGAACATATATACATGGTGCCTATGTTTCTGTGTAGATGTGGACCAGAGGTTGGATCTCCTCCTCCATCTTTTTCCATCTTATTTTTTGAGATGAAGTCTCTCACTGAGCCGGGAACATATAAATTTGGCTATGCTGGCTGACCAGTGAGCCCAGCGGCTCTTCATGTCTCTGCCTCCTCAGGGCTGGGATTATAGGCAAGTGCTATCATGCCTGACTTCTACATGAGTTCTGAGGATTTGAACTCATGCCCTCATACTTGCCAGGCAAATACTTTACTGTCTGAGAAATCTCTCCTGCCTCCTCCATACATTCCTTTTAAGGAGGGAGATTTAATTTACTTTTATTAGTGTGTGCACCCCCTGTCTGTCTGTGTGTGGTGGGGTTAGGGTTGCTTGAGGAGGCCAAAAGAGGTTTTCAGACGCCATAAAGTCCAAGTTACAGACATCTGTGAGTCACTTAATAGAGACAGAGGTGCTGGAACTGAACAGTCCTCTGGGAAAGAAGCAACCACTCTTTATCACTTAGCCATCTCTCCAGCCCCATTCATTCATTCATTCATTCATTCATTCATTCATTCAGCTGGCTTAGACCAAGCTGGCCTAAAACTCAATAGATTTCTATCTACCTCAGCCCCACCCACAACCACAACCCCAAATACTAGGATTAAAGGCATCTGACAGCATGGCCAACTTTATTTTTATTATTTTTATGTGTGTGAGTATTTTGCCTTCATGAACGGTTGTGTACTACTCAAAGAGGCCAGAAGAGAGCATCAGATTACCCCTAGAACTGGAGTTACAGAAAGTTGTGACCTACCATGCTGGCCAACTAGCTAGTTGGAAAAAGCATCCAAGGCCCTTACCTCCTATGTTACCTCTCTAGTCCATCCCTGACACATTCTTGATACACATGGATCTCTCCTTCCTGTTATTCTTCTGTATTTTTTATTTACTTTAATTTCATGTGCATTTGTGTTTTGCCTGCATGTAAGTCTCTGTGAGTATGTCAGAACCTCTAGAACTGGAGTTACAGACAGTTGTAAGATGTCATGTGGTTGTTGGGTATTGAACCCAGGTCTTCTGGAAGAGCAGTCAGTGTGCTTAATCTCTGAGGCATCTCTCCAGCCCCACTCTCCATATTTTAACTGTCTCTTCACAGACAGTATTCATACTTTCTACTTGCCTTTGTTTCTTAAACACATACTCAAATGACTGAGATGTTCACTGCTGAAAAGAACTTCATGGTGCATTTGGTCCAAACCTGCCACCCCATCTATACAGTCAGCTGAAGAAGCTACACCCAACATTTTTGGGGATAAAGTTTTACTATTAAAAAACAAAATAAGCAAACGAACCTACTCCGTTGAACATTTCAGTTGTGAGAAATCCCAAAGTTGAGTGGGACTCTCACATACTCATTTGAACATCTATCCAATTCTGTAACCTAGATTATCTATGTAAGAAATAAACTTTCAGGGGCTTGAGAGATGGCTCAACAGTTAAGAGCACCAACTACTCTTCCAGAGGTCCTGAGTTCAATTCCCAGCAACAACATAGTGCCTCATAACCATCTATAATGGGATCTGATGCCCTCTTCTGGTGTGTCTAAAGACAGCTACAGTACTCATAAACATAAAATAAGTAAATAAACCTTAAAAAATTAAAAGACAGGGAGGCTTTACCTGACATTTAAAAAAGAAGAAGAAATTAACTTTCTCTGGACAAACAAGTCTTTCTGATGTTTGAGAGGATGCCATTAGACACCCCCCTTCACACTCTCTGTTCTATATTCATATGCAGAGAGCTTTTAACTCTTTGTCATGGAACGTGGATTACACTTCCTTCACCATCTGAACAAAACCTCTGATTTGGTACTATCTAATTATAAATTATGTCAAGCACACAGAGATAATGATAATATCTACACAGAAGATTAGAAAAATAGACAAAGGTTAGGGACAGATTCACCAACCCAGCCTAGGGTAGTGGGGAGGGAGGGTACCTAGCATCCCCTAAATGTCAAGCATGCAAGGTATCCAAGTGAAAAGCTCCAAATGACTTGTATTGTTTAATCTAATAACATCAGGTTCCTAAAACTGCATTCGTTCTGTCCAGACCATCTCACTTCAGTTTATTTATTTTATCAAACATTCTCTAAGAACTAAAGCTAAACCCACTTTTTCTCTTCCTGACTAAAGAGCTCTGATCTATTTGAAGCAGGACTACATACAGCACAATGTGATACTTAATTCAGTACATATATTTTATTACATGTATTTATATATTTGTTTACATGCATGCCAGAACATGCATGTGGAAGGAATATCAACCTGCAGGAGGCAGTTCCCTCTTTCCATCATGTGTGTTCTGTGGATGAGACTTGTGTCTTTAGGGTAAGCAGAAAAATAGCCCTTACCTCCTGAGCCGTCTCTCCAGCCCTACATATGTAATTTAGATTGTGTTTAAATAGATTTCTTAATCCACATGTATCTGATTCAGTTTCCCAATGGTTCTCCAATTTGGAGATCGGAGATGTAGATCAGTAGGTAGAGGGTTTGCTTAGAATGCAAGAGAATCTGGATTTGATTCCCAGCCCTGCATCAACCAAATGTAATGGCACACACTTATAATAAGCACAGCACTCTTGAAGAAGTAAAAGCATAGAAGCAGAGGGTCATCAATTCAAGGCCTTTAAAGAAAACGCAAAACAAACAAACCTATTATTCTGTCAACAGCAGTGTGTCAATAAAGCATCAAAAACTACTCTGCAAGTTGGGCACACAGTAGGGCTTCCCAAAAGTATGTAGTGTCAGTATTGGCAAAGTCGTGGCCTAGAGATTTGTGCTTGGCTCTACAAAGGGACAAACCTCACCTGAAGAGGAAGTTTATCTTTCTGTCTGTTTATCCCCACAAAGTCTAAACAGGCGTTCAAGCTGGGAAACCAACCACAAATAAACCATTCTAAACATGTCTGGAGGTGGGAGGAGGGTCTTGGAATTCCTCCGCCTATCCGAGTTACTCAGCCCAGGCTCTCAGCTCTCAAGCTATAAACACTATTAAACAGCACTGCACGGTTTTACTTAAACGAGGGTTTGTTTTCAGATTAGACTTTAACATTTAATAAATTTCCCATCAGAATATGGTAAAAAACGGAGTGTTTTTATTTCGAGTCCCAAAGTCAAGCTGTGTTAGTGAAAACAGGCTGTAGCCATTATTCAGTCCCAAGGAAAGGTCAAGACTCTTGGATTCCCCTAATCCTCTTTCTGAGGCTGGCATTCCTGGGAATTCTGGAAATTTACATATTCTTTCTCGACCACAAAGCTGTCATGGGGCTCCAGCCAAACTCTTGTCACTGGCCTCCAGATTCAAGCTGATTTATGTATGTGCCACTGAGCCGAGAATTCACCTTGGAGACACCCAGCTTTGCAGTGGCAACCCTCCCATGGAAATTAAAGCAGCCCCTTCCTTTCCTGAAGGTGAGGTCGTACTGCTTCTCCTCCTCTCCCACCTCTCCTGCTGCAAGCCTGTAAATTTAAAACTCGACACACTAAGGAAAAGACGGCTCAGGCCCCTCTGGATCCAATCCATTTTTAAGTGTGCTCTCAGAGCTTGGCCACTTTACAGATGTTGGAGGAATGAAATATGAGGAGAGAAAGTGGAGTCTGACGTTAACCGAGAAGCAGATCTGTGGAAGGGGAGATGCTGAGGAGAAATAAAGGCAGGATGCATCATGCAAACTAACCAGATGGATATAACACCATAGAACAATAGACAGCCTTTCTGTCAAATCTGAAGGTGAAACAGTTAATAGGAACTTGCAATTGGAGGCAAGAAAGGCTTGTATGGTAAAAGGCAAGCTAAGGGCTCTAAGGCTGTTCTTACTCCATCTTTATACTCATTCTGCTTACCCTGACCATACAAGTAAGGAAGGGTGATCTGACATGAAATGTAAATATAATCTCACCGCACTGCCTGAATTCTGTCTTCCTGCCTCTATGACTCACCAAAAAAAAAAAAAAAAAAAAAAGTAAAAAGAAAGAAGAAAAAGTGACCCATCATCTCTGCCCATGCCTACGCCATATCAGCAGCCAAGATTCCTGTGTGCCACTAACCCATGAGCCTGGCCAATCCTGGGAGACTTTAATCCTGTAGTGATAACTTTGATCTATGACAGATAGGTGAGATGGGGACAAGAAAGACTTGTTTATCTCACACTAATATAAGCAAAAGAAATAAAGAAAGCCAAAGCCCATTTCTGATTTATACCCACTTTAAAAAAAAAAAATCAAAGGACTATGCAAGCAACCCAGATGCCTGACAGCCCAAGTGTGATCCGTAGGACCCACATAGTAGAAGTGAAAACGGCCTCTCAAATTGTCCTTTGATCCCTATGTATAAGAAAAAAATATTTATTAAATTAGAGAAGTCTAGGGTTTGGGTCAGTGATAGTGTTCCTGCCTAGCAGGAAGGACGCCCTAAATTACTACCCATGTTTAACAAAGAATCAATCAACAAAAATGTCAAAGAAGACAATTGGAAAGAAATAAAAATAATGCCAGATTAATATCTAATACTGGGCCAGATACTCATAGATACTCAATATATTAATTATCAAAATTAACCTTTTTTTAAAAAAAATAACCAATAATCACCCTTTCAGAGGCAAAAGGGAGGGGGTGAAGAACTCTAGGAGGGGGAACTTGGATGGAACAACATTTCAGATATAAATAAAATAATTAATTTTTTAAAAAGTAATCAATAATTGAAATTTTCTCTCTCCTGCATTAGGAATGTGAGAAGGAACCCATCAACTATTACTGCATAAGCCTCCCACAAGACCATGACCCAAAAGCATGAGCACTGGAAATATCTGATGATTCCCAACTGTTACGCCAAGTCACTTCCCAAGTAACAGGTGCTGTCATCCCCGGCACCAGCTCTCGGCTCAGAGAGACAAGAGGCAAACATGTGAGCTCAGAACGGTGGCGTCACATAACAACCAGACAACCACCGTAAAGTTCTAAAAAGAGACAGGGTATTGGTAGTCGTAATAAGAAAAATACTCTTGACCAGCTGCCTTAGCAAGACATAGGATCTATGCCACATTTGACTAAGTCCAGGTAGTTCTCAAATTCTCTCCGCTCTCTAGTGAGGCTAGGCCTAACTCTGCCTTTATCTCTTCTGCTGTCTGTCATTACTGACCACTGACTGTAGGCATGGTAATTCCTTTCTGTTCTTTTCAGAAGTCTTGCTATTTCACAGGTGTGTCCAGGACTGTATCATTTTACATTTAGAAATAAACTGATCTATTTTGAACTGCTTGGCTACAAAACATGGAACTATCTGAGCCTGGCTGAGTCCTTTATAGTTTGCTCAAGTTCCTCTACTTAAGAGAAATTAAAATTTAATCTCCTCATTGACCCATTTTAATTTTTCTTTTTAAGAAAGGGAATCATGCCGTATAAGGTTGCATGGCGCTGTCCAATGCTGTCACACACAAGGATGCCAAATGGACTGACTGCGCATAAAAGGATCAGGCTTCCTACTACAAAGTCTTGAACAAAAAGAGCCCTCCCCCACCAAGATAACTCAAACAGTTAAGAGTGACTCTGCATAGCTCTGGAAGATTTTATTTCTTAGATTACAAACGTGATTCGCTTTTTGTAAACAAGATATTAAACACCATATTTTCTTTTCCGGAAAGCTTCATTTAATTTTCCAATATATCCATTCTGTTAAAACACTTCTCGTTTGGTTTAACTTTAAAAATAAACACATACTATTCTTGTTATACTTCATAATGATATCTACCCAGATTGGGAGGTGGGAGGGGGAGTTTGAAGTATTTGCCCCCTATAGGTATAATTTGAAAAGGAAATAGCATCTTATACCATGTGCCATAGGACAAAGTTTCAGACCACATATGCAGTGTGGGCTATATACATAAAGCTGTGGTGTGTGTAAGCACACACTGGTATTTATACAACAAAAATCATTCCCCAAACCATTTCTCAGCTAATAGAGGAGTATACGAGGCAGAGCCCTGGAACAAGGCCTTTAGAATGTTGAGAGGAAACAAGTATTCGTGTTAAAATTCTCTGAAAGAAGACCACATCTTGTACAAAATCCTACATTAAAGTAGCCTCAGCTCTACTGACAATCAAAGAGCAAAACAGCAAACTGTGTCTTGATGTCCTGTGGCAGGGAGGCTTCCTCAGTTCTCCACAACAGTGAAGCATGTTCTAGTTGAGGGGGGGTCACAAGCTGGGGGGAGCTGGACCCTCTATGAAAATGAGGAGCAGCTGGGAGCCAAGGGCCACCTGCAATGACTGAATATGCACAAAGAAGAGAGGCTAGGGGAGAGGGCAGCTTCCTCCTTGAAGACAAAGTCTTGCTCAAGCTGCAAAAGAATTCCTCTCAGGGCCTCCTCAGCAAGCTGAACCTGCTTCAAGCCTCAGTTCCATTGCCTTACAAAACAACCTTGCCCCTTTTTTCTACCCTATGGCAAACAAAAGGGCTGTTCCTCTTTCCTCCCCCATCCCACCCCATCAGCAACTCTCCACATCATCCTTCTTGGGCAACTTTCTCCTTTGAACTCACTTTGAAATTTTACATAAAGGTCTTAAGCACAGAGTGAAGAACCAAGAATTAACTGGTATTTCTCCCTAAGGATTTAAAACAGTCTGAGCACCCTAGCCAAAAGAAAAAAAAAAGCGTAGTAACAACAACAACAAAGCATAGTTTTGT
This sequence comes from Grammomys surdaster, assembly GCF_004785775.1. Lineage (NCBI taxonomy): Eukaryota > Metazoa > Chordata > Mammalia > Rodentia > Muridae > Grammomys > Grammomys surdaster. The sequence goes on along the minus strand of NW_021604699.1, from coordinate 3,920,430 downwards.
GTGATTTCTGGTTCAGGCCTCTAAAGCGATCCTGAGGGAAGGAACCTGTAAGTGGGGGCCTCTGAGTTAGGGTTAGGGAAAATGGGCAGCTATTTCTCTGTCATCCATCAGACATGCAGCACTCTTGACAGGTAGTCCTGGAAGTAGCAAGCCCGTTTCTCTTCAGCAAAAGCGCTGGCTACAAACAAATATAATGTTTACATTCTGCATACTGCTCTTGGTTTTCCTCTCTTACTGGGCAACAATTTTGAGACACTTGTTCTTCGTTATCAGAACAATAACCGCCCATCTGAACAGCTACAACATGCTCTTGTGCCAATATTTGATGAATAAATTATGCTGAATCGGTTTTACACTAGGCTCCTGCCAGCATTCCCAACACCAATGATCACTGCTCCATGTTCACACACATGCACACACACGCACACATGCACACACATGCACACCTAATGTAGTTTTTATTATTACATACTTTTGAAGGTGTTTGTTTACTTATCTATTTGTTCATTCGTTTATTCTGAGATAGGGTTTCAGAATGCAGCCCTGGCTGGCCTGTAATTCTGTGTATGGCAGCCCCTATCTCCCAACTGCAGGATAAAAATCATGTACCACCACACCAGGGATGTTTTATTTTAAATGCTTTGGTTGGTTGGTTGGTTGGTTGGTTGGTTGGTTGGTTGGTTGGTTGGTTTTGAGTTAGTTGATTGGTTGCTTTGAGTCAGGGTTCTCTGCATAGTCCTAGCTGTCCTGGAACTGGCTATGTAGACCAGACTGGCCTCAAACTCAAAGAGATCCACCTGCCTCTGCCTCCTGAGTGCTGAGACGTGCCCCACAATGTTCAGCAAAAATTTTGGGATGGGAGAGGGGGAGGCACACATGAAAGTACACGTCTGGGGATATCCGTGGAGGTCACAAGAGGGCGCTGTATGCTCTAGATTATGAGCTACCTGCTGTGGGTGCTGGGAACCGAAACCTGTTTCTCTTTAAAGAGTAGCAAAAGCTCTTCTAGCTGTGTTAGCTGCTGAGACATCTCTCTCCAGCCCCACAGATTTTCTTGTGAACAAAGACCTCTCTGATGCTAAACTCTGCTTGATAAATTAGTAGCTACTCTAGCTGTTCTGAGTCCTGCACGTCTTTTATGGATCAGCTTAAATTATTCTTTATTCCCTGACAGAATCCTTCATCCTGCACACTCTGACTGAGGAATTCTTACTGCTATTTATCATTCTGTCACTCCAATATAAATTAGTTCGTCTGTAACTTTGTATGCCACCCCCTCGCTCTCTGAGTGTGTGTATGTGTGCATGCATGCACACGTGTACACTTAGGAATATATAAGGGGGATATATGTGCGCGTGTGTGTAGTAGAAAGGCCATCCATTCACATAGACATCACCAATTAGGCAAGACTAGCTGGCTGGCTCTTGGGACTAGCATGCGGCTTACAAGCATGTACCACCATGCCTAGCATTTTTATGTAAGTTGTGGGGATTGAACTCAGGCACTTATACTTGCATGGCAAGTACTTTAATATCTGAGCTGTCCCCATAGCCTTTATCCATAACTTTAATGCTTCTGATACTCAAGAATGCTCTCCTAATTTGCCGGTGGCCCTCTTGTTCTTAGAAGGAACAAGGTTGTCTTGCCTCCTGCCTTTCTGTCCTTACCATATACCAGGCAATCAGCCAAACCTTCTTGAATGAATGGGTGAATGAAACCAACGATCACAAGCCGTGGCATTTGAAAACGAGCTTTGGAACCAGCCAACCATGTGTTAAGGTGATTTTCCTTTGGAGGTTCCAAAGGCTTCTTAAGCAATCCGGCTAATTAAAAGGAGAAAAAAAAAATGACTTGAATGTTGGAAAAGCAATAAATACAAAAGAGTAGCTTCATGTTGCACTTAGTATGTTTAGAAATAACACTTAATCAAATATGATCCAGTCATGAAAATATGTAGGATAAGATTTTGGTCAACAGGTCTTAGAGTTCCCTAGTTAGAGGTTAATAGGGGCCAGGCTCACTTGGACATTTTTTGGGGTTTCCTATGCTTATGTAAAGCTGTTGTGTTTCAGAGCATCCCAGAATATAGCTGTGAGGTGTTTCTAGGTAAGATTCAATAAAGATACTCTCAGTCCTGCACTGATGGCCAAGAGCCCAGGGCACAGCAAAACTCCCCATGACAATCATCCTTGGCCACATGCAAGCCTCTCTGTTCACCCTTGAGTGCATCCCTTACAAACATTGTATACATGCCGCAAGGTGGAAACACGTGACAACTAGCCAGAATACTAGAGTAAGTGAGTCTTCCACTCCGCAGCTGGGCCTGTGCACAGAAGTACCACCCCCTCCCCCAGTAACAGATGGTCAAAGTAATCAAAGCCTGCTGTAATATAAAACCAAAAAAAAAAAAAAATCAACCCAGATACAATCCAAGAGACAGAAAGACAACTAACAGGCCTAAAATTGGAGCATTCTGCATGACTAGTTTATTTATTGTGGGAGAAATATGTATTATTCTAGTTGGTCTAAGAATCTCTCCTGGGGAGGGGACTGTCTTCATTTAGGAAAATATCTTTATGAGCAGTTTGAGGGCAAGGGGAGGCAAGAGAGAAAGAAGACAACTCAACCTTTAGGGCCAACCTCTTATAATGGTATGGAAATTTGAGAACAAAGGGGGTTGGGATGAGAGAGAAAAAGAGCAGGCAATTTGCAAAGCCACGTCTGGGGATGAAAAATAGCCCGCTAGACAAGAATCGCGGGGATGTTTACTCTGCCATTTAAAATTATTCTTAGTCTTGGGATTTTCACTCTTGACAAATGTGGGTAAAATCTCCACACCCATAATATGTTGTGTGATTTTTGACTCTTTTATCCAGATTGTAGAAAGTCTGTGTTTGAGTGGGCACAGCTCTGAGAGCAGGGGACTATTGGAAGAAATAAAAGACACACTCAGGAAGAAAGGGGCACAAAAGGAGACGTGGTCAGCAGACTCCGGGAAGACAAAGAATTCTTCACATAGGATGGTAAGATTTTACATACACACAAAAAAAAAAAAATGTGTGAAAGCAACACATAAGGAAACCTGGGCAAAATGCTAAGAGGTCAGCAGCTGCATTCTGACGCAGAGTGTATATAGAATGTGAATACAGAGGTGTTATGAGATGGAGTTGGCTGGACATAGGAAGACATACGTGCCTTATCATAAAATGTATCTGTATCATAAAAATGAGGCACTCCTTAGCTCTGGGGACCTGCTTTACAGAATCTACCCCCTTAGATCCTTTTCTTTGTGTATGGTCACAAATCCACCAGGCTCTGACCCAGTCATCAGAGACCTAGTTTATAAAGAAACAGGGGCTGAGAGTTCAGTGGTAGAGAGCCTAGTTAGCATATACAAATTCTAGGTTCATGGCTTAGTACCACAACATAATTTTTTAATTTGATTAATTAGAATACATTAATTGTATACAATAATTGTATACATTTGTCAGAGATGCAGTATTTCGTAAAACTACAAATCAATCATAAAGAAGCTCTCTTATATATAAAATATGTAGACTGGAATGTCTTATGTAATTTCAAAATTGTTCTTCCCAATCTGTGTATCTGGGCTGTTTTTTCTGTCCTTAGAGCTGCACTGACTATTCACAATATTAACTGTTATTAATGGGTGGCATGTGGCTGGTGGTTGGGTAAGCACAGAGCCACAGTTTCCTATGTGGACTATGAGACTAAATTACATCCCTCATACGCCTGAGGCTGCAAAGGCCAGGGTCCCTTATAAGAATACCAGATATCTGCTCACCAAGTTGCTTATTTTAGTTTTAGTGTGGGGTGGTGGCTTTCTTCCTGAGATTTGAAATAAAGGGACAAATGAATTGAGACACTTATCTAGAAGTAAATTACAATGTTTGTGTAACTCTTGACCGTACTTGTTAATATGTGTACTACTAAAATTCCCTTTACAAAAAGAACTTTTGTTACATGAGTCTATCACCTGATCCCACTAAATCTAACCACAGCTGATAGTGTCAAAAGCTGGCAGGAAAATGGTTAAAATCTCTACTTCTGTCCCTAATTACATTTAAATTAATTTTAGCATGCAGACTGAGTGTGCTCACAGAGCTATGGAATAATCCACTGTTCTAAGAACCACTAATTCCTAATTGACGTAGTAGCTTATAATTGTATTTTCATAGTGTTTAGTAAAAACATTCAGCTTGTTAAAAAAAAAATTAAAGGCCCATAATATGAAACTTATGATCAGAGAAATCAGCTGAGATCTATTTGCAACACATTTTTCCTTTCTGAAAAGGGGTGGGGGGGCACCCATCATCTTATTTGGGTAACACAAAGGCAGTTTTTAAAGCTTTGGTACATGTGCAAAGTTGTACAAAAGAACAAAGCCTAGTCTTTGTGGCAACATGTTTCTTCTCAGGAAATATATCCCAGCTATCTCACTAGATAGACTCAGGATCCTAGCACTTTGAAAATGTGTCTTATATCCCTGCATTGTACTAAATCTAGAACACCCGCACAAATGGAAGCTATCTTTGAAAGCAAAGAAATAAATTACTTTCCTCAACAAAAATAATAAAGAGAACTGTAGAACACAGTTACATTAAAAACAGTAGCCAAAGGCAAGAAAAGCGATGAGACAGAAAGGGCCTCATTAAAAATTCAGAGGATATTGGAAAAGGCAAATTCAGTTTGCCCACCTTCAGCAAATATGCTGAAGGACATGTGATGAATATAACATGCAAAATAATGTCCCTATGAAACTTACAAGTTGACATATTCTGGTATCCTTAGTCTAAAAGGTAAAATCCATTTACTGTAATATAAGCTTTATTGTGGATCAGTAAATACAGATCACTAAAGGAAACTAACCATGAGTTAAACAGATGCTCAAAGCCACAGTTCAGGTGACCAACATGCCAAATGGCAGTAACACCTTTGTGTATGCCATATTCCTGAGTGGTCTTCACAACTGTAAAACCACTCTAAAACTACCCCATCAACACAGACAATAATAGGGGACCCTGAAAGTTCTTCTAGTCCAGTCCTGTCCTGGAAGAAGCAGATTGATCACACTTAATCAAAAAATCCAAATAACTCCAGATTCAGAAACTTCTCAAGCATCAACATGACGCTGCAAATGGGAAACTCCATACTTGCTGAGTGGGAGATGGTCAAGAGGTAGGAACACAAACAACATTGTAAAGATAAGTTTCAGGCTACATGTATGTATAAATAAAACATGAGTGAATTTCAGGGTTGGACTTTTGTCCCATCCCCAAGATATATGTATATGAATGTTTCAAAGTCTGAAAATGTCATTGTGTGAAACATCTGTGAGCCCCATGCTTTGCAGCCAAGGGATGCTCAAACAGTGTTGCTGCCAGCCTTGGCTTTTTCTATACCTTTGCTCCTGAATGGACTGCTCTCTTCGTAACCCCCAGTGCCCATCGCTCAGCCTTCACCACCATGCCAACACCATGCAAGGCAGTGTCTCCTGTATGACACAGTTCCCTCTTGTATTTTATCCTAAATCGAGCCAGGTTGCAGAAAGGTTTGCATTACAGAATACAACCTCACATGCATGGGAGCTGCTGTGTGTAGGACACTGAAAACAAAATTTTAAATATTGTTAGGTATGGTGGTACATACCTATAATCCTTTTTTTTTTTTTTTTTTTTTTTTGGTTTTTCGAGACAAGGTTTCTCTGTATAGCCCTGGCTGTCCTGGAACTCACTCTGTAGACCAGGCTGGCCTCGAACTCAGAAATCCGCCTGCCTCTGCCTCCCAAGTGCTGGGATTAAAGGCGTGCGCCACCAACGCCCGGCCATACCTATAATCCTGACAAAGCTACAGAAAGAAGATCCTGAGCTTGAGGCCAGTCTGAACTATATAGCAAGACAAGAGAGTGAGGGGGGGGTGGACGGAGGTAGGCCCTCTGCAAAGAAAAAATATCTGAGGATAATTTTTTAATGCTATAGAATTTACAGAAAAAATATGCAAGACATATGGTCTCACGTAGCCCAACCTCAGTTACACCTTCCTATGCAGCTTGAGATAAATTTGTACGTCTGGTTCTCGTGCCTCTGGTTCTCGTGCCTCTGGTTCTCGTGCCTCTGTGTGCCTGGGATTACAAGCATGCATCAGCATGCTAGATTTATATGGTGTAGAGATTAAACTCATGACTAAACTGCATGCCAGGCAAACATTCTACCAAGTGAGCCAAGGCTGCCGCCAAGGCAGGCCTGAGAACCATCCTTCCGAACAATAGCCAGGATACAGTGAACTGGGCTTGACTGCAGAATCCTTAATCCCCTCACTCTCCAGGATGTCTCTCTGGAGGAAAAAAAAAAATTCCCCAAACAACCTGGTATCTCTGGGTTCAGAATTTACCGATACATTTTGAAGATAATACATAAAATCTGTTTTATGTGATCTATTAAAATTTACAATGTAATAGGAGTCAAATGAAACTCTTAGGGTCTCTGTGCCTCTTTCTTCAGTAGTGGGGCATATGGATTATGGCTTACATCCACTGAGGTTTCACAAATACTTTATTATTAAAATACAGAGACTAGTGTGTATCACACTATCTACATACATGTAACGCACTTTGCCGTAAGTGCAGAATGCAATCCCAAGAAACTAAACCAAAACCTGCAAGCTTCTGCTACCAGGCAGTCCCAAACAAAGCATGTCAGACAGTATACGACTACTGAAGTCACTATGAGAAAAGCGGGCACTAACCCAGGGACCTTACACAACTTCATTTTATAAACTGAAAATTCCTTCTATGCCGAGCAAGACTTAGGCTGGCTGATAAAACATTCTTGTGAAACTTCAATTATTAAACAAACAAACAAAAAAAAGAAAACCAAGCATGCCTTACTGAAGCTGTAAGCAAACTAGAGTGGGAAGTTGAGCAGCAACCCTTCTTCTGAGGCATCAGAAAACCCAGGGTGTGAGTCTCCAGCCTGGGACTCGCCATGGAACTTCTGACAGGACAATAGGGTTATCAAGGCCTGAGCTGTTATCGCAGATGAGTTCGTCCAACATCTGGACAAACTGACAGATTCTCCATCACTTGTCTCACTTCCTCTTCAAACACCAGTATCATGTTCAAATATTTGGGACTTTCTAAGATAGTTTCCCAATTATGTGGTATTTCAAAAACCACCTTATTAGCAGAGGTGTCAGTCACTGAGTGTGGCTCAGCAGGGCTGGACCTCACCCCATGTCCAAACCTATTTTGTCAGAAACACTTCATTCGAGATATTGGCTACACCTCTGGTGATTCCAATTTAGAAAGGAATTATCCGGTTGTCCATGTGGTAAAAAAGAAATCACCATTAAGATATGTATAAGGTACTGGATTCCTGTTGTGGGGGAATATTAGGCGCAATAATGGGAGCAGGGAGAGGAAGAGCGAGAACAGAGAGAAGGGCAAGAGAAAATAACTAATCAGATCGCAGGTTTTAACTGTGGCCATATGGGTAAGTGCATTACATGATAATGAACCAAGAGCATTGGTGAAACAGACAAATCAGAAAACCCCTCCAGGAGTATTGCACATCAGTATAAAATGAGCGCCTGCCACCTTAAGTGACCATCTTAAATCAGCGCTTGTTCTTACCAAGTGTCCGCATAGCGAGCTGGCTCCCTGCAAACACAGCAGGAAAGTCAACAGAGCAATACTAGTCTCAGGAACACATACGAAGGGCAGTTGTAGGGGCTTAGGAGGTAAAGGTTCTGTGCCACCAAGCATAGTGACAGGAGTTCAATCCCAGGGACTCAGAGTGAAGGAGAGAAGAACCAACTCAGCCTCTTTCTCACAACCTTTCCCTCCCTCCCCCTCTCTCATACATACACATGCAAATAAGTAAATGCAATCTGAAAAACATTAAACAGCATATACTAAGTTTCTATTATATATATAATATATATGTAGTGTATTAGTATATATAACATGTACTACTTCTGTATATAAGAGAACTATAGGCCAAAAGATGATACGAGCTAAGGGAGTACAAATCTTACAAATGAAAAATAAAGATATTTGACAATATACATAGAGATACACAATAGCATAAAGGAACAGGAGTACAAATTTGAACCCTGAGAAGCAGTAGCATAAAGGATATGCTTACCACACTATAATAGGACTATCTCCTCATTGTCTGGGAGGATTTGCTCCAAACACCTTGGAAAACAAGCCATCATCATCTAATAAAGCTAACACTCCTGCTTAGTAATCCAGGTGGGAATAGATAGCAGAGAGTCAATTTACCCTGTGCTACAAGAATGGCCACAGTCCTGTCACTCATCTACAAGGACAAAGGCTGCTGTGTATATCCTGACTCTCTCCAGATCCTAAGATAAAAATTAATTAAGTTTATCTAGGAGAAGAAATAAACAGGAAAACACTCAGGGGCATGGGATGGGGAGAAGTTGTGGACAAGAAAGGAAAGATAAGAGGTCAGGGGTCAGGAATTAAACCACCTGCTGTGTGAGTGACTGAGGTGTCATTTCATGCAGGAACTATGGGAGCTGCAATGACCTATGGGAAATGTGGTTTTTACATATAACCCTCAAGAGTCACCTTCTGAGGGCTGCTCCCAGGACCGCTCTTTTGTAGTGTACGCTGGCAGAAGGGCTTTCTACAGCAGAATAGGGGGAAGCTGTACTCAGGCTCAGAAGCAGCCAGCAGCATCTGGAACTTGGTGAGAGCTAAGAGGATCTAAGATCCACCCCAGAACTCTAACCCAGATGCTCCCTGACTGGAAACAGATAAGCTGTAGCACCTTACACAACGCAATACTCCAGGGTAGTCAGAAGGTTTCTGAAGCTGTGTACCCTACTTAACACACAATGCTCATCTAGCAAAGGCATTGGAAAAAAAACAGCACAATTCCATTCACTTACATTTTTGGAATATGCAACATAAACCAACTATTACAGATATGCACGTGCAGCAACACTATGAAGGAATACCAAGAACAAGAAAAAAATGAAACAGGACAACACACTAAGAGAATGTGCCTATGCTATTATCACCAGAGCTGCATGTTTATTTTAAAGACACATTTTAATGGGAAGAAAAAACAAGTTTTATCAGAGGCAAGGTGTGGGAGGAATGACAGGAGATGAAAGAGAATACACAGACGGAGGGTTACAAGCAGGATCTTACTGATGTTTATTTCATAAACATATGCACACTTTCAGTATGAAATACTTCGTAAAAATTGTCAAAGGAAGGGCTGGAGAAAGGACTCTGGATAAGAGTGCATATGGCTCTAATACAGGAGCCAAATTCTGTTCCCAGCACCCACGTGGGGCAGCTCACAACCTCCTGGAACGCCAGCTCCAGGAAATCCTGCAGCTCTGGTCTCCTTGGATTCTGCACTCAAGCACACATGTCTCCACACACATAGACACATAACTAAAAATAATTTTTTTAAAAAAAATCCTTGAAATTAAAAAAAAGTCATCAAAGGATTCACAAGAATATCTGAGTAGAAGAATAAAGAAATTGCTTTTCTGTTCTTCTTCTTTGTATCCTCTGAATTATTAATTTCCTTATTGATTTTGAGATAACGTCTCTTTCTGAAGTCCAGGCTGTACTGGAACTCACAGTAGAGTCCAGGCTGGTCTCAAATCACGACCTTCCTGCCTCAGCCTCCTGAGTGAGGGATTATAGGCATACTACCATGCTCAGCTTTCTCTCCCGTACTTTCCACAGTACTTCTTTTATATTAATGAGACAGTTTAAAGCCAAAGGCATCCCCACAAGACCCCTTCCCTTCCACTCCTCCTTCTACCATGTGACATGCACAGCCAATCTAGAAAAAGTGGGAAATCAAAGCCACTTGATTCCCCATTGTAGCTATTAACTTACAGAATGATCCCTGGCTCACTAATTCAACTACACATTTACATTTGCCCACAGGCATTAACAGGGAGGGGGAAGGGAGGAAGTAGGCCAGTTCTAAAATAAATCATCTGGTGGGCAATTAAATACTTGATAAAAGTTGAAGGGAAAGAAAAAAACCACAACACTACAGGTTAAATCCTATTAAAAAAAGATTTCTAATGACTCTCTACCCTCTCATAAGAGACCCGGAGTTACATTCAGGGTGTATCAAACAGCAATTGAAATACAAATATTTAAACTATAATAAGAGACTGGAGGTGTTTATAATATCAATTTTTATTTTGAAAGGTAAATTGTAAGTGAGAAAGGCAACCTCATCGCCTCCTCTACTGTAGAATCTAGAAGGTGAAACTCCCAGATGCTTGGAGTAATCCAACTGTGTGTTGTGTTTAATGCCTTGTATATTTTGTAAACCCATAAAATTTCCTGCTGCTCTCAGAAGTCACATGTATCGCTCCATGGGCTCAGCAGTTGGGATGTAAACTTATCATCAGTAGTATCCTCCCAGTCAACATTAGCACAAGATAATGGTCCTTCAAGAGCTGCAGATTTCTGCTGTATCATGTCTTCCTCTAGAAGTGGACTGGTGGTGTGGTACCTATGATGGATTGGGGCAGTCTAATAGAAGAACTGTGTTTTGACTATGCACTAGTTAGCATACCCTCCTTCAGGACTTCAAAATCACTAAGGTTTATATATTCATAATCTGAAAGGCATAAGTGAACAGCCCTGAGGGCCCCAAGAAGACTTGAAACTGTTTGGGGGAAAATTCCTGCCCAGAGACAAGCAATAGACCGTGAATGTCTTTTGTGAGCCCAGAAAGCTTTGATTAAAGAGGGTAACTAGAAACTCCCACAACCCCAACAGCAGTATCTGCCTCTACAAGCTTCTTGCTGTGACCCTTGACAACACATTCCATTTTCCCTGTTCTTTTATGGTAACTTCGTATGACAAACATTGTACAGGAATGTCGTAGGCCTATAACATCTCTTAAGGGCTAAGCTTGACAAGAGGCTTTGCTCCAGGATATTTAAGGAAGGAAAAAGAAAAGGGAATCAAAATGCTAAGGCTGACATTGAGTCAATACACATAACTCATAAGCAGTCTCTCCATTGGGCTGAGGAGCCAATTTCTAAGAACTCCAGAAACACAAAGGCTGGAAGATGAAACATGATTTTTACCACCAACATAAACAGGGTGTTCTCCCAGAGTATCAGCATCGCTTTAAAACTTGGGTGCATGTATTGCTTTCTACTTAAAGAAAGAAAAATATTTCCTGCTTTTCAAATAGGAAGGCCAACTTCCAGGGAGCTAAGTACCATCATCCTGTTACTCAGGTAATGGCAAGGCACCACCCGAGTTCTGGGATCTGGTAACTCTAGTGGGAAACACCTTTGAGGCATTCATAAATGGTCGTTATCCATAAACAGGATACTGAAAATCAGAATCCCTGGATAATATGGATTTTTCACTTTTGTCTCCCTCACACTCTACCTCTGAATTCCCTTTCTAATAAAAGAAAATTGAATCAAAATCTGACAACAGAAGAGAATTACAATGGATTCTGTAAAAATGCACCTTGTCTGTCCCCCCTGCCCCCCAAAAATGGGTTTAAGATGAAATCTGTCTTTCAATTGAGAGAAGAGGCCAAGAGACAATAAAAAGATATAGGCTTAAATGTGGAAAAGTCTTTACATCATCATTTACTTTTCCATTTTAATTAAACGTGAATTCCAAATGACAGTAAGTTTATTAACCAGATAATTCTTTGTAAGTCACTGCTGAACAGATTCTAGAAGAGTTTTATGGTTTGTCAATATCAAATGGTGGCCAGTAATCTAAGAATTTAGTGAGCCAATAAAATGAAAGGCCCTGACAATACACCCACAGTCACTGAGAACTCCCTGGGGGACCAAGGTTACTTTCAACACTACCAGTTAAGGCAAAAGCTCCAGCATTGAATTTTCCATTTGTACCTCAGTTCCCCTGATCCCTCTTTCCGACTGACACCCCGTAACCTGTGTTCAGGCATGCATCTGAGCACTCTGTACTTGGAGAGATGGAATTCAGATTGCTTTCACAACAGGAAAATGTCTACACATCACGTACATGTACGAGCATATCAGAAGACTGAAACAAATCTCGAATCACCGAGATTTACTATTTACTTATGTGCTCTGTGTACTTCAAATAAGCATGTTTACTGCAGTTCTGTTTTCAAGGTGGTCTCCACCTGAAGACTCCAGCCTCTATGAAGACACAATGTAAAGATTCAAGACTCTCTGTGGTGACAAATGTCCCACTTAGGTCACCGGAGGATGAGCGTGTATGCAATGGTGTGCAGATGAAAAAAAGCTGGATACACAGCAAAATGTATTCAGGGAAATTCTCAAAAAGCAAACATGAGATAATTTGAAAATTCAGGACAATGCAAACCAGTATAAGGTCTCCTTGGGATACTTCATATTAAGGAACTGAAAACACATCAGAAGTATCCATATCCCTGAATAAAATCTAACTTAAGGTGGCAGACAGCTCTCAGTTTAAGAATAGCCATTCAAGATGCTAGGACAATAGTTAATTTTCTCTATCAGCATATTATTTTAATTCAATATTTATGGGGAAAAATGATATCGAGACAAGTAGCATAACTCAAACTTCTAATTCCTGAGACCAGGACGTTTTCTGTCAAACAGGAAAACAGCACCCCACAAGACTATTCTCTACAGTGAGCCTGAAACTCACTCGCCTCCTATATACTTTACCATGAAAAACCAGCATTGGAATGTGCACGCTCACCACGACATAAGCTTCTATATAGCACCAACATCCTTTCACATAATATGAGTGAGTGTGTATATATATATGCATGCATATAAAAAGCTGTTATAGCTACATTGTTTTGGGACCAAGATAAATACATCTGGTCTAAAGCCACCACAGGCCATGACAGAAAAACCAAATGCAGAGGACCTTGAGGGCTGAATAAACCCATTGTCCCTTTTCAAAGAAGAAAGCTATATTCACATGAAACCAGAGTAAAACATAGAATAGAATAAAGCCTGAAAATCCAGAAGCCAGTCAGAAATGACTGAAACTCACTCACATTTTTAGTGGACCGTTTCTGAGCTTTGTATTACACTTTGCTTCTATCACAAAATGAAAACATGGCGTTGATGGAAATGCCTGAAGATAGCAGTCAGAAAAACTGTTGTAAAAAAGACTAAGGATAGCACTCTGCTGTGAGAAAGACTGAGGATAACACTCTGCTGTAAGAAGGACTGAAGTTAGCACTCTGATGTAAAAAGGACTGAGGATAGCACTCTGCTGTAAAAAGGACTGAGGATAGCACTCTGCTGTAAGAAGGACTAAGGATAGCACTCTGCTGTAAGAAAGGATTGTTTGTTCTTTTTATTTTGTCCTGTTTAAACCCCTTCATATATTTAAAGACATAAAGAACGAACTGAAGAGGTCAACCTGCTAAGTATTTTTATCATTTTTAAGAATTATTTTTAGTTATATGCATGTGTCTGTATGAGAATATGCCATATGTGTGTGGGGGGTGGGGGGTCCTCAGAGGCCCAAGAGGGTATTGGATGCCCTGGAACTAGAGTTATGGGTGGTTCTGAGACACTTGGGTGCTGAAACCCAAGCCTGGGTCCTCTGGAAGAATGGGAAGCACTCAACCACTACCGAGCCATCTCTCCAGGTCCCAAGCACTTGATTTGATACTCTGCATAAAGATGTAAGTCAAAGCCAGGCATGGTGACACATACTTTTAATCTCAGCACTTGGAAAGCAGAGGCAGGCAGATCTCCAAATCAGAGGCCAGCCTGGTCTGCAGAGTGAGATCCAGGATAGCCAAGGTTATACAGAGAAAGAAGCTCTGTCTTGAAAAACAAACAAGATGAATCAAATTAGAATAATGTATACATATAATGCTTTATATAATTTATTAATCAACTACATATAAACTGCCTTATTTAACTCCTGTAAAGAACACATCAAGTCCATAACATAGATGAGAAGAGAAAAGCTCAAAGGAGATGATCTCTGTCATATCTTCCCAGTGGTCAACACCTGTTCACTACCCTCACACAGTTAGAGAAATTAATGCATCCCACACCCTGCGTAGATCTAAAAGTTAATTCTCCACCCTCTTATCCATCAAGGGAAGATTTTGGCACCACCAATGTACCTATCAGAGAGGAAACTGCAGAAGAAAACTATAACTGGTATAGGCTAGATTTGATCCGACTAATAATGACACTATCTAATTGTCCATTTTAAGGGAAAATCAGTGACTTCCGGGTTATCTCCTGAGGCTGAAGTAGCATTACTGATGACAGAAGTTGCCACAGAGCTAGTTTCCTCCCAGTACAGCAAGGCTTTCAGCGTGACATCCAGCACTTAGCCAAGGAGAAGACAGTATCCTTTCTAGGCCTGACTCCTACCACGGTTTTGAACACTGCTCCTTAACTCTGTGCCTAGTTCTTCAGCCCTCCCAAACAAACTCAGAACTTTGAAATATCCTGTCAGTGAATCCATCTTGTATTTAATCCAAGTTTGTTTCTGTTGCTTGTAATTAAGGACACTGATTCAAACATATACCAGGATTGTACCATATTCACTCTTAGGGGAATCTCTAAGCAAGTCCTAACAGATGCATTGGACTCAACAAAGGAAAACTTTGCAAAAAGAGAAACAGTACAGTGGGTGGCAAGCATTGCAGTGCAAAGGTCCTGAGACGGAAAAGCAGAACCACCTGGTCTTCTCCAAGAAGGGCATAGAGAAGAGCCTCGGGAAATGGGACAAAGAGAGAACAGATGCCAGTACACAGTACACTGGCCCAGCATATAACTAATTTGCTTTGCTTTATTAAACCAAGATAAAAGAAGACATAAGACACACACTTGAAATTTTACGATGAAACTTTAGGCTTAATGCCACAGCTCCAGGGCAAGCTTTCATATATGCAAAGACAATGAGTGCTCACAGATGTCTACAGATGTGCATGTTCATACGTGTGCACAAGTGTACACCTGGATGCATACTCGTATGTGTATGTGGACTCAAAAGACTGACATTGGATGGCTTTGATAATTGCTTCTCCCTTACACTGTTAATACTGGGTTCCTTACTGAACCTGGAGCTCACTCATTAAGCAAGACTAGCTGCCCGTGGAGTCTAAGAGGTCCTCCTGTCTCCTCAAAGGACTGGAATCACAGGTGCACACTGAGCCTGGGTTTTTACCTGGGCACCTCAGGACTCTGAGGTCTCAGGTCCTCACAGTAATATGACAAGTACTTTACCAACTAAGTTATTCCCAATCCAGCCTCCCTCCCCTATCCTCCAGCATGCCTTTTCATCTCCATATAGAAATGTCCCTAGGTCATCAAGTATCCAAGTAACATCTGAGGCATGAGAGACTTGGTAAGCACAGTGGCTTGGCGGTGAGACAACAGGTCAGAGCCCTCATGGGGAACTAACTCTGCACTCTTTGGGAAGTTACTTAGGTTACACACAGGGATCTTGGAGCTTCTACTGCCCTCCCCTCGTGAAACCACTATGTGGCTTAAGTGAACCAGGAGATATGCATGCCCCATATAGTAGGTTATTAATACAGAGTAATTGTGATGGTAATAAGTTATCATGGCTCCAGGGCAATCTCTTGAATGGTAAGTAGGAACGTCAGAATGCTCTTATTGTCACTATTCCTGGCTGCTTGTGTTAGGACCAAATACCTAACAATGCAGCTTCAGAGAAGGACTTGTTTCTGGAAACATTTTGAGGGTGAAGTCTACCACCCTTGGAAGGCTTGGCAGCAATGGCAGGTGGGCCAGGGTACCAACTCACACTGTAGCAGAAGCAGGGAAGGGAAGATCAGAGCTCAGATGGCTTTCTTCTTTTTCTTTTTGTTTCATCAAAAACCAAGCCCATGAAATAGAGCCCTTCACATTCAGGGTGGCCTTTTCTCCCTCTATAAACATTCTTATAGACACATCTAAGGTGTGGCTCATTAATGTTCTTTTAATCTAATCATGTTGATAACCGTTATTAACCATTGAAATTCCTAAATATGACCAGAACTAAATAAGGATGCTAAAAAGAGTTTTACCAAATAAAGAGTACTGGAATTTATCTTATTCCAGCTCTAAACTACTTCAAGGCAAACTGATGTTAATTCTGGGATCCTGTGTTTTCAGAGTCAAATGATTCATCATCTAGAAGACATAAATACATCTACTGTAGCAAAATAAATTACACTAACAAGTAAAGCATCGCTTTCAGCCCCTTTATCTCCTTTACCTCTGCATCTCTACAGAATCTAGGAGGTAGAACAATGTCATAAGATACAAGAAAACATGATTGTTAGAGCCAAGGAGATGCCTCACTAGGGGGACAATGTTTTTCAAGTAAGTCTGGTGACCTGAATTCAGAGCCTTGGCTGGACAATAGTGGTGCATGCCTTTAGTCAACAGTTGGGAGGCAAAGGAGGGCAAATTTCTGAGTTTGAGGTCAGCCTGGTCTACAGAACCAGTTCCAGAACAACCAGGACTATACAGAGAATTCTTGTCTCAAAAAAGAGCCTGGAAATGGCATAAAAAGCCAGATGTGGTTGTATACATCTGTAATCCCAACACTCCTACAGAAAAATGGGAAGCAAAGACAGAACAAGTAGAAGAAAGCTTCTGGACCAGCTAGCCTGAAGTTAACTGCTTAGGGTTAGAGACCTTGCCTCAGCAAGGTTTGGAAGGTAAAAAACCAACTCCTCAAAGTTGATCTCTAACCTCAACACACTGTGCATATGTACACACACACACACACACACACCACACACACACACACATTTAATTAAAAATAAAACCATTAATGGCTAGTTGAATCTATACACAATATACAAGTAGTAGATCACAGAGGATACAAATTTGAGCAGCCAAGGGTACAATTTACAGAGTACATGGTAAGAGAGCATACTCAATGCTTAGTCAGTAGACTAGCTCAGGTATTAAGAGCTGGGCAGTGGAAATGGGTACTGAAGAAAGATATCACACAGAGGATAGCAGTACTTAAGGAATCTTGACCACTACAATTCATCTTTATCAGCAACTAGTTAGTTATTTCTGAATCTGTTACGAATAACCTAAAAACCAGAAAGTGAACTATTGTTAGACACCAATCTATTTTGGCCAGCATATACAATAATATTCACAGTAAATAAATCAGACTAGCTATTGCTCAGTTCGCTGGGTTGGGTACTTTGCGAGCATACACAGGCTCTGGGCTTGGTCTCCAGCACTACATAAGTCAGATGTGATAGCTCATTCCTACAATCTCAAGCATGTTGAAGGTAGAGGCAGGAAGATCTTAAGTTCAAGCATGTCTTCATAGAAAGTTCAAGGACCATCTGGGCTGCATGAGACCTTGTCTGGGGGCTTAGGGACATATGACCATATGCTCAAGAGCACACATGAGTGCCATTATAAAGTTTGAAGCTTTCTTTCAGTACTGCATAATCTCACAAGACAGTACAGGGTGTTTCTAAAGCATTGCAATGAAACATCTTCTTTGTCCTTAGTGTTGAGATACACTATTCATTTCAATGGCAACACCAGACATTCATTGTTTGAAAGGCAACTTGACTTGCCTGAGCCATCCATACTACACATAAAAGTTCATCACATCAGAGAGAGAGAGAAAATTCCTCAATATTTCCACGACATTCCGCAGCCCACCTCAGGACAGCGTTTGACAACTGTCTCAGAGAAAAGAGAAAAGCAATCTTTACAGGAAGGCACTGGAAGGCATGACTTCCCAGACAGTACAACCCTCCGCAAGTGAAGAGAGCATTCGGTGAGGCTTTGAGTATCGATGTCACTTCACTTGAAGCAGAAGAAAATATTCGAAATGACAGCAATAAAGTCAGGCAAAGTGGGTGGGCCGTGCCTGTAATCTCAGAATTTAAGAAATGTCCATAGAGAGACAAAGACAGCCTTAGCTGTACAGCAAGTTCAAGGCTCATCTGGACCACATGAAATCCTGTCTCAAAGGAAGAGGCAGAGAAGGAGAGTATAGGAGGGAGGGAGGGAAATAAAAGAGTCAGGGAAGGAAGGAAGAAAGTTGTAAGATTTACTGAAAGAAAAAGAAGCACTTCCAAGACTGTCTAATCCCTTCAAAGGGTGCTGCAGTCCCCACAGACATTCAGATCTGAATGTGGTCATGGCCTGATTGTCCTTCGTGTTCTAATTTAGATTAATTGAGCATGCAAATGAATTTAAAGCATACTATCCCAGGGTGAACAAGATTGAAAAGAATGGGAGTTAGTCTATCAGAGAATCCTTGGGAGCCTTTGATCCTCAAACCCAAGGCACCAGAAAGAAGACTCAGGTGATGGAAACACATTTAGATTCTACCTTGGAAGGGTGCTGGCTAGGGAGAAGGAGACAGACCTTAAGTAAGCAGTGAATGCCTTAGTTCTAGTAGTCTCCTATGTCCACCACCTTGGGAGTCTCAACTTTAAAAAGGCAAAACAAACAAACAAACAACCTGAGGCTGGGTAGAGAGCTTGCTGTGTAAGAACAGCAAAAATTTGATCCTCAAAATCCATATAAAAAACCCAGGTATGGTGGCTCGTGTTTGTAATCCCAGAATAGGAGATATTCAGTCAGTCCAGTGGGGCTCTAGGTCTTGCTGGCCAGCTAGGCAGCTAGCCTAATTGTTTCAAAGATGGTTGACTTCTAGCTTTCATGCATACACATGTGCATCTGCAACACACACACACACATACACACACACACATACACACACACACATACATGCACGCGCACGCGCGCACACACGCGCGCACACACACACACACACACTTGTCTTCATGTAGGTAATCCCTAAGTTATATTTATCCTTACCTCTCACCCGTCACGTTGCGATTTTCTGATGCACTCATCAGAACTTTGACCTTCACTCCTTGTACACGGTATTTCTGTGAACATGTGTGTATATAAAGTCTCACAGGCGATCTAGGTATAATCTAAAATCAAATCTTATTCTAATGATTTAAAATTAGGTTAAACCTTCCTAACCAACCTAAAGCAGGAGAGCTACAAGCTACAGAACTACTATTCCTTCTGGATCGAAATCTCCATTACCACTGCTTTCAAATCTTAAGTATTCTTAACTTTCCAGGATTTCTTGGCATTAATACAGTTTTATTCTTCAAATACGTCAACCTCCTTATCTGCAGATCGACAACATCCATGGACAACATCCATGGGTCCACTTATTTCTAAAAATAACTTCATTTAAAATTTACTTTGTCAGTCGAGAGGGGTTGAGACAGAAGACATGAGGCTCAGAACTCAGGCTCTCGGAGACAGTTCCAGCCCCTACAATTGCTTCCTACTGACAGACTAACAGCACTACAGCCTAGGGAATTTAAATGACCGATTTACCCAGGGAAAGAGAGCTTATTTTTAGTGAGGGGGAAAAAATGTTGATTTAATTTATTTTACTGGCTGTGAATCTCCCTTGGAAAGGAGAAGTAGAGTTTGATTAATTAGATTAGCAAATGCAATAAAGTGTTTATTCACTTGGGTGAATCAAGGCTTTCCTGGACTTAGCTGAATTTTATTTTAGGTTTTCAAACCTGTCCAGTAGGTAGCAAGATGGAAGCCAAAAGCCCTTCCACACCACACTGCTTTCAAGTATCTTTTCATATGTTAATTTGATCTTTTTCCAAATCTGCAGGCAGACATATTTCACAGCCCCTCCCCCTCTCTCACAGGGGGAGGGGCAGCATATGGATGATACACACAGATGACAGGAAATTAACCACACTACTCATTACCATTTGCTATGCTTCTGGGTTTTAGCAGGTTTTTCCTTTCCTATTGACTTTCATTGCAAATTTTCTTTCTACCCAGCACAAAAGCTCCAAAGAAATTAGGTCAGCAATTTATAAGGTCATTAGAAAATACTTATTAGAACAAACCATTGCAGTTGTAGAAAAAAAAATAGTTGTTACCATCCTCCAATGGCTGCAACCCTTTCTTTCTTCCTTCTTTTCATGGCCTGTCTTCTTCAGGAAGTCCCTTTGATGTGTCTTGCTACACAAAACCATTCCCTGACTCATTTGTTACTGAGACTTTACCAGAGCAACAGCTGTTCAAACAACACACTTGCCTCTGAAAGTCTGGGAAAATTGGGGACAATAATCAAATTAAAATTCCAGGTCTACAATCTTTTGACAGAATGCAGACGGTTTTGATGTTTTATATTAAAGCACGTTACAATAAAAGGGATCCTGCAGCATCGTGTACTGGGCTCTCCCATTAATGAGCTGATGACACATCCACAAGGAGGAAAATCTGGTAATTCACCAAAAAAAATCAATCATTTTTCTAGAAATTTGTTTTTATCTTCTTTTTGTTATACTTTTTTAAAAAAAAATTTTTTGAAGACCCAAAAGAATGGAGCTTGAAATCCTAGCCATTGGGGACAATTGGATAGCATCATACTCAGAATAACAATATAAAATTGAAGTGCTGGCGACTGGGATACAAGCATCTTGGGTGGCTTCTGACAAACAGGAGGCCCCATTGATTTCAGCTGAAGGTAGAACTGAGTGCTTTTATCCAAAGGCTGTGAAAATCACCTTCTCCAAGAAAGGTTAACATCTCTGAAAAAAGCAGAAGATTACAGGATCACAGCTGCCTTCATGTTAATGAGGTACAGGCAACTGGCCTTGAGATTTGAAAGGAAAAAGGGAGAAATCACAATCAGAGCACATTCACCCTTATGAAAGTATTCCCTTTCTCCATCTGCAGCACATCCATATACTGACTGAGCTAAGCAGGGAATTTAAAGGTATCCGAGATCAAACAGCTTTAATGCTTTGAATTACTCTGAAAATAATGCCTTCCTCAGAATATAAGTATCATGTATGCCAGCTCAAAGAATAGCTTTCTCTTCTCACCTGTTCTCCAAGATCCCACCACTGCAGCTGGTCCCCTATCCTACTTAAACTCCAGCTCCCCAGCGGGTCTGACTAACCACTTCTACAGCTCCTGGTTGGGCTGCTTCCTCCAGGCCATGCAAGGCCAACGCTCCCGACTGTCCAGTTGTCTGTCTTTACGCACCAGTTTCATTAACCTTCCTAGAAGGCAGGACCACCCTGTGGTGGTTTGAATATGCTTGGCTCAGGGAGTGGCACTGTTAGATGGCCTTGTTGAGGAAAGTGTGTCACCATGGGGGTGGTCTTTGAGACCCCCCTTTTAGGTGCCTGGAAGCCAGTCTCCTCCTATATGCCTTAGGAACAAGATGTAGGACTCTCACTTGCCTGCCTGGACACTGCCATGCTTCCTGCCTTGATGATAATGGACTGAACATCTGAACCTGTAAGCCAGCCCCAATTAACTACTGTCCCTTATAAGACTTGCCTTGGTCATGGTGTCTCTTCACAGCAATGGAAACCCTAACTAAGACAGACCTATTCCAAAACCCTCTGGGCAATGCAAAGTAAGATCTGAGTCTTTGTGATATCCCCACCAACTGTCCACATTCCTGCCACACACTCCACACTACAGTCAGAATCCCAGATCTGTTCCTCTTATTAAAATACACACTCACACAGAAAAAAAACCATACATTACATACATACATACATACATACATACATACATACATACATACATACATACATATGCAAAACCCCTAAATTTTGGCAAGTACCCCTGGGATGCCTCCTGTATCTTCCTTGGACCTTCCTCCTTATCCTTCTTTGACTTGCCCTACATCAAATTTCGACTCAGAAAATGCACATTCCCCCAGGGCACCCTGTATTTACCTATTAGGGAGCATGCAACATCTTATACTCCAGTGCTAAAATCATTAGTCTCAGTCCATGACAAAGATTTTCTTTGGAAATGAGTTGACAATAGAGTTGCCTTTCATTTGAGAATGTTTCTGTAAATGTAAAACGGAAAAGGGGCACATAGTAGGTATCTAACAGATGTCTGATAGTACCAAAAACAAACAAAAAAAAATACACAGAGCAACAACTTCATCAGGACATTAAAATATCAAGTTTTCTTAACTAAAACTATTTGTCAGGCACAAAAAAGAAGGAAGCATGAAAGTCCCATACTTGTTGCACAAGTAAGTGCTGGGTCTGACTGAGTAGTTCCCAACCCACAAAGTGTGGTAGTTTTAAGAAAATAGTCCCATAGGCTCATAGGGACTGGTACTATTGGAAAGTATGGCCTTGTGGGAGGAAGTATGTCACTGGAAGCCAGCTTTGAGGTTTCAGAGTTCAATCCAGGCCCAGTGTCACTCTCTCCTCTTGGTGCCTTTGGTTCTGTATATAGAACTCTCAGCTATGGCTCCAGAACAATGTCTGCCCGAATGCCACCATGCTTGTCACCATGATGATGATGGGCTAAACCTCTGAACTGCATCGTCACAACAATAGAAACCTTAACTAAGAGAGTGACCTGCACACAGGATTCTGTTTACTGTTGCCCCCACCTTACTTATACAACCTACCATCCACTGTGCTCTCCAGGCACAGCCCATTAAGAAAGCACAGCACTGACATGCAGAGCACCAAGCATTTGACTCAGAGTCCCAAGTTGTCTACCCATGAGGCAGATGGCTCAGTGGGTAAAGCAGTTGCTATTCATGCATAAGGACCAGAGGTCAGATCTCCAGCACCCATATAAATACTATAGTCTGCCTGCAATTCCAGGACTGAGAAGGCAGAGACAATGGATGCCCATAATGAGCTGGCTAGCTAGACTATCTGTATAGGTGAGCTCTGTGTTCAACTAAAAGGACCTGCCTCCATGAATATGGTATAGGGAGATCACCTCAGGTCTCCAGAGTCACGCGCACACATATGGACACACATACAGACACAGACAGACAGACAGACAGACAGACACACACACACACACACACACACACACACACACACACACACTGGATGCTGAAAGGACAGACACCAGGTTTACCCTTAATGTTCTTAACTTCAAGAGAATCTTGCCACCCTGACAAGGACTCTGCTATTGTGTCAGTGACCCCTGGCCCTCCTCTGAATTGCAGTGTTTAAACTCGTTTGGTAATTTAAACAGGGGAGTGATTTCATCACTCCGCTGGCCCATTACAGCCTCTATTTACTATTTGCCCTGGGCTCCTGCCTCAGCAAGACCTAAGATCTGCGTTTTAGATACTGACTGTAAAACAAGCTGGTAGTGAGAACTTGCTTTCACCCATTTAAGTGCAGCTGGTACCCACAAGGGCAGAATCCAAACTACCTACAGCCTCTGTGACCAGGTCTCCAGTTGTTCCCTGTTCTTGGTGTCCCTGCTGGTATCCTAACATAGGACTCAGAGCTCCAAACTATCCCCTTGTGCCTCGATTGCACAGGCTCTTCCTTCTGCTTGGAATGTTGTCACTCCAGTCACATTCCTAGCCCTGTCCGGTGCCTAGCACCCCCTACTAGGACCTTAAGGGGCCTCCCCCTCACCCCACTCCCAGCAGAAGCAACTAGCTCCGCCCTTGTCCTTTGTGCTTCCTTTCCTTATCTTTCTAAAACCCCTGTGACAATCCAGAGACTATAATTACTACTCACTGTTTGTCAGTTGTGTGAGTGTGTGTGTAGGCCAAAGGTTGATATGTGTGCTCTTGAAGAGACCACAGGTTTATTCTGTTGTCTTCCTCCACTGCTTTCCACTTTATCAACTGAGGTAGGGTCTCTCCTTGAACCTGGAGCTCTCAGTCTCTCGATACCACACCTGCCTGACTTTTCTCAGGATGCTAAGGAGCCTGATCCTGGAGCTTAAAGGGCAAGTGCTTATCCACTAAGCCACGCCCCACACTTTTCCCCTGCTGAGAGCTCCCTCCAGGAACAGACAACCCCCACGTCTTATTCATATCCATATCCATATCTATTTTCTTGGTACACAAAGTCATACCTGGAACATCGTGATCGATGCATGCTTTAACGAAGGAATCTGCTTTCCTTTACCTCTGCACACATTTGAGGCCATATGAACCAAAGGTTCTACAAACTTGCTGTCTGCACTGAAGGTAGACCGCAAACCTAACAGGTAATACACCGAACCAGCTCAGTCTCTGAAGGTATAACCTTTAAGTTATTGTTCCAGCTTGATGAGGAGTTGGAAACAATCCAGAAAGAGAATGTTTGCAGATGTTACTCACACTATTTTGGCCTTTCAAACATTTGCTTAGCAACTATTTGCTGAATGCCAGCGGTAAGCACAGTTTGCCTTCTGTGTCCGTCTGCTTTTCGTTGCTGTAATTGAATACCATTGGCTGAAAACTTTACAGAGAACAGAAGTTCACTGGCTCATCATTCCAGAGGCCGGCGCCAATGTTTGCTGATGGCAAAGGCCCTTTCACAGGTGAGATACAGCAAGCGTGTTGCTCTCTCTTCTACTAAAAAAGCCTTTCAGTAATGCTGCCATGTGGGTCTATCCTCCTGACCTCATCCGACCCTAATCACCAGCCAAAGGGTGAGCCTTCACATACCACTAACTGGAGGGTGCTTCAGTTTGCTTTCTGTGGCTGTGGTTCCAGCCTACCAATGCAGAGAAGCCACTGCAGAAGAAACCTCAACCAAGTCACACCACATCCAAAGAGCAGAGGGAGAATGGAACCATGTGTACCTGTCAGTGCTCAGCTCACTTCCTCTGGCCTTATGCTTCTCAAGAGCCCCTACCCAGAAACCATGGCACTCACAGTGGGCAAGGTCTTCCCACACCAATTAAGGCAATCAAGAAAATCCCTACAGCCCAGCACTTGGGAGGCAGAGTCAGGCAGATCTCTGTAAGTCAGAGACCAGCCTGGGCAACAGAACAAATTCCACAATAGACAAGGCCACACAGAGAAACCCTGTCTTAAAAACACCAAAACGAAGAAAAGAAAGAAAGTCTCTCACAAACCAGCCTTACTAGACAATCCTTACTGAGATGAGATCCTCTCCCCAAATGAGTGCCCATGAGGACCCGGTGTAGCAAGTTGACAAGTAAAACTAACAATCACTTTCAGACCCTAGAAAAATGCCACCGAGTTGTATGTGAAGAAATTCCGGGTCTCACGCAAAGGGCCTTTCAGTCTAGTTAAAGTAAGGCATGACTTAGGATGGTTGTATGAGCTCTGCTAGAGGAAGAAGTCAGGTTCTGTGTTCTGTGTGCATGTACAGGTGGCTAATGTCATCCCAGGTGACTTTTGTTTTTCAGTCCAAGACTTGCACCTAGTTGCTCAGCTGCTGCTCTCCTTAACTGCAGTGCAGGGACTGGAGGGCTAGAGTGCCTGTACCTTGAGGGCCAAAGGCAGACAGGAGGCCTCAGGGGCTGCAGGTTTTCCTCTCAGGCTACAAAGTTTATTGTTGAGATGTCCTGAGGCACCCAGCAGGCTTCAAGAGGAAGTCCCACAGAAAACCCATCTCCTCCAAGAAGACGGCTCATGAGAGCTGGCCACCTTCATGCAGACCAAGGAGTTATCTCATACACGACTCCCTGAATACATCCTAATACATGCAGATACTGCCTTCAAGGGTCTGTGTTACATTTCACAGTGTGGGTGTAGCACTGTCTTCGCTGTATTTGTTAATGTAAATCCTTAGGTTTAGTTATGACCCAAAAGAAAGAAAGAAGAAAGAAAGAAAGGAGGGAGGGAGGGAGGGAGGGAGG
This sequence comes from Grammomys surdaster, assembly GCF_004785775.1. Taxonomy (NCBI): domain Eukaryota; kingdom Metazoa; phylum Chordata; class Mammalia; order Rodentia; family Muridae; genus Grammomys; species Grammomys surdaster. Next base: position 3,894,771 of record NW_021604699.1, on the reverse strand, counting down.
GAGGGAGGGAGGGAAAGAAGGAAGGAGGAAGTGGGAGAGGGAAACAGCAAGGGGAGGGGGGAGGAACGAGGGAGGAAGGAAGAGAAAGAAACAGAGAGTAAGGAGAGACAGAGAGATAGAGAGGCTGACTGACTCTGCCAGAGGCAGGAAAAATAGCTTAATAAAGTGCTTACTGCACTAACATGAGAATCCGCACTCAATTTCAGAACCCAACGCAGGACAGGGAGGGCATGATTATACTTGAAGCACAGGGGAACAGAGAAAGGCAGATCTTTGAGGCTCAGTGGCCAACCAGCCTAGGTGAATCAGCTAGTTCCAGGCCTGGTGAGAGATCTTGCCTAAAAAAAACAAAACAAAACAAAGTGAACGACACTTTCCCACTGCTGGTGTCTACTGAACATTCACACTAAAATGACTGACACACAGATACACAATTGTACCCACAGAAATGGCACACATACACAGATATAAAGTAAAAAAAAAAAAAAAAGTTATCATAGACATTCATTGTACTTAGTGTTGCTCTCGTCCTGTTTTTCACCCAGCCAACATCCACAACTTACATTCTCAAACTAAAATTGTCTCTGTCCTGTTTTACAGGGTGTAATCTCTCCCTCCCTCCCTCTCTCTCTCTCTCTCCCTCTCTCTCTCTCTCTCTCTCTCTCTCTCACACACACACACACACACACACACACACACACACACACACATGATTTCTTTTCCCTTACACATGAAATCTCAATACCTCTAGGGCATACAACTTCAAATATCCACCATCACACCACTTGGGGACTCACACCAAGAGCAGGTGTCCAAATCCATGTCTGTACAGAAGGACTGTTACTGTTTTTCAGAAGTTCCATGGATGAACCCATGGTGTAGAATTGCATGGGAAAAAAAAAACTTATCTTATACCTTTGTATACCTGCTTTCCCCTGTTGGGGTAGGTATCCATATGTCAAGAAATTTTCAAAAGCAGTAAGGTGTGGGGATACAGTTCTAAAACATCAGCACTTGACACAGGTCAGGAGGTTTGTTGTTGTTGTTTTAAAAAAAAATAAAACAACAACAACAACAAAAGCTCCCCCCCTTTAAAAAAAAAAAAAAGCTTTTGTGGGTGGTGGTACACTTGAGACAGCTCCAGGAAGGCTGTGTGCACACTTCAGAGACACCTGTAGTGGGTTGCTGCTGCCCACCCTGTGTGCGACACCCTGCACTCTATCACATATTCACCCAACCATCAGGCCCCATCTCTGGTACTCTGTGTCATGGTGACTTGACACTCAGAAATAAGCAACAGTATTTGACTCCTGTGGACTATAAATACCCCTCCCATCTTGCCTGTCACCTCCACTCTGGAAGCACTCATTGCATTACCTCAGTATTTCCCAGATCTCAAGCCACTAAAGAAAGTCAGTTCTGTTAGTATTCTGTCTAAACTCCACCTCCACAGTTATCTGGCAACAGCCAGGTATGCTCCTCCCCACAGTTACCTGGTAACAGCCAGGTAGGCCTGCCCACTATAAAAGGGGCTGCTCCCCCCTCCTCTCTCTCTTGCTTCTTTGTTCTCCTGTTCTCTTGCCTCCAGCTTCTCTCTGTCCCCTCCCCCCTCCCCCCTTCCCTTCCCCCTCTCTCCACGTGGTCATAGCCAGCCTCTACTCCTCTACCTCTACCTCTCTGGTCTCCCCCACCCCTGCCTCTGCTACCCTCCTGGCTCCCCTCCCCATGCCCTGAATAAACTCTATTCTATGCTATACTATTGTGTGGCTGGTCCCTCAGGGGGAAGAGATGCCTTGGCATGGGCCTGCTGATACATCCCGGACTTCCATCATTGGTCCCCTTTCCTTCAAGTTCTCCTGCTAGACAGAGAACTAGAAAGGTGACACCTTTAAGACAAAAGGGCTGTGCTTCCCAAGGTGGGTACCTATTTCAATCCCAGTCCTTGAAATACGGAGGCAGGAGGATGAGTAGTCTTGAGGCTAGCGTTGGCTACATGGTAAGTTTGAGGACAGCCTGGTCTACATGAAACAATGTCTTGAAGCAGACAGACAGACAGATGAGAGGAAGAAAGAAGAGAAGAAGGCAACTACATTTCACTCCAAAATTAAGTAAGGAAACTTCTGTCTAGCATTAGTTTGACTGCTTTTTTTTTTTTTAATGGAAGAAGATTGGAGGATTGTTTCAGGATATGTACATGGGTAGGCAGGTGTATAGGTCAGAGGTCAGCCTCAAGTGTCTTCCACCTGAGGTTTGTGTTTTGACTGAGTGTGAGCACAAGCACAGAGTGCCATGGTGAGCATGTGGAAGTCAAAGGACAACTTGACAAGTCAGCTGTCCCAGTCCACACTGTCCCTGTCCACTTTTATGGAGGCTCCAGGGATCACATTCAGGTGTTGCCAGATTGGCAAGTTAAGCCCCGTTGTCCTGTGAGCATCTTGTCAAACTCTGCTTTATTTTCTGAGACAGGGACAGTCACAGGAATGCCCTGTCTCTGCTTTTCTACCACAGAGATTACAAGCATGCACCACACCCCACTCAAGATTTAAAAGAACAAAAACCAAACAACCAAATGAACAAACAAGCACAGGCATGTGTTCTGGGATTTGAACTCACGTCTTCACGATTGTGCAGCAAGCATTTTACCAACTGAGCCATCTCCATGGGCCCTGGTTGCATTCTTAAATAAAGCACTTATGATTAAAATATGTTTTGCATATGCAGTATCGTGTCTATGGTATAGGGATGTCCCAGAGTGGAAACCTGTGTATGAAGATCCTACTTAAGATTTGTTGTGTACTGGAGAAAAATGCTTAACTTACCAACCCAAGAACCTGACTGTATGCTGGGCAAGATGGCATATGCCTTTCATCTCAGCGCTTGGGAAGCAGAGGCAGGCAGATCTCTGAGTTTGAGGTCAACCTGGTCTACAGAGTGAGTTCCGGGACAGTTAGGGCTACACAGAGAAACCCTATCTTAAAAACAAAAACAAAACCAGAAAGAAAGAAAGAAAGAAAGAAAGAAAGAAAGAAAGAAAGAAAGAGAAAGAAAGAGTGAGTTAAGGAGGGAGGAATAAAGGGGAAAGGGGAGGAGAAGGAGGAAGGCAGAAGGGGGAAGGGGGAAGGCAGAAAGAGAGGAGAGGAGGGGAGGAGGGAAGGAGGGGAGGAGGGGAGGAGGGGAGAAGGGGAGGAGAGAGGAGGAGAGGAGAGAGGAGAAGAGAGAAAGAGGAGGAGAGGCGAGAGAGAGGAGAGAGGAGAGAGGAGAGAGGAGAGAGGAGAGAGGACAGGAGAGAGAAAAAAAAAAAGAACCAGCCTGCAATCTGCCAGAACGAATACAGGAAATTTGTGCCTGGGGTCCATGCTTATAACCCCAGTGTTGGAGAGGCAAAGACAGGTGGACCCCTACTCACACAGGTGTACTTGGTCATACACACAAACACAAAAACTGTCTTGCATTTGTACCTAATATAACTGCTGGTGATGTGTTTGCTTTCATTATACCTGACAGCCACTCATTCATTCATTTGAGGAAGGTTAAGGATTGGGAGTCTCATGTAGCCCAGGTTAACCTCAGATTTACTATGGAGTCACAACTAAACTTAAACTTCTGATCCTCAACCTCCTAAGTGTGTACCCCTGTCCATCCATATTTCTAGCATGCCCTTGTGCTGATCCTGTGGTGCTGAGATTCCTCTGTGGCCTCATTGGGGTACCTCCTGCTTCCCACTGCTTTCTTCTCAACCACTTCATGTGGTACTCTCTGGGCTGCGTCATCTGGATCTGACACAGACTCTTTCAATCGCTGGTGAGGAGCAGCTGGTCCTCACAGCCTGCCTAAGAACACTTAAGGGTGCTTGATTTGAAAACTTCTTGCATCCAAGAATCTTTTAGGTCTCCAGCACCCCAAATTACTTGGATTCTGCTAATATCAGCGTGGTTCTGTCTGGGCCAGAAGTGTTCAATTTTCTCTGCCATTTACAACATTCACGTGCTTAAACAGCTTCTACACTTGACAATGATTGATGATCATCAACAACCTGAAATACTCCAGTGAGTGCTCATGTCACAGAGGGGACATGGCTTTCTGTCATTAGCTGAGTGGCATCTGTACACAATGCCACTGAAATACTGAGAAAACAGCTTCACTTATGTAGTGTGTGTGTATGGGTGGGCATGAAGGGACTCACACTCCACAGCATAGTGTGCAAGTTGGTGTGCAAGCTGGATGACAACTTGCAGGAACCGGTCCTCTCCTTCCACCATGTGGATCCCAGGGATCGAAGTCAAGCCATCAAGTCTAGCAGTAAGCTACTTCACCTGCTGAGCCCTGACTCTCTTAACCTCCATGAACCTCTGACTCCCCTGTAAAATGAGGTGAAATTTACTTTTCCCACAAGTAAAGACAAGCATGTGTAATCCTCAGTTATGACCAGGCTGCCCCCAAAGCACTCCAGAGAGCTGGATATTTATTTATTCAGAGAAGAAAGTCTTAATTATCTAAGATAGGGGTGAATATTAGCATGAAACTATTGAGTCTTTTTTTTTAAAGGTGTTGAAATAATTTACATTTTTAAAAGCCAGCAAGCACTCACATTTAAAAATACCAAGGGCATATTGTGAAAAGCTTTGGGTCTTCAGGAACACTAAACTTTTATCTGTTTCTCTTTTCCCCATTGTGTCCCCCCTCCTTCCTCTGTAAATGAACACAGACATGAGAGAAATGTTTCAGAAATGCTAGACTGAAAGACAACAACAAATGAAAAGGAGGATACACGAGATCCTGGGGCAAAGTGCACACTACACTCAAGCTCTGGGAAAGATTGTTTAAAGATGCAAAACGTGACAGCCACACCGGAGACACACATGTGGTGTTAAAATATCAGGATCCCATTGTGCCGTTCTTGGTACACCACACAGATCCAAAAGGCTGACATGTTCAATATAACACATGGACCTCCACTGTGTCCACAACGCCTCAGGGTATTCTGGGCACCAGGATTGACTACAGAAATGGAAATAAATACAACAACAAAAGCCCACTATCTATCCAGGCTTGGCCTGGTCAATGTAAATGAGTAAATAAAAATTTAAAAGATTGTCTTATTAATATCAAATCTGTTCTGAAATGACTACAGACTGCTTTAGCCTATTCAGCAGGATTTCTCACAATGCTACAATGTGCAAGATTTGTCCTTGTCCAACACAAACAATGAAGAAACTCAGCCCAGTGCAAAAGCCCCAGGAGAAACAATCTGCAATTTAATTAGTGAATAATTGAAGCCATTTAAATACAATTCCAGGCATTTTTTAAAGTAATATTTGAAGAGACATCTGCTGCATCTATGTGTTTAGGCAGAGGACAAGAATGTGGATCTGAGGAGATGCCCACAGTGATGAACAAGACTGACTGTGGTCAGGACAAGACCCGGAATTTAGAACAAAACTCCAGGAATCCTCCCTGTTGACATTTGCTCCGGATCCACAAAACCAAGAGATGACACAGGATAGATAGGCAGACAGGCAGGCAGGCAGGCTGACAGACAGGCAACACAACCCAGTGTTCAGTCTTTGAGCACAGTGTAACAGTATAAAAGGGTATGATTTAAAGTCACAGCACTAAGTTGATAGCCTTGGCCCCTTAGCTCCACTTTTTTCTATCACCACCTCGGTTTCGCTACAAAATGGGAATGCCTCACGTAAGCTTCAGATATTAAAAGACAATCTTTACAATCAAAGGACAGTATAAAAGGTACTAGAAAAAAAATAGAAATATTGAAGAAACGGAGACGATCCGTCGAAGTGCTGACATGTCTCCATCACGCCTTCTACCTTGAGAATCTTATTATTTTCCACTCAGAGATTTCTTTATATATGTAAAATATCTCATCATTGCAGGCTTTCAATTGGGTGAAATGAAACGCAGAGGTGCGCAATGGCGATGACTCTGGGAGGGTGTGAATTTACTTAACGCCACTGAACTGGTCTCTTAAAACCAGTTAAGGCGAGCAGAGGTGTTGATGGTAGAGCAGTCAATGGTACAGCTGCCCTCCAGCTGGTAAGACACCAAACTTCATATCCATGTGCATAGAATAACAACTTTTTAAAATTATTTAGGGGCATGATAAAAATCCCTGGTACCACCACACAGTAAGCTGAAAAAGCCAGGCACAAGGGACTGAGGAAAGCAAACCTGGCACACAGTACTAGCACACTGCCAAAGCACACACCAACTCTAGGGCTCTGCCAAACCTCCCCAAAAAAGGAGAAAAAAAAAAAGTCTTATTTCCTTAACCTTTGTTAACTGGAAACAAAGTGGACTAGAAAATAAAAGTATCTCAGTTAGGCGCAGTGGCTTATCCTTGTAATCTCAGCCCACCAGTGCCAGGGGGCCTCTAGTCTTAGGCCAGCTCAAGCTACAGTGTGAGTCCTTAGTCCTGACTCAGATTAGTATATAAATAAGTAAGAGTTGGGGGGTGTGGCTCAGTCGATAAGAGTGCTCACTTAGCATGCATAAGGCCCTAGATTCAATCTCTAGCATCAAATAAACCAGGTGTGGTGATACATGGCTGTTTCCTGGAGGTGGTGACTAGATTATTAGTCAAGGTGCTCCTCAGCTATATATAGTTTAAGGCCAGCTTGGGCTATATGACGTCCTGCCTTAATTTTTAAAAAACCAGTTAACTAACTAATAATTAATTGCTTAAAGGTACTTGTATCAAGTCCTCAAACTCCTAGGCTTTGTACACTTTGAGAAACTCCAATGTCATCTGTGCTGAGTCCCAATTAATACAAACTCTTCAGCTAATACTGTGGTTCACACTTGAAGGTGGTCTGTCTGCAAAACAGCTACAGCAAATAAATGAGTTAAAGATAAGAACCCCAAAAAACGAGATCAAGAATTCACACCCCAAGGCATACACTTAAGAAGGCTGTGCTCCTCCTGTCTTCCATGTGACTGGAGCTGCGTTGCGTGGATTGCCACGGGTAAGAAGCAGAAGTAACTGTGGGAATCAGGAGTGTCACGGCTGAGCTCTCTGCTGAGTGACAGGCACCCAAACAGACGCTGTTCCCTACAGTGTCTGGGTACAATGTGCCAATGAATGGATGGGGATAGATGACAAGGACATCCCTTTTTGGATGTCGCCTTATGTGATGTAGTTTTCTATCCTAAGGGTTTGTCGGGGACATCTAATAACACAATGTGTTGGCCTATCCCCTATGCCTTAGGTAAAGTAGCTAGGATGTAAGGGTCTAGTTAAGAGTCTAGACAATTGAGGCTTGGCACTAAGAGCTGACACTAATACCATGGAAATTCACCTGTCCAGAGGTTCCATCAGGAGAAGGCTAAGCCAAGGTCAGTTCAGCTCTGTAGCTGCAGGGAAACACACAGCACTGGATCTCAGAACCTCAATAGCTAAGTAAAGGAGCCTGGACCAAAACTGCATCTGATGCTGGTATCTCCAGTCTAAACCATCTTTTATCTTCGGAATGCAGACCATCATGGAATAGATTCAAGGTTATCAAGTGAGAAAAGGCAGGGAAATTTTGTGAAGATTCAAAGTACAACACAGTTTAACAGCACATTTCCTGAGGACCTCTGTTGTCAAAGTAAGGTTAATAATAATATTGTAAAAATAACTTGATCCAGTTCAAAGTGGGCACTTCATGGCAATGACAAACACTGACAAATCCTTCCCAATAAAATCGTTAACTGATCATCTTTAAAGTTACTGTTAAATAGATCCATTCATCTTAAACTCTTATGGAAGCTTCCTAGCTTTATACTTATTTATGCAAAATTTCAAACTCCAAAAGGCACTGGAAAGGGCTCTATAGAAAATGTATGTCAGAGCTGGAGAGATGGCTCAGTGGTTAAGAGCACAGTGACTGCTTTTCCAAAGGTCCTGAGTTCAACTCCCAGCAACTATATGGTGGCTCACAGCTATCTGTAATGGGATCCAGTACCCTATTCTGGTGAGTCTGAAGACAGTGACAGTATGCACACATGCATTAAACAAACAAACAAACAAAACAAGCCTTGTGCATCTATGTTGATGCTGAGACCTAATCCCACACACTATCACTGGCCTCCAGACCAAAGACATTATTTTGGCAGGATTAAAATACCATGTCAACGACTATGATGGTTAATAGTCATCATCAACTTGCTGGATTAAAATCACCTATAAGATTGATGAGGCAGGCCTCTGGGTATTATCAATGAGGCCAGTTCCAGAAAGGGTTAACCAAGGATGGACAGCACCACCTGATGGGTGGGGGCTGGACAGAATAAAAGTGTCTGAAAAGCAGAGGAAAACAGCTACTGCTCGAAATCCCTGTCTCTCTGCTTCCTGCTTGACCAGCAAATAAGCAGTCATCCTCCACCTAAAGCGCCCCCCCCCCCCATTGCCATGTTTTGCTCAAACACATGGGACCAAGCAACCAAAGAACAGACTGAACCCTCCAAAGCCACAAGGCAAAATAAATTCTTCCCCTCTTGAGTTGTTTCTGTCAGATATTTTCATGATGGCGAGAAAACGCTAACTAACCAGTAACTATGTGCTCACAAGTTGCAAATTTCTACATCCATCATTCGTAGGAATGTTCAACATTTCAGGAAACACTCCAATGGCACAGTCCTGAAACTCTTGCCCCAGCTCTCTACACAAAACCTCTAAGAATGCTTATCACAAGGATAGGAAGAGAGCTCAGTGGGTACAGCATATGCAGCTAGGTACCAGATGAGTTCAGCTCCCCAGTGTCCATGTAAGGCCCTGGGTAAGGCCGCATACTCCGGTCATCCAATGTTGAGAGGGAAAGGGGAGAGACAGGGAGATCGCTAGGGCTTGTTGACCGAAGAGTCTAGCTGAGAAGATCTCCAGGTCTCAAAGATGATGGTAGTGATGATGGAGAGAAGAAGATACTGAAGTCAACCTCTAGCCTCCATAAGAGCACACACAAGTGAGTACACATGTATAAACAGGCATATGCCACACACACACACACAAACCTATCAACAAGGAAAAAAAAATCTTGTCTTGAAAGACATAGGTATGAAGAAGGCAGGACCATAACCCAAAGACTATGTCACCCTTTCGCTCATTGTGGGTAGGTTCAGAAACAGCACTCTGTAATTATCTCCTGAGTGACTGTGAGAAATGGGAGGCAAAGGTCTTTGCAAAGCTTCATGGGCATCACCTGAGAAAACATGCTTTATAACCCCACAGAAATGGACAGCCTGCCCAGATGGTGACCCAAATTCCCAGCCCTCTAGTTCCCCTTTAATTACCATACCTGAAAGCATCTGGCAGAGTGCTTCCAAAGCCTCAGAATGCAGTTCTTACCAGTAAAGCCACAAGCTCATTCCAGCTAACCACATGCAAAGGGAAGACTGGCCACGCTGGAGAGATGGCTCAGTGGTTAAGAGGACCTACTGCTCTTCCAGAGGTTCAGCACCCATGCTGGGCAGCTCACAACCACCTGTAACACCGTAATGCCAACTCTAGGAGCTGCATATCACCCTCTGGCCTCCGCAGGCACATGCACACACATAGCATACATACACACACATATACACACACATACATAAAAATAAAACTCAATCTTTTTAAAGGGCATGGTGACAGCATCAAGATGAGAGACCTTATGTAAAGCCTTTTGTGAACATTCTGTTCGTCTTAGGTCTCTAGCTATTCATCTTGGTCCCTAACTTCTAAAGATGCAATCAAAGCAAATTACTCTCCTCCATCCCCATGCTCTGGCATGGATGAACATCCTTCTATTGCTTAGAAGACTGATGAGTCTCCAAAACAGAAAGAGAGAATGTGTTTAGTAAATGCATTGCCAGACATCACAAACTGGGTTTATGACAATGTAGACTCAATGCCCTACAATTTCAGGTGCAAATGGGGCCCTGGGAGTTTCCAAGAAGCCCAACAAGGGAATGGGTAAATCCAGTATCAGACTTAAGATACCTGAATCCCAGCTATAACTGACGACAAAGAGATGTTTGGAATAGCATGAGACAGGGAAGGAAATCTACTGTCCCTGGTCCAGTCCCACCATTCTCCAAGTCCTGTGGGAGACTTCTAGGAAAATGTCCATCTTCAAATGACAGTTATAAGAATTCAGGCTGTTTAGAGCATGGCTCTCATGTCTTTGAAATTCTTTAGGGAGTATCTTTCAACTGTGCTCCTCAGTAGAAGACTATTTGCCTGTCAAAATGAAATATCCCTTTGTAGAGACTATGGCTTCATCCCAAGAAGGCTATCCAAACAGGTAGATCCCTTTGGAAATGAAAAGGATCACAAGGCCATACCAATCAGACCAGAGGACAGCATCTCTGTAGATGCTAGAGGGAGGTTTCTTACCCAAAGATGGACCTGGACTACTCAGGGTCCTGCAACTGAGAGGCTGTTCCCAGATAACAAACATAAAACACTGAGGATACAGCTCAGTGCTTGCCTTGAATGGGAAAACTCTAGGTTTGATTCTCAGCACTGAGGAGGAGGAGGAGGAGGCGGTGGCGGCAGCGGTGGTGGAGGAGAAGGAGGAGGAGGAAGAAGAGGAAGAGGAGGGTGGAGATGGGGAAAGTAGAGGGAGGAAGGAGGAGGAGGAGAAGAAACAGAGACAAGTAAGTCCCTGCTTAATCTACTGATGAACACCAGTGGTTCTCAGTCGATGAGTTGCAACCCCTTTGGGGTTGGATAACCCTTTCACAGGGGTTACCTAAGACCATTAGAAAACACAGTTATTTATATTATGATTCATAGCAGTAGCAAAGTCATAGTTATGGAGTAGTAACAAAAATAATTTTATGGTTGTGGTCACCACAACATACCGAACTGTATTAAAGAGTTACAGCATTAGCAAGGTTGAGAACCACTGTTCTATACAAACAAAACCCATGATACTCTACTAGCTAAACCGAAACATGAAGCAGCAATCTGGAACTAGACCACTGACTCAGTTCTTCATCATCTGGGGAGAAGTCAGAGCCTCATCTTAATAACCTGTTGAAAAGCATGGCTCTGCTGCCCAGCAGAAGAGATTCACCATGATATTTTATACACAGTTTCACGGTGCTAGTGGATCACGGAAAGCCTGTGTTCTTTCCTTCAGTGCATACACTCCAAAATAAAAACAGATGGGCCATGTGTAGCATGTACTTGTTTCTGGTCTATACAACTTATAAATATTTCTTGATGAATGGACTCTTAGGAGCCTGGATTTACTTCCAGGGCCTCACGGTGGCGGGAAACCTGACCTCTGTGTCTACAGGCATCAGGCACAGCCTGGGAGCATGACCTAAAATAAAATCTTGCAGATAAAATCTGGGCCTCTGGAGTCCAAAAAAGAGTCCTATCTCCTGACCTCTGCCCTGTAATTCCCTACTGCTGCCCCATACCTTTAAGGGTTACGTAAATACTATGGCCTCAAATTTAGAAATCTTTTGAGAAACTAGGGAAAAGCTCTCCACCTAAGCTCAGTCTGGACTGATAACAGAAAGAATGTCCCTTTTGAAGGCAAGGCAGAGTGGGGCAGTAAAGCCGGATAGTGAGCTTAGAAAGGACTAGGAGTTGCAGGCAGGTAACGGCAAATGGGCAGGAAACCACATGCAGACACAAAAGCTGATGAGTTTGCCTATCCTAACAGAAAGAAAGAATTGGTATGTAGAGTGTCAGTGGGCTACTTTATGAGCCAGTGCATTTCAGATTGACCTAGGAACTCAATCTCACTCGTGTCAGTTTTTTCTGTAGATAAAACAAAACACTCAAGACTGAATGGTGTGTGGTCAACAGTAACTTTTTGACTCACAAGTCTGCAGGGCGAGGAGTCCAGGAGCATGTCATGAGCCAGTGTTCCACATCACAACAGGATGGACACCACTGCAAGATGAAGCCAGTGTACAGCACAGAGCAGACTTCCATAACAAGACCACTCCCATTTTGGGGACCCAAAGATCTTTTGGTCATCTACAAATGGTCTAATCCATTCATGAAGGAGAGCTCTCAGGAATCAATCACTAACAGAAGATACTGTCTCAAAACACTGCTGCACTGGAGACCAAATTTCCCACACGTGAGTTTTTAGGAGTCACGTTTCGACCACAGCACCACTTTACATCAGAACAGAGGCTCAGGAACACACTAGGAAGCTGCCAGTACACAAAGATTAAAACCATACTGAAGGGGACTGGCAAAATGGCTTAGCAGATAAAAGAGCTTCCTGCCAAGCCTAGCAACCTGAGTTTGAACTCTTAGACCCCTAAGGCAGGAGAGAATTGACTCTTTCAAGTGGTCCTCTGACATTCATATGAATATACATATGTTCAGAAGGAAGGAAAGAAGGAAGGAAGGAAGGAAGGAAGGAAGGAAGGAAGGAAGGAAGGAAGGAAGGAAGGAAGGACCAACAAAAAAACAAACAACAACAACAAACAGCGTACATAAACCAGATGCTTTAATCCCACCACTAAGTAGTAGGCAGAGGCAGGCAGATCTATGTGAGTTTAAGGACAGCCTGATCCACAGAATGAGTTCAGGACAGCCAAGGCTACACAGAGAAATCCTGTCTCAAAAATCCAAAACAAAACAGCACACAATCTGAAACCAGGCCTGGTGGCACTTGCCTTTAGTTCCAGCTCCTCTAGAGGCTAAGCTGGAAGGATCAAGAGTAAGGACAGTAGTTCAAAATTCAAGGTCAGAATGGGAAACAAAGTTTTTATTTATCAATCCCCTGTTTCAAAATAAAAAAGAAGAAAATGCCTGGGATATAACTCAGTGGACCAGTGCTGGCCTATCATGTGCAAGGCTCTCAATCAATCCCCAGCAGCAGGGGAGAAATCTAATTGAAATGTAAACACAAAACAAAAAAAAATGTCCTAGAATCAGTAAATAAACCCAAGAGCTGCCATGTATGAACAGCACTAATTTAAAGAAAATGGGAAATGCAAATAAAGATATAAATAACTATGTGCTGAATCATTATTAAGCAAACTAAGATTAATATACAATTCTACAATAAAATGTTAATTTAGAAACTTGGTGTTTGTCGTTTTGTTTTTCAAAACAGGGTTTCTCTGTGTAGCCCTGGCTGTGTGTATGTGTGAACACTCCCACACGTGGATGCACATGAGTAAATATATAAAGGAACATCCACAAAAAGACTCAGTATGTATATATGTCAGAGGTTTTATAGCCCATTATTTCAAGTTTTAAAGACCAGCAAATTTCATGCTGTTACCAACTGCTGCAGATAATTTAAAACTGAAATGCAAACTTCTAGAAGGACACAATATAATTTATTCCTCCCCAGAAAAGCAATATAAAACAAAAGCACAACTGAACTTCACTCTGGATAATCATGGTAGGTGGAGGGGGCGGGGCTGAGACCGTAGAGAGATTTGCTGTAGGTGCACATGTGCTATTGCATGCTTTGGGATTCCATTCCATTCAGTTCATTGCTGCTCTGTTCCATCTGCTTACTTTTATCCTGGAGAGTATAGAAGGGTAAGACTGTGTCTTTGTCCCCAAGTTGCCTGGTAACCAGCATTTAAGTTGAGATTACGAGAAGGTCTTTTTAAAAGTACACACAAACATACATACATATACACACACCTATATATGCACGTGTGTGCTTATATATACAAAACTTTTTAAAGTATGTGTGTAACACACATACACACACACACACCAAGTCACTATCTGTACATCTTAAGCTCTCCTAAGTCTGCCTCTTTCTTTACTGTAGTTGAGATATTCGGATTAACTAGGCACATTCAGTATCATACACCATACACAGCAGCTTCACTGCTGCATATTGCCCTACTTTTGTAAGTCTGGAACATGCATTTGGTCCCAAAGCCTTTGATAAAATGCTCTGCCACGATTCAATATTTTAAATGTAAATAAACCACTGCATCATGTATTGATTTTATTTCAGATACCACTTCTCTGATACCTTAAGAAGAATAAAGTCTATATTACATGTCATTCTCTTAAAGATCATTTTCTTGGAGAGGAAAACGTAGTCAAAAGTGTGATGGATTTTATTCTGATGGATGGGAGGGACTCACAGGGTAGCAACTGCTGTCACCAATCAACACAGCCCAAGCCTGAGGAGTGAAAGGCACAAGAAGTGCACAGTGTATCTCGCCATTCTGTGATCCTAACAAGGTGTGAATTGGCAGAGAGCGCCAGGCTGAAAAAAAATAACCCTGTGACTCATAACCTGGTGTCTGTCTCCTTTTGGTATCTTAAAGTTTAGATTCCATAAATACTCTGAATTCTAGTTTCTCCGTGCCAGGATTACTTAATTTTAAGCTACAAACACCATCAGTGCCTCTTCTGATTCTACGGGTTAGAAAACTTACGGCCCAAGAGAGTACCAATTTCTTCAATAGACTGCTAGCAGATCCCCGAGACACAATTTGTCATGGCTATGACAGCACCTAGAACTTTTTATGTCCTTCAAGTGGTCTTCTGCAGCAGACCCACAGGAGGCAAGCAACTGATAAAAAGACCCACAAATCCTTCTGCTTCAGAACAGAGCCACCCCCACACAACAGGCAAGATCTGGACCCTCACTTTAGATTCAGAATTATTTGGGGTTTAAGCCAGGAAAAAAAAAGACTTTCACTCCCATTCTTTATGGGTTTCTGGGGGGCCAACACAGGGGTGGTAATCACTGAAGGGTTGTCAGCAGTTCTGTTTCCAATGCAGGCAGGAAGCAGGGTGGCAGTTGGAAGAAAGGAAGACTGGGGGTGAGCAGAAACTTCCCATGGTATCTGGAGAGATGAACAAGCTGTTCTCTCAGCATTTCTTTTGGACCCAAGTGATTTGGTTCCTGGGTTCCTAGAGAATGTGTGCCCTCCATGAGGAAGTCTCGACCTGCTTGGTAGAGCCCACTACTCAACTGGCATGTTAAAAACGAATGGTAGCTGTACTGCCTACATTTCTATTCTACCTATTAGAAAACTGCAGACAAGGGCTCAACAATTATTTGAGTTAATATTATTTTATTATTGCAGTTGTGGTTGTTAGGAATGTAGGGCTTTAACACCTGACACTAATTGAACAGGAACGTCAACTGGTATAGCCACTGTGGAAATCAGGATGGAGCTTCCACAAGACTGCAAACAGAGCTACCATAGGATCTGGCTACTCCACCTCTGGGTGTATATTCAAAGGAATCTTCTATCAGGACACTTGTATCTTCATGTTTATTGCAACACTATTCACAAGAGGCAAGATCAGGAACCAGCCTACATGCTGATTGATGGATATATATGCGCAATGGAATTTTATTCAATTGTAAAGAAACAAAATGAAACTGTATCATTTACAGAACTGGAGATCATCATGTAACAAAAATATGCCAGACCCAGAAAGACGAGGGGGGTACATTCTCATATGTGCAGAATCTAGAGTTTTGTGTGTTGGGTGTGTGTGTGTGTGTACGTGTACGTGTACGTGTGTGTGTAGAAAGGTCACTAGAATATGGGAGGAAAATGACTAAATGGAGGAAAAAGAGGGAACAAAGGAGACTAACAGAGAAAGATAAGATATAACACTTTCATGTACATAATCTATATTTAAGTATATACATACATATGATATGAATGCAAAGAACAAACTATTTAGGAAGAACAAGGGGATGACCAAGAAAGTGGCATGTGGGGGATAGGAGCAAGATGCATATACATAACTTAAAAGCTTAGGTAAAAAAAGGAAAATTGAAAACAAAAGCTATGAGCCAAAGCTTGAGCAAGCCTATCAGAATGCCAACAGCTTGACTAGGTTTCCTGTATTACTGCTAATATTTGCATGGAATTCAGAGAATGGTGAATTAGAAAAACAAAATGGAAGAAGCTTATCTGGAAATGCTATTCTGTGCTCTATAAGAATATTTAAGTTGTGTCTTTTCAGTACATCTCCCTAAAACTAATAATAGATAATATTTAAATTTAGTAACTTAATAGTAAATTACCCTAAAATATTATTAATACAAATTTATACCCATTCAAATATATACATACATACACCAAAAGTATTAGGTGGAGCTTTATGGAAATTATTGTAGTTTTGTCATGAAAAGAGTGAGAAATAGCTTTGTCATCATTGAATAAAATCTGTGTCGTAGATTTTCACCCTAGATTCCTCTGCTGTTTCTCACACTGTGGCCTTCCATTCTCCATTACTGAAGTGTGTGAGGAAATACAATTTCTGTCAACTTTTGTCAGAATGTAAGATCTGCTGACCCTTGAGCCTGCTATACTGAGTCTGCGACACTTGCTGATAAAGTTTTCAGTCATCCTAATTATCTATTGTATTTAGGTACCAACTCAAAAATGCTCTGTGGTAAGATCTGCCCATTATGTAAGCTGTTGTCACAATAAGGAAGAAGAGTGTGAAGATGTATGAAGAGAAAATGATAAAGAAACAGATGAAGGGAGGAACTGATAATCTCAAGAGACAATAGAGGAAGAAGGAGGAAAAAACTGGTCCAAACTCAGCTACAGCATGTCAGCCAGGAAGCTGATCCCAGGAAAGAGAAATGTCAACAGTGGAAAGCAGACAAGAATAAATAAGCACAGGTGAGTGGGACCATACAGTTCAAACGAGAGGGAGGTACTCACAGCCAAGCTCTTTGGCTTATTGGAGTAAGTGAACACGAGGGATACCAGCCCCAAATCCCTACCAAACATCTCAGAGATTTCCTTTAGGGTTGGATACAAAACTGAGCAATAGTCATAAACAACAACAACAAAAAACCCAGCTGGCTATGGTAAAGCAGCATCCATGTGCCTGTGGCATTTGTTGTTTATATGTACTAACTCATCTGAAACCCACAGCAACCCAAGAGAGAGTATATGGTTTCAGTGCAAAATGTCCCCTACAGGCTCATGTACTTAAATAATTGGTCCCCAGGTGATGGTCCTGTTTGGGGGACATTGTGGACCATTTGGGAAGGTGTGGTCTAGTTGGAAGAAATGGCTATGGCAGTGCACCTTGTGGGTGATAGTCCACATCCCTTCGTTATCTTAACTTCCTGATCCACCCAGATGTAAGCAAGTCCCTGCAACCATGATGAGCTGTCTCAAACTGTGAGCCAAAATAAACCCTTCCTCCCTTAAGCTGTTTCTTACTAGACACATGGCCATACCAAAAAAAAAAAGTATCTAAGGAAGAAGATAGGTATGAAGATGGCTGTCACCATTTTGGAAAGATGGCTCCCAAAGCTTTAGAGAATAAAATGACTGTCAAAAGCCAAACAGCTGGTAAGGATTTTTAAACTGTTCCAACTGCAGCACTGTGGGTGAGCTAGATGTGGAAACACAGTGGTTTTTTCCTTTTTATTACACAGTGGAAAAGCCATTGCATTAGGCTAAGAGGACTCACCTCCTGTACAGAGATGGCACAAAGGTTGTTAACCAGTGGGCACCCCTTTAGCCCTTGCACTACTGCATTAGCTGAAGAACTAAAAACCACATATGAAAGCCACTCTTGGGAAGACTAGACAGCCAATGAGAAAAGTCGATGCTAACCAGTATGCTAAGAAAAATGTCTAAAATGGACTGTGTAATCTTGCATGGCAAGTTACTATACGAGGCTGACCACTGGACCCAGGGACACTGGGTCCTATCCCCAAGAAGCTAGATCACGATTTCAATTAGAAAAAGGGTCTTCAAAAGGGTGAGCAAAAAGACCTTTAGGAGGGGTGATCATGCTAGGCCACTGAAGCAGTTCCTACATGCAATCAGCACAACTGTGTTTCGAACATTTGCACTTGTTTTATTTCCCATATTAGGATCCAAAACACAGAATCTCCAGTGTCCTTGGTTAGCCCTCTAATAATGTTAACACTGAGCTATCCTATACCCAGAGTAATGGGAAGAGAGGAGACTTGATCAAACAGAAGAGAACGTGCCCTAGTTCTGTTATCATCACTACCACCACGACCACCACCATCACCACCACCACTCTCATGATCACCACCACCACTGCCACTCCACCACTACCACAACCGCTGCCACCGCTGCCATCACCATCAGGCTGGCCCGAAATTCTTAGGATCAAGTCAGTCTCCCAAGTAGCTAGGATTATAGGAGCCCACTTGCATGCTGGCAGTGAGCAGAAATCCCCAGAGAGAACCCAGGTCTGTTATTTGACACCAAGTGAGACAGACACCTTTGTGGTAAATTTCTGCTTCACTGAACCTTTTCCATTTTTCAGATAAAACCCATCTGACAGAGCTGTGCATACCCAAACGTGCTCCTGCCCACCATTCTAATCTTTCAGACATGCCTGCTAGGACTTTGAGTTAAAATACCGGCCACTGTCTTGCCTTCTTGAATGATGCCCTTCAACTGAGATTGCTCAGGAATGCACTTCCAGGCTGGGCATGCACAGGACGATGCTTGCCTCACAACTGCTTCCCTGTGTAAATAGTCAGAGACTCCCCAATAAAATCCCCATGTTTCCTTTGTTGGAAAAGGACACTGCTTAGGGGTGGGGATGGACTCCTGGCTTTTCCTTACCTAGTACAGGCAGTAAATCTTTCTGCACTCTTTTACATCTTGACTAAACTTGTTTGGCTTTGCACATTCTCAGATGCGAGTCAGTGTGTGGCTGTGCTGCTGACAACCTTGCTGTTAGCCAGTGGACGCTGATTTTGGACTCCACTGCTCCCAGAACTGGGAAGAAACACTTTTCTGTTGCTTTAGGCTTCCAAGTATGTGGTATTTTGCTAACTCAACTACAAGGTACCACTACAGGTACACCATTTACATAAAAAAAATGTACAGACTCAAGACATAAGTATTAGGAGACAAAAGATTTATAGAATAGTCCTGAAGGAAACAGGACTAGGGAAGGGAAGTTGTGAAGGGGAAAGAAACAACCAGGCAGCCCATCTCCACACTGAACTCAGGTCACACTCAGGCAGAACCTTCACCTGAGAGTTTTCTTTGCAGTGAAAAGAAGTGTAAGATTGCACCTTGCAGAAAATGCTTGCTTGTTTCAACTCCAAATGCAGAGACACACCTCCCTAAAAAGAAAGCCGTTAAATGTCCAAAATGATGAATGGCTACTGTTCTTCCCCTAAGACAGCAGCAGCCAGTGGGGAAGGAAAATGGAGAAGGTGAGCTCGCTGTGCACCCAGCTGCCAGTCAACATCCCAGAACCCAAACCACCACAGGAGACGGTGGCTTGCTCACTCGACGGTGGCTTGCTCACTCGACGGGACTCCGGCTCACTCACTGCCACTGCTGGATCTGATCTAACCACACTGCAGCCGCAGCTTTGCAGTGTTCACCGAGCACTCCCAAACCACACTCCTCCACATTCCACCTCCCCTAGCCAGTTAAGTGCCCTTACAAGAAAGGCTCCCGGCACTGGCTGTTGTACTTTTTCAAACCTGAAAAGGCATTATTAAAAGGTAAGGGCCTCTCCCCACCAAAAAGGAGCTTCCATTAGATATTAACACCACCAGTGAAATGCTTTACAACAAAATCGCTCTTAGGGAGATTGCTTCCATTGGCAATGGACACCCTTGTGACCCAGATCTAGTCACTGTGTATAGCCTAGAACTCTCATATTTAGCTAAAGATTGATTTAGAAAACCCTGGATAGTTTTTGTTGATAGGTTGTTGTTGTTTTGTTTAGAGATGGGATCTTCCTCTATAGCCCAGGCAGATCTCAGACTTTTATTCTCCTGCCTCAGCCTACTGAATGCTGGGATGATAGGTATCCATCACACCTTATATCCACACCCCTCTTTCCTGATTTCTCAACAGCAATGAGACACTCCATCTAAACTACCCTAATAGTCTTTGGAATATAAACCAAAGAAGTGGTAGCTAGAGAGGATATAGGAACCCAGGCTCTGGGAGTTTCATCTGCCCATGTGGGCAGGTGACTTTGTCTGGAGTTCCAGGGTCTTAAAGAAGATATAGGCCGGAGAGCAAATGCCGCAGAATGCAGGCAGGTGGGGATCCTCCTCCATCTAGACAGACTCATCTGGAAGACAGCCCAGCTTCAGAGGACTTGAACTCCTGCGACTGTTTCCTGACAGATTTTTCCAACCATCACATTACCAAAATGAAAATGTAACAGCTTGCAGCCACTGCAATATACTTAAGATGTAATAATGGAAAATGAGATGTTATTGATTGGGGAGGGAGGAGAAGTAACCACAATGGTGTCATCAAGTCAGAGAAAGAAAGAAAATGAACAGATGAATTCTTCAAGACTGAGATACAGTTGCCACCCACTACAGATGGCCGAGTTCTGTGGAGCAGTCCCCAGACAAAACAAGATACACAGGAAATATGTGAGGCAGTCCTCTAAAGAATACTCCATGGCCTTTGGATCTTAAGGGAATTCCACACTCTCGAGTGCTGCAGAGCTTAAACTTCAGCGCTGGATCCATTCTGCTCGCAAGAATACACACAGACTCACAGCTACCTCCCAAATGTGCACGCGTGATTTCCTTTCCACTTCCAGTGAAACGGTGTGCAATGGATACCAGCTTAAAATGATAAACTAAACAGTAGTTTTAAGGGAGAGACTAACATTAAATATCGCACATCCTCTGGGAGAGAACCTGGTGATTCATTCCTCATGAAGCCCTCCCTTCCTCTTTCTCTCCACTCATTTATTTATTTATTTGTGTTTGTTTGTTTTAATTTTTAGGCAGGGTCTCACTGTGTAGCTCCAACTGGGCTGAAACTCACAGAGATCTGCTGCCTCTGCCTTTGGATGCTGAGATCAAAGGCCTGCACCACCATGCCCAGATGACTGTCTTCTTTCTTCACGCTCCACACTGGAAGAATGGGAGTTAAAGTTTTAGAGAGAGATGCCTGCAAAGACACAGAATTTTTTTTCCCTATGCCTGCAGCATGTGTACATCTATCTGTTCACCTTCTTAATCCATTTTTAATCAGGTTTATTATTTGGGTTATATTGGTCTGGGGTAGTTTGCTACTGATTTGTGTAAGCTCCTAGACTCTTGGGTAGGTTAACATCTCTCCTCATGTATACGAATTGCAGATATGAAACTCCAAATTTTGTAGCTCAGCTCTTCCTTGTGTTTTCTAGGCTATATAGAAAGTTCTCAGTTTGAGGTCACAAATCATCAAGGAAATGCAAATGTTAATTCAACCACAGTGAGCTTGCATACCTGTTAAGATGACTATCATTTTTTAAAAAATTTCTTTAAGACAAGCTTTGTGGAGAAAATGGACTCTTTGATGAGGCTGTAAAATGGTGGAACTACTGTGGAAAACAACATAGAAGAGTCTAGAAAAACTAGAGCTAAAACTGCCATGGAATCCAACAATCCAACTCTTGGTGGCTTACTCAAAAGCACTCAAATCAGAATCCCTCAAAGACATTAATGGCTACTCCCCAGATTACTGTAGCCCTATTCAAAATAGCCAAGATGGTCAAGGCATCAAAAGATTCATCAGCAGGTAAGTGGACAAAGAAAATGTGCCGTGTGTGTGTGTGTGTGTGTGTGTGTGTGTGAGAGAGAGAGAGAGAGAGAGAGAGAGAGAGAGAGAGAGAGAGAGAGAGAGAGGAGAGAGAGAGAGAGAATTATTATTGTACCTTTAAGAAGGGTGTTCTAAAAATTCCAACCACATAAGCAAAGCTGGTAGACACTACACTAAGAGAAATAAACCAGTAGAGAGGTGTGACGGTCTAACTTCTTAATGAGGTATGTCAGTAGTCCAAGGCCTGGAATCAAAGTGGGATGCTGGCATAGAGGTAGGAGGAAGAAATGGCACTTACCTACCAACAGGCGTCAAGATTCAGTTAAGGGGATGAAAGTGGCCTGTAGGCTGCTCTACAGTACTGGCCTACAGCTCACTGTGACTACTACTAGCAAGACTACACTGTCCCCTCAGAAAGTTTTTTTGGCTTTGTTGTTGTTTGTTTTGTAACTAAAAAGGATATCTGTAGAGCACTAGAAGTAGAAAATATTTTCTTGGCAAGTGTTGTGTGACAATGATTCTTGCTGTGTGTGTTTGTGTTCGTGCACACACATTTTATGAATCAAAACAGAAAATTATCAGACATCGTTAACAAATAACTATATACTACTACTTCAGAAAAGTTATTTATGCCTATGAACTGCTACCTCAGAAAATGCACTAAACTGACATAATACATCATGAGACAGGGTTTCTTTATATATAGCCCTGGCTGTCTTAGAACCAGGCTGGCCTTGACCTCCCAGAGATCCATCTGCCTCCCTCCACCTCCCCAGTGCTGGGATTGAAGACACGTGACACCACTGACCAGCTTGAAATCTTGTATTATTAAAAATAAGATATTTAAGAGGTGTGGCTACTGAAAATTGATTGCTTCATTTGTTTACACTGGATTAAAGAAACTTTAGATTTAAATTCTAAGATTTAGTTTTTCAGAATAAAGGTTAATTCATTTGTACCAATCAAAACTCACTGATTCTTAACTAAAAAACCAAAGTTGTTGGGTTTTTTCCCCCAAGAGTGTCATGTGTAAAAAGAGACCACCATATCTGCATGAGTTGCTTTTCTTGTAGTGACCAAATTTCTGACAAGAGCAATTTAAGGAGGAGAGGCTCACTAGGCTCCTGGTTGGAGAGATACAGTCTATTAGGACTGGAAGGCAGTCAGCCTCCAAGGTGACAGGGATAGCTGGGACTCGTCACATCTTCACAGAAAAGGAAGCAAAGAGCTGACCAGAAACAGGCTGAGCTGTGAAATCTCAAGGCCAGACCCCAGTGACTCACTTCCTCATGCAAGGAACTGTGGCCTAAAATTTCCACAACATCCCAAAACAGGACACCAGCTGGGAGCAAGGATTCAAAGCCATGCACCTCTGTGAGGAGCTTTGCACATTCATACCAAAACAAAACCCCAGCCAGTTTGGTAGCCAAGGCAGTGGAGAGCAGTAGAAGAGGCACTGGTTTAAAAAAAAAAAAAATCTTTTACAAGTCTGCTCTTCCCCTCTTGCCTCTAACTAGCACGCTGTTGTCAACACCGTCTGAAACTGATACGCATGCACTAAACAGAGACAACTTGTTTTGGATCAGAGAACATCTGTTAAGAGTTCAAGTGGCCTTGGGCAGGTTCTCCATACCCTCAAAGGCTGAGTTTTACATTAGCAAACTCCTTCTCAGTTATTATATGTTTCTATAAGTAACAGTAAAATGGGCGAATAAAGTACCTCCACAGATTGGGAAAAAAAAAACAACCCAAAACTAAAAACAAAACAAATACAGCAATAGGAAACCACTCACAGACTCCTATTCCTCACCCAGAGCTTACGTCCCTTTGAGAAATAAGTTAACATTGAGTACACCTGAAAGGGGGAAGGGGCTGCCTTTCTCATACTGACAGGGGCCACACCCAGAAGGCAGCCTGGCCTTGCTCTACTTCTGAACTATAAATCAATGTTTCCCAAAAGTCCCCTCTCCCATCTTCCCACACTGTCAGTAATATAGCCAGGTGTTCATTGTTGACCAAGGCTGTCTCGGCTGTAGCGAGTGAAAAACTGGGGCAAAGTGGGAAGCAGGTGAGCTGGCTTCTCACCATGAAGCAATGCTTCCTGGGATACCTATACACGGGGATTCCTTTTGGATGCCCTTTGGGCAGAGAAAGCGAGAACAAGCCCTGGAGAGAGGGGGTGGGGGGTGGGGGGAGACTGTCTGATTGTCAATCTGTCTATCTGTCAGGGAAGAGAACTAAGTTGATGCCAAAGTCAACAGAGGCAAATTTAGTGTGCAAAATTATAGACTATATTTTTAAAATACAGGAAAAGACAAATGATGCCAATGGGTGGTTTTAGCCCCGGAGGGAGTGGGAGTGGTGAGTCCCAGACGAACTTTTCTATCTTTGTCTAACTTAGACATGGGCAGTGATGACCTTTGGGTCCTCTGCTAGACTTCCTCATTTCCAGCAGTTCCCAGAGGTGCTTGGAGAATGCCTTTAACTACAATAGTAAATACAACTGAAAACAGACTCTGGGCATTTTCTGGTGGAAAAGATTCTGTCTGGAAGGTGACTAACCTCTTCTTGGGGAAGTTCTGCAGATAATGCAGAGAAACACTAAGACTGTTCAAATATCCCTTTAATTACCAGAAACAGCAAATGCACCCCCAAATCTTCCACTGAGCATTCATGTGACAATTAGGCGCTCATGGCCTACTCTGCGGATACACAAAACTGACATCTGTCTTGCTCACCCTTTCACCTCTGCCCTACTCCCAACAAAGAGGCTTTTCCTTCAATGGGCCCTCCATCACTCACAAATCTGGCTTCTGCAAATTGGTCTGTGGAATGTGTGGTTTGCTCAAGGACAAAAGACTCCTTTCAGTTCCCTGAAATCAAGTCTGGAATTTTGAGGAGAAAGCTAGCTTTGGGGGCTCTGCATGGAAGGAGACATGCGCTCCCAGGGTGGGTCTACACTGATGGTAAGATCTGTTCCAGCCCAAGAGCTTCAGGCTCACCTTGCCAGGTTCGTAATGGCATTAAAGCTTGCTCTTCCCTCTCTGCCTTTAACTCCTGTCCTCCATTCCCTCCTGTCAATGAAGAATGCTGCCTTCGGTCTTTCTGTCTTCTGTACAACCAACCATGTTTTCAGTGGAGTGGGGAAAATGAGTAAGATAAAGAACTTAGAAAAGTGAAGCTTGGGAAGGAGAAGGGAGGCTTTTAATTCTCCTTCCTTGAATGAGCTTTGACGGCTGTGCTATTCATTCAGCCAGAGTGCCCTATCCTACAGTGGGAAGAAAGCACCTTTTACAGAGGAGGTAGAGATTCAAGGTTGTGATCCATTTCCATACACAGCTCATGACAGGGTTGGAGTAAATTCATAAAGCCAGTGCTGCATGCACTAACTTAGCAGTTCCATGTTATGGTCTGAAAGATGGATAGCACTCCCTTCAGTATAAAAAGCTGGACATATTCACTACCTTCAGTTCCCAGTGACCGGAGTGCCTATCCTGTATTAATCTGTAGATGTGCATGTCAAAGGACACCCAGGATTGTATTTCTGGGTAAGACACTTTCCTTAGGAAACCACAAATCCACTTGAACACACACAGACACACACACACACACCCTGGCCATGCCCAGCTAATCATGCATATTCTAATTTTAAGAGTCTCATTCCAGACTTCCTGCCCAAGAAACTGCCAATCACACAGTATTCCTCAAAAGACGTCCCCCTGCCTGTCTGTGCAAGGCTGCAACTAACCAAAAGGAGGCATCTGCTGCCGGAAGGAGAAAAGAACTGCCCCTCACATTCATGAGAGAAGCAATATGGAAACAGTGCCTAACATCGCTGCCACCAATGAAGCATGAAAGAGGAGACATAGGAGACATGAATAGTGACTTGAGGTCGGCAGGAAATACGATGTTTTATGTGACAATCAAGCACTCATATTCTCCTTCTGGCTTCCTCTTGTCCATCTTGCCAAGGGGTTCGGCCTCCTAAGAGGCCTTTGATAGAACAGAGTGCTGCTGTTTCTAGTCAGCAGATGTAACACAAAACGCCATGGGTCACCATGAACCATGACATAACACAATCCCAAGGCTAATTTTTTTTAAAGCATACATGGATGGGGGTTCTGAGAGCTTAGAATATGAATTGTAGCAAACAAAATAGAATGCATGTGGCAAATATGCTGCATTATATTTCTATAAAGTGCAAGCTCTCCATAAATAACACAAACAGCCAGGTAGGGTGGTACAAACTGAGGCAGAAGGACTACCAAAAGTTCAAGGACAACTTAGGATATACAGTCTCTAATTCCAGGACAGGCCAAGCTACACACACACATACACATACACACAAACATACATACCACACATACATACCATACACACATATGTATATTATATATGCATATATACATATTCCAGGACAGGCCATACACACACACACACGAACACACACACACACACACACACACACATATACATACATTCATACATACATACATACATACATACATACATACATACATATGTATATGTAAAATAACCCAGGAGGCAGAGGCAGGTGAATTTTAGTGATTTTGAAGCTAGCCTGGTCCATGCATTCAGTTCCAGGCCAGCCAGTGAGACCCTGTTCTTAACAAATAAATAAGAATAAGAAATGAGAAAAAATAGTAACGTTACAAACATTATGCCAGTCCTTAAAAAAAAATCAACTCTAGGGACTGGAGAGATGGCTTCAAGGTTAAAAAGAAATGCTGACTGCCAGCAGAGGACTCAAGTTAGATTCCCAGCACCCATACTGGACAGCTCACAACCACCCATACCTCCAATTCCAAGGATACTTACTCTTCTAGCACCCACACTAACACACAAAAATCCACACACATGCACACACATACATATGATTAAAAATAACACAAATAAACCCTAAAAAAATCAATTTCCAAAGTATAGTGATATCAAACAACATTGTTGCAATATATATAATCTCTACTACTTATATGGGAACGTGGGTCCTTGGCTCAAAACAAAACAAAACAAAACAAAAAAACAAAACAAGACAAACAAACAAACAAAAAAAAAAACCTGACCAACATTAAAAAGTTATCTTAACCTCAAGTTGGGCATGGTAGCACAAAGCCTGTAATCCCAGTACTCAAGAGGCAAGAGGCAAGGGCAGGAAACCTGCTGTGAGTTTAAGGCCAGCCTGTTGTATATAGCAAGTTCTAGGATAGCCAGGGATGCAGAATTGAGACGGTGTGTGTGTGTGTGTGTGTGTGTGTGTGTGTGTGTGTGTGTATTCCTTTGAGAAATAAATTTGAGAATAATGTTTATCTCAGTCTCCAACCCTTCCTTCCAATGCAAGGGCACACTTATATCCTAAAGATAAACCCTAAAGGAAACAAAGCATTCCAGAACTACCTTTGTGGTGAAAAGAGTAGTGATCCTACAGGGCCACAATGAACAATGAGTCTTAGAAAGTGCTCTGAGCACTTTAGGGAGGAAGTCCTAAGTCTACCATAATCCTGCACCTCAGAAAAAGACCTCCCTAGGTATCTATCCACCACCAATCCCCTTTAACTCCCCTCCCATGGCACCTCAGCTGACTCTCCCAGAGCACGTGCGGTCCACTGATGAGAGTGATTTCATCCACACAGAGTCCATTTTCATCCCTAGACACACTCTTCCTTCAGCCACAACTACCCATGTATTAGTCTTCCATTATAAAATAATGCCCTGCTTTCAGACTCCCTCTCTATTTTGGTACATCTTTTTAAAGCAAATGGCACGCCATTAAAATGCATTTGTTCCATTGAGTCAGATTTTCAGACTCATTATGATGCTCACTGTTGACACAATAGCTCCTTCAGACACACAACAATCTGTCATAAAAGACCCATACTTGGATGGATGACAGAAGTGTTTTGCAAAAGCTGGCTTCTCAAAGCAGTTGCTGTCAGACATACATTAATATCATCCTAGTTAAATCGTATTTATTCTAGAAAGTGCAGACCATTTAAATAGAAAATTACTTCATGAGCTATTTCTGCAAGTTCAGTTACTTCGGAGATGATGGTGATTTTAGATATTCACTAATGCACACGTGGAGGAACCAGCAGAAGATTGTAACCTGGACACCCTACCAGGGCATTCCTTGCTCAGTGTTCCTTCCTGTGTCTTACAGTTCCAGAATCAAGCATGTGTACTGTATTCTCGTCCTCAATAAGTATGGGACTGGGGTGGTAGAGGAAGTGGCTCAGGTCAGTAAAGTCCTCCCTATATAAGCATGAGACCTGAGTCTGCCCCCACCCCAGCACCCATGTAAAATCTGGGCATGGTGGTGTAAGCTTGGGAACAAGCGCAGAGCTATGGAGGGAGAGTCAGGCAGATTCCTGGCATTCATTTGGACACCCAGCTTAGATGAATCAGTGAGCCCTAGGTTCCAGGAGATGGCCTATCTCAAAAAACAAAGTGGGTGCTTCGTTAGGAGTGACATCCAAGGTTTACCTATGCCCTAAACATGTGAACAGTCAGCTGTGCACACGTAAACTACCATACACACACATACACAAAATTTAGGTATTCAAAACATGTTTCAGATTTCATGCCACATCTAAATGACAGTTCTTGTGTCTCAGCAAGGAAATAGCTAATGTGCAAAGTCTGCCAGGTTCAAAATACCAAAGCTGGGTCATTTGTTATAAAAATAAGACTTAAAATAAAAATGTGATCTCCTCCTCCTCCAAAGTGTTAAAATACACAGCTAAAATAGAAGGATGATATATCTTCACGGAGTGAGGTCATGCCTTATTCTTACTCTGGAGAGAATGGAGATACGATGCCAACATCCAAGGTCAAATTAACCCTACACTTGGTAAACAGAAAAAAAGAGGAAAGGCCAAACTATATTTCAAATTATCGCTTCTGTAACATTTCAATTGCTGTGATGTCTTTTTTTTCCCCCTTAGTTTAATTTTTTTTTTTTTTTACTATAGTGCAAGGCAGGAAACACAGGCTGCCATATCCCCTAGCCTATGCTATCATGTAAATCCAGGAGTGAGCATGAGCGGGCGCACATGTCCGTGCATGCGTGCATGTGTGATGCTCACGTGCACACTCACACATGATGAGATTCAAATACTTTGAGCACCTCTCATATGTTTCAAAATTTAAAACAAGAAAGAACCTTAGAGAAAAAGTCCCAGGGAAGTAATGATGACAGCTCCAAATCGCACAGCCAGTTACTGAATGACAAAACAGCAGACAGAATTTCCATTTCAGATTGTCAAAGTCACAGATCACCACTTTACATATGATCCCGTTCCATCTTACAAAGCCACATGTACCAATAGGTGCTTAGAAATGCTCTTAAAAAGAAGAAACATCACAAGGGTCAGTCAGCGATTGGGAGAGAGAGTAATATGCTCAAAGTTTATCTCGCATGTGCATGAAAATGCTAGGTGGTCAGAGAATGAGAAAAGACACGAAAGGAAGAAAAGAAGAAAAAGATAAGGAGAAGAGCCGGGGAGATGGCTCAGTGTATAAGGAGACTGGTATACAAGTATGGGGCCTCCCATTTGATGGCCAAGCACCAAAGCACGCAGAATAGGAGGATCCCTGGAGCTCCATGGTAAGCTTGACAGGCAAGTCTCAGATCTCAAAGACCTTATCTTACAAAAAGACAGTTAGCTCTTGTGGAATGACAGCCAAGGTTGACCACTGACCTCCATACACATATGTATCTGCACACACACACATGCATATGAATGTAAATGAAGACACACATGCACACAGGAAAAATAAAGAAAACAGGAACAGAAAACTAGAAGTCACTAAGGCAACACACATGTTTTGTACCTGCTTTAGATCAATTTTGAAATCAAGCATAAAACTTGGTTTATAGATTATAATTCAACAAAGCTGTTACCTTTTTTTTTTTTTTTTTTGAGAGATCTCGTGTTCAGTAACATCACCTAGTAATTACTAAAACTGAGGCAAGAGCTTTAGGATATCATTTTACATTTCTGAAAAACATAAAACAGTCATTACTGAAGGGTGACATTTTGTCATTTGATGGAGTGAATGGATGATGTAAGACACCAAGTTTCTCAATCTAATGTCCTATCATGCAATATAAGAGCATTCTATATCATGCAATATAAGAACATTCTACTGACTACCACAGTGCTGTGACTAACAAGAGCAGGAAAACATCTGGAAGATTGATGTGGGAGAGGAGTCAAAGCATTCTTTTTAACACATACATACATACATACATATATTTTTTAATACTGAGAGGGGGCAGGCATCATGGCACAGGCTTTTAATCCAAGCACTTGGGAGGCAGAGCCAGGTGGATCACAGTAGATTTGATGCTAGACTGGTCTATACAGTTAGTTCCAGGACAGCCAGAGCTATATTGTGAGACCTTGCCTTAAAAATCTTAGATAGACAGACAGATAGATGGATAGATAGATAGATAGATAGATAGATAGGTAGGTAGATAGATAAGGGGGAAGTGAGAGAAAGATATGATAGATAGATAGATAGATAGATAGATAGATAGATAGATAGATAGAT